>NC_081377.1:38276207-38605707 GCF_030684315.1 Stegostoma tigrinum | reverse complement strand
AATTTGTCTCTTACTTAAGGAAGGAAATACTTCCTTAGTGCTGTGGCGTTTTAACAGACTGATTCATGGGATGGTGGAAATGTCCTATTGTGGTGACTGGGCTGTACTTTGTAGAGCTTAGAAGAATGAAAGGTGATCTAATTGAATCTTATCTTATTTGGAAATGCTTAAAGGGCTTTATAAGGGGAGACCACTTGAGACTTGCAGTTGGATATGATAATTCATGTAGTTGTATGCCACTGTATATAAAGTGGTAAGTAGCAATTGTATTTCAATTGTCCACTTGACCGATCATCAGCATTGCTCTAAGCATAAGCCGTCTGCATACCAAGCTGCATTGTCTTAACTTGCAGAGTTAAGACTGACGTCTAATTTATGGCCCTGTGATGTAAAGTGCACAGTGCCAATCAGACCATTCATGGGCTGGGATGCAGATGCAAATACAAATACAAACGTATAACAGCTGATGCCTTCACATCAAGCAGTCTTCCAACTGATCAATCAGCTGATTTACTGAGTGGAACAAGGATTTTTCAATGTCTGGTAGTCCATCCCCCATCTGTCTGGTTACTGTCTACTTGCTGTCTGTTGAGTAATTATAATTGAATTGCTGTCTGATGTCAACAAAGAAATTTATAC
The DNA here is from genome assembly GCF_030684315.1 of Stegostoma tigrinum. NCBI lineage: Eukaryota > Metazoa > Chordata > Chondrichthyes > Orectolobiformes > Stegostomatidae > Stegostoma > Stegostoma tigrinum. The sequence goes on along the minus strand of NC_081377.1, from coordinate 38,605,068 downwards.
AATAGATCCTTTAATTGATCTTTTTATTATTTCCCACTATGTATTTGTGGGGATGGATCAGCAATTATAAACAATTACAGAGCTTTCGTTTAATAACTAAAGGAACAATACCTTGATCAGAAAATTAGTGTCACTTAGGGTAGGGTGACTTTTATGACTTGGCTGACTGTTTCCGTTAAATAATTGGAGAATTAAAAATCTTAAAATTCAGTCTAATAACCACGAACAGAACAATGACTTTTAAAAAAATCACTGTTTCCTAATGCAGTCTGCAATAGCTATCCAATTTTGGAAGTTAAATCATTCAATCGAGTAAATCATGACTGGTGACAGTAAACAGCTCAGTTGTCATGAGCTTCAAGGTTAATGTTGTTTCCAAATTTTGCATAGAGCTAGACTTTAAAATCTGATAATACCTGTGGAAATTGTCTCCACGCTATCTAGACAGATGCCTTGCAGAAATAGTACCTAGACAATGAATTAGTAATGCATCTGAGGAAGGGTCTAGACCCGAAATGTCAGCCTTCCTGCTCCTCTGCTGCCTGGCTTGCTGTGTTCATCCAACTCCACACCTTGTAATCTCGGGCTCCAACATCAGTTCCTGGTACCTCTGAATTAGCAATGCTGTAGTGCACCTTTTATTTATTTTATAGCTACACCCACTGTTGCGTTCCCACAGGGAACGCAAGTTTCAGGATGAGTTAATTTGTATTGATAACATGAACCACTTGAAAGCAGTGTTACCAAAGGGAACCAGATGCTTTCTTGGCTGGAAAATAGTAAGTGGGAACAAAACACTTCATGTATGAGTCAAATTTGGACTCAACGGCAAATTATTAATGCCTTTAGGAAATTTGCAAAGTAGCAGGAAATGGGAGTAGAGATAATCAGCAAGATGTGACTAGTAGCGTCTAGCAAAGATCCATGTTGAAGCCTCAGCTATTTACCACATTTACTGATCACTTTTGATGTGATAGAAAAGTACATTTTGAGATTTAACACAGAACTGGTATGGTAGTAGACAGAAGCAGAAAATTGCAAAGAGACATTTGAGAGATTAAAAGAATTAGTGAAACTATATAGCAAGTGCATTTTAGTGTAGGCAAATGTAAGATTGCCTTTTTGGACCTAATTAAAAATAGATCATGATGCTTTCTAAATAGCTAATTAGCTAGAAATGAAGGTCTGAAGAGACTTGGGGATCTGTGTTTGGATTATTAGATATCAAAAACAAGTAAAAATAATCAAAGAAAAGCTAGTGCAATGATGCCTTTCATATTTGGAGGATTAGTTTCACCAATACACTGGTGGCAGCATTCCTTTTTGTTTTTAAGACCATGGTTTGTACTGAGTGGTCAATTTGTGTTAATTGTCATCTGATGTGGCTACACAAAGCTCCAGTTAAATCACACCTGGAATACTGTCAGCATTCTGAGAATCATACTGTAGAAGGATATTCGAAGGGAGTGCAGCACAGGTTTATCAGAGTGATACCTGGGTGTCATGGATTAAGGTACAAAGAGGGATTACATGAATTAGGATAGCATTCCCTGGAATCTAACTAACAATTTGACTAAAGCCTTCAAGATGTTTAGGGATAGGATAGATCAAAACTGTTTCTCCTGGATGGGGATTCTAGAATTGGTGTATCTTGGATAAGAGACAGATCTTTTGAGTGAATTAGGAAACACCTCAAACAAAGTAGTTCAGAACATTATTCTTGAAATACTAGCTATTTCCTTAATGAACCTATTTGGAGGTGTTACTCTACACCTCCAGAACAGGTGGGATTTGAATCTGGAGCTTCTCACTCAGACATAATGTAACTATCTTGGTGCCACAAGGGCTCATCTTCCTCAAATGATAACTGATACTATATCAGCTGCTAATTTTAAAACTGATGGATTATTGTTAATGAGAAGTACTAAGTGATATAAGACAAAAGTGGTTGTATTGAATTGCGGCATAGATCAGAACAATGTCAAGGGGCTAAATGATCTGTTTCTGTTCCTATGATCCTGTCTTTTTATATGAAAATTTCATAGGGGTGAAAATGGTCAAATTATTAAAGCCTTTAGGAAATTTGCAAAGTAGCAGGCCTGTTTACCTGTTTGCAAATTGTGGGAGGGGTGATCAGAGAGTTTTCTTCCTAAAAGTATCCCATTCCATCTCAAGAATAGTGTAACTGAGACTTTGAGGCCTTTCCTTGGGAATTGCATGTCCAGTGAGGTAAAAGTGATGACCACTCCAGCATTGATATCACTGACACCACATTACTGTCCATTGGCACACCACATTAGATGCTGCAAGCCAGGAACTACACCTCACGTTGATGATTGACTGTCATCACTGAGGACACAGTCTATAGGATAGAAAAGCTAACTTAGCACTTTGTCATAGAAGGTAATGCCTACAGACCTGGTGAATCTCCACCCAAAGTTTGGCCCAGACAATGTATGTATTAAGTGAAGCAGGACATCCACTAGTGCTAGAGAAGGTCAACAATTTTTGTGTTCCCCAGAGCAAGTTGCACCATTTTCTCTACTATCTCATACTTACATGGCCACAATTCACTTTAACTCTGCCATAGCACGTGCTTCTCACCCAAGGTTCATGGACTCTCATATCCCATGCGTTACTTCCAATCAACAGCTCTCACCCACTTCTCAAACTGCCCTCGGCACTCACTTTTACTCAGTCACTGGCAGACCTCATCTCTCCTGCTGCTACATTACGACTAATTGCTGCAATTGCTGTTCTGTTCACTTCAGTCATAATTCGTCCCTTTGTTTCATTGCAAGATAAAATGGCCCACCCCCTAGACTAATGGCTCAACTGCACCGTGACTGAGTTACCTGTAATCCAAGGATTCGTTGCACTTAACCTGTAGGATTGACTGTGGCCTAATTCCTGGACTGTAAGGGCATGGATCCCTTGATCTATTGGACCTATTGCCTGACAGACCATGGCCAATCCTGAAAGTGAAACACAACTGGCCCCTTGACTGACTTGGGTTGGGGGAGCTGAACTGTGCAGAGAATCATAGAATCCCCACTGGGGAAACAGGCCCTTCGGCCCAACAAGTCCACACCAAACCTCGGAGCATTCCACCCGACCCATCCCTCTATAACCCACCTAATCTACACATCCCTGAGCACTGGACAATTTAGCATGACCAATCCACCTAACCTGCACATCTTTGGTCTGTGGGAGGAAACTGGAGCACCCGGAGGATACCCACACAGACACGAGGAGAATGTGCAAACTCCACACAGTTGCCTGAGGCTGGAATTGAACCTGGGTCCCTGGCGCTGGAAGGCAGCAGTGCTAACCACTGAGCCACCGTGCTGCCCCCAAAGAGGATATAGAAATTCCAAACATGAATACAAGCCGTCTCGAACCCATCCATATTGAATTTTTAATGGAGGCAAGACACGTTGCAGATGCTTGGTCTGCTCTTAGGAGATGTGGTAGTTATTCAAACCTCTGAGGATGGGTGCCTCCATTTTAGCAAGGTTTCTATCTTTCCCTTTCTCATCTTTTCCCTGGTCTTGTGAAACCCAGCTGTTAAAAGGAAATGGGGAGGACTGTAATCATAAATCAGAATAAACGTCATAATTTAAAGCATCTGATCTCTCAAACACATCCATTCCCAAATATACCTATTTGGCTCCTTACTCACCCCTACACACGCAACAATTCCTGTCTGACCAACAGCTGGCTCTCAGATGGGGAACCTACAGAAAGGGAAAACCAAAATTACTTCCCTTCTGTACCATTCAGGAAAACGGCACTCTTTGATTTGTCAGTCATACTGCCCTTTTTAAGTTCACGTCAGTAATTATCAGGGCCCGTAAAGACTAGGAGATGACAGTGTCAATTCTTGGTCACTAGTTTACATTGTTCAGGTTCTACATGGTTATTAAAATTAACTACAAGATAGCAACAATTTTTCAGTTATTGTGCTTTCAAAGTCATAAAATATCTTCCTGCTTTTCTGGAAGCAACAGAAACGTTGAGAGGGTTTGCCCCTTCTGATAGTTATTTAATGATCACTGCTAGTGGAAGCACGCTTACCATCTGAGTACAGAATTGAGGTTTCTAAAGAAATTTTGCTAATAAACTAGCCACAAAGTTACAGAATACTGAATGCTTTGAAAACTTCTCACTTTTACAAAAAAAAACTTTTCAGTAAAGGTAGTGGCTTTTTCCATCCGAGTTATTTGTGTTTTCAAGGATCATGCTGCGAGTTTTCAGAAGATTAAATGAAATTGTCAAATTTCTGAAAAGGCTCTGCATTTTCTTTCTAAAATTGGATGTAAATCCACCTAATTAGTTTTGGAAAAAGTAGTGTTTTGGTTCCTCTGTCTTTTACAAGAAGTCCTATCGAACTCGCATTCACTAGATGTCGTTCATATTTAGTTACCTTTTGATGTTTGTAATAAGAAATTTTAAGGAAAAATGAGAACTAAAGGAGTGAATAATATTAAACCAGTTCTGGCAGTGTAGTTGAGTATTGAATTGATGGACTTTTGGGCATGCAGTTTAAAGTGGTTAAACATTGCCTCTTCAAATATGCATGTTATTTATCTTTTCAAACTTGTATTGACTATTCATTTGAACATAGTGGCTTTAGATAGTACAGGAAGTTTAACTTTTAAATACTGAATCTACAATTTGATTAAAGTTAACTTAAAGATTCAATGGCTAGTGTGGAATTAAGCCGTATAAAGCAGGGCTGCATTTTCTGATTGTGCTGAGAGCAGACACAGTGAAGCACAGAAGATGAAAACACCTGGTAGACTGGATTCCCAGTGCCATGTCTGGCACCAGTGAGTTTCACGAGATTCCTCGGAGGGGCATGATCCCATCCGTTTGTTAACCTTGGTCAAAATTGTTTAAAGAAAAAATTGAAACTGTTTTAAGGAGCATTTTGGGGAAGTATCTTGAGGACACCACCATTGCACCACCCCTGGACCAGGAAGCCCAGGTTCAAGTCCCATCTCTGAACAAGTGAATTAGAAAAATAGGTTAATTTTATTTTTAATAACAGAGCATGTTGAATGGTTTCTGGGACAAACCAGGTAAATGGAGGTGGAAAGCTAATTTTCTCACCCCAGAGAATTAGGTTGCCATATGAAAAGGTGCAGAGACAGTCATTGGTACACTGGTGCCATCACATTAGTGCAGGTTGTCAGGATAATGGTCAATTCGTGCTTGAGCATTTCATTCTTGAGCTAACATCTTCCCTTTTGGCTTTGCAGCTCCATGAAGGGAGAGGCTAAGACAGCCAAACATAGTTGTGGGCTGGGGATGGGGGATACAGTGTAAAAAGAAAACAGCTGTTGGCAGTTGGGGTCAGAGATAATGGGAACTGCAGATGCTGGAGAATCCAAGATAACAAACTGTGTGGGGCTGGATGAACACAGCAGGCCAAAGTTGGCAATTGGAGCATGACTCTCAGATTTTGGTCACAGTGGCAAAGAAGACTGTCACTCTTCACAGGACCAAAGTATCCTGTTTCAGGAGGGGGCAAGGAGTTAGACACAGGTCATACCCTACCTTAAGTTGACCAAGAACCAAGGCTAGAGAAGATTTCATCTGGCTAGGCAGATTATTCCCAGAGATCTGTGCTCTTGCTGAAGACCTTGTACCAGACAGCATTACTCAGTCTGTCTTACCCCCATCAGGCACAAAGTTCAAGTAGCCTTGAACATCTTCACTCATGGTTCATTTCATTGTGAAATGAACTGTGGACCTTGGTGCCTTTTCACAAAAGCTGACATGTCCACAACATGTTGCTGCTACTGATGTCCTATTTGTTTGAGCTGGACAGTGCATTTGATTCCAAATAGCTGCTGTTCACAGGCTGCTATAACATATGCCACCTGCTTATTAGGAAAGCTGTTAAGTCGGCCATTGGGTTTCTGAAGATGTGGATCCTGTAGATGGGTGGTACCCTGTCTCACTCATTGTCCTGCACTTCGCACTGTGTGGCCCCAAGGGGAGGTATTGAAGCAGAAGCAGGTAACGGTCCCAAAACCTGTTGTCCAGGCTTGGAAGGAGAATATGCCCAGAAGTATCTCAAATTTAATTGCCTGTCTATGCTGGATGAACTGATCTTTTAATTCATTTGTGCAATGCTAATGACTCTCAAGTGATGCCCTGAGTTCAGATGCTGATGCAGCAGGAAAGTGTGAGGAGACTAAGAATAGCACTATATATTATAAACTTGTTTTGATCTCTCCCGCTGTCTCTCCTTTATCTAGGTAATTTCATTATCCCTTTTGTCACATGAAAATATTGACTCCTGGACATATTTATGCCTAGCTTCTATGCCTGTCTTACATAGGGTGTAATGTCAGCCACTTTCTCTGAAACTAACATTTCTAATAATGCCAAGGATATAATCTGATCTGATAGGGAGCTCTTTGGGTACTCTTTGTATGCAAAATGGCCAATTGTCTTTTACTTTTCTGCTTCCTTTGTTTATAAGCCACTACATTATCTAACATTTCTATTATTTTTAAACTTCCACATCACAAAAATTCAAATATCTGCAGACTTTTTATGAGCACAGAAAAAAATCACTATATATTTGCTGTCTCATGGTCACCTAATGTCATGTATGTTTTTGGGATCTTTCACTGGCTTTACCATTGTTTCACCTTAAGCTGTTTGTTTGTGAATACATTTATTTGTGTCTTTGTATTTCGTTTACTATTTGCTGCTTTGTTGATCTAATTTGCTAGGAATTTAATCTCCAGGCCATTTTAAAAGTTTTAAATAATCAGTGAGATGCTTCCTATTTAAGCATACAATTTCTTCGTCAAACTATGGTTGCAAACTCTTAGATAGTTGAAGACATTATCCCACACTTTGAAAATGTTATTGCAAGGTTTGGCCCTTTATAGTGTCTCTGCTGATGGTTTTGTCTTGCAAATGGCTGCATAAGTAGATCTAGAAGATTGCCCAAAAGCAGGTGAATGAAGTACACAGCCACAATTCCATTAGCAGCTCCAGCATTTGCTTGTTGACTCAAAGACATCACTTCCAGACTTATGAATTCTGAGCTGCGTGATTACAGCAAATTTTATCGATTTCTCTACCTAGCTCTATCATCATCTGTTTCTTTTTGGACTACATCTAACAATGAAACCATAGATTTGCAGTTCCAAAGAAGTAGGGTTGGAGATATGGAAATGAAGCTTGAATATCAGAACAAAGAGAATGCAAGCAGCAGAAAAGTCATGTGGATGTATGTATTGCTCAGAAGAGAAAAAGACCATATGACATGACCATAACAATGCTCGTTCAGTTGGAAGACTGCAAAGATGGTTGGGAGACCAATGAGACGGAAGTCAGCTTCAGCAATGATTTGAATAATGCAAGTAATGATTTGAGTTTAGGACCATTTAGTCTTCATTGTTGCACAAAAGGGTATTGAAGATAAAGTCTCTCCCTGAACTTCAGTCAGAGGTTTCGATCATTTTTAAATTTGTGTTCTTTCCACAACCAGTTTAACATTTTCCATATACAATTGGAAACTCTACTTGCAATCTAAAAAGACACATGATGGTGGTAATAGTTAGATATTAAAGTCTATAAAATTAGCTATAACCAATTTGAAATGATGCCTTTGAGTTAACAAGCAAATACTTGGAACTGTTTGGAGAATCGAAGAAAATGAGGAGTCCTCTGCTTCCATGAATTTATACATTGTCCCTGTTTTTGAAAATAGCCATGTTACTTCTGTTTGTAGGATTTGCAGCCAGAGCAATCCTTCAGAAAACAATGAACACTTTCCAGTACAAAAGACTGCAGTAGTGATACCAGATACTCGTAATGCTTCAAACTACTGAAGCTGTTCCATGTTAGCTTGTATGAGCAGAGTTGCCAAAGTCATGTTCTGGCCTTTGGAAGTGTGTGGACAGTGTAAAAGACCCAGGTAAAGCACGCATTCTGGTGCTATTCAAGCAAATGTTTTCTCCCAGATTGCTGACCTGTAGTGCTTGAAGATCAATTCTCAATGCCAAGAAATATCTCAAATACTGCCTGGATAGGCAACTATGCATCAAGGACTCCCAGGTAGACATTCATATGTGGATAACCTCCCCTTCCACTTTAATTTAAAGAAAATAAACCTACAACTGTACCGGTGTGAGAATTTTTTAATACCAACCAACTGTTAGCATTTCAGTAATATAATTCTGTGCTGTAAATCCATGCCCTTTATCAACCATGTTTAGATTGGCCAAATGTGGGTTTCTAAGAACCTTTACAGTCTGCAGATGTAAAGCTTCTGTTTCATCAACTGGCCTGCTTTTTTCCCAAAATGAAAGAATTTGTATGTATATGTACTGCACTATCCAGCTGTAACCCCCTGCCCCAAACATGCATAAACAACCTTCTCAATCTCCTTTCCCCTGCCTTTTTAATCTTAGCCACCGTGCTGTATAAAACTTAATATATTAGGGGATAAATCTCTCTCTGCCTGTGTTTGCAGCATTATTTCAATGGATCTTCTACCTTCTAAACTTCCTTTCCAGGTCTGTACTCCACAAGTAGTATTTCTGAATATGATCCATTTTATAGCTTTTTTAAAAAAATCTTTGATAGTGCAATCTAGCCCACTTTCCTGAGGTCATTGTGTTATAACATTCTACTTTGGATAGGATGATTTCATTTGTATTAAAAGCTGTTTGCGATTAAGACCCTAGTTTTCACCTAGAGTTTAGCCATTGAGCCACATGAGTCATCTCCACGATAACAAAGTGTGAAGCTGGATGAATACAGCAGGCCAAGCAGCATCTCAGAAGCACAAAAGCTGACATTTTGGGCCTAGACCCTTCATCGGAGAGGGTTCTGGAATAAATAAGGAGAGAGGGGGAGGCAGACCGAAGATGGAGAGAAAAGAACTTAGGTGGGGAGGGGATAGGTCAGTCCAGGGAAGACAGACAGGTCAAGGAGGCGGGATGAGGTTAGTAGGTAGGAAATGGAGGTGTGGCTTCAGGTGGGAGGAAGGGATGGGTGAGAGGAAGAACAGGTTAGGGAGGCGGAGACAGGCTGGGATGCAGTGGGGGTGGAGGGGGAGGGGGGGATGCCTCCCAAAACCATCCCAGCCTGTCTCCGCCTCCCTAACCTGTTCTTTCTCTCACCCATCCCTTCCTCTCACCTCAAGCCGCACCTCCATTTCCTACCTACTAACCTCATCCCGCCTCCTTGACCTGTCTGTCTTCCCTGGACTGACATATCCCCTCCCTACCTCCCCACCTCTACTCTCCTCTCCACCTATCTTTTCTCTCCATCTTCGGTCTGCCTTTCCCCTCTCTCCCTATTTATTCCAGAACCCTCTCTCCATCCCCCTCTCTCTGATGAAGGGTCTAGGCCCGAAACGTCAGCTTTTGTGCTCCTGAGATGCTGCTTGGCCTGCTGTGTTCATCCAGCTCCACACTTTGTTATCTTGGATTCTCCAGCATTTGCAGCTCCCATTATCACTGAGTCATCTCTACTCTGCCTTTTCTTCCCCATGATTTACTCTTTCTCTGGTTACAGTAGTATAATATTCATCCATCCAATTGACGACACATTGTCTGCAGTTATCTTACTTCTGTCGATTCGTAACAGATTACTCAATTTCCCCTTTAGGTCATCTCCCCTAGAATCCCCTTATCTGGTTCGCTCTAAAACTTTTTATTATAATGCTCTGGTGAAATATCTTTTGTCATTTCTAACATGAATTGTGTTTCTATAAACAGTTGTTGCTCACCATTCCATCTTCTCAGTGTCATTCTTATTACTGTTATACCTGAACAGATTATCGTATTGCATCAATATATCAGGGGCCCAAGGTAGAATTACTTTCTTTTTAGATCCTATCACAGCCACTGATTTTGAATTTCTTTATTCAAATGATTAATAAAAATCTGGAATTGAAACCTGGTTAAAGTAATCATTGTCTTGAAACAATCATGGATTGTCATAAAAATCCACCTGGTTCACTAATACCCTTTAGGGAACGAATTTGCCATTCTTGCCTGGTCTAGCCAACGTATTATTTCCAGAACCACAGCAACATAACTGACTATTACCAGTCTCCAAAGCCCCTCAAACTGCAGTAGAAAAGTAAAAAAGGAATAAAATCAGTGAGACTACTTCTCATCAACTTGTGTAATAGAAATGATAATGGCAAACCCAGCCCTAATAATCCTACAAGTTTGCTGTACCAACGTTAGGGGACTTGTACCAAAATTGGGACAGCAGTCCTATTGGCTAATCAAGCAACAGCTTAGTTTAGTTCCTTTTCAAAGAACTATACCTTACAATGGGACATAGAACAGAACAGATTTCACCGCTCATACAGACCATCAGCATAATTATATTCCACCACAATCTTCAACCTTATGGCCCAGTGTATCACTCTCTCTACAATTACTACTAAGTCAAGGTATCAGCATGAATTTAATGCAAAGTGCAAGAGGGCATGCCAGGAACAGCACCAGGTAGACCTAAAAATTAGGTACCAATCTGGTGAAGTTACAACACAGTACTACTTAGCTGCTTCTGTTGTTTGGCATGTTAAGTGATCCCACAAGTAATGGATTTGATCAAAGCTCTGCAGTTCTGCCACGTCTTAGTCATGAATGGTTGTTGACAATTAACAGGAGGAGGAGATTCCATCAGTAGCCCAGTCCTTGATTTATGGGAAGCTCAGTACATAGTACAAACGACAAGGCTGAAGCATTTACAACTATCCTCAGTGAGAAGTGCTGGTGATTCAACTTGGCCTGCTCCTGAGTTTCACAGCATCTTGGATCTCAATCTTCAGCCAAATTGATTCATTTGTTATGTTATTAAGAAATGGCTGAAAGTGAATGGATACTGAAAAGCCAATTGACCTTAAAATATCTTGACCCCGTACACCATAATTAGCTGTACTGCTGGACGAGCTGTTCCAGTACAATTACTTCACTGGCATCTACCTAATAAATGGAAAATTGCTTATCCACAAAAAAAATCTATTCCACCCATCAGCCTCCTATCAATTATCACAAGATGTAGTTAACAATACTGTCAAGTGGCTCTTAAACAGCAACAACCTGCTCAGTTTGGGTTCCCTCAGGGTCACTTAGTTTCTGGCTTCAATACAAGTGTTGGTCCAAACATGGACAAAAGATCTGGATGTTAGAGGTGAGGTGAGAGTGACTGACTGCCTTTGCCTTTGACTTTCCCTCCATCATAAAGTCAGAAGTTGTGATGTTCATTGGTGCAAATAATATTGAACATTGCACATTCTTAGATACTGGAACAGTTATTGTTCATTTGCAGCATTTATGTCAGGAAAATACCATTTCCAAGAAGAAGGAAAAATCCTAACCATCTTCCCATGATATTCATTGTCATTGCCATTATCAACTTTCAACTGTCAACCATTACCAATACAATCACCATTGGCCAGGAACTGAACTGGACAAGCCATATGAACACTGTCTACAAAAGCAGGTCAGAGGCTGGGAATTCTGACGTGTGTGTAACTCCACTCTTGACTCCCAAAGTCTGTTTATCATCTTCAGGGCCCAAGTCAGGAGAATAATGGAATACTTTCCACACAGCTGGATTATGCAACTCTAGCAATATTAAAGAGGCATCCAACAACTTAAACATTCAGTTTTCTACTATCAAAGCAAAGTGGCAGCAGTGACTACTACGTGAAAGATGCACAGCAGCAATTCACCAAGATTCCTTCAACAGCACCTAAACCGACAATCTCCATTTCCTGAAAAGACAAGGGCAGCAGATGCATGGGAACACCACCATCTGCAAGTTCCTCTCCAAGCCTTTCAGGAACCTGACTTGGAATTATATCACTTCCTTCACCGCCACTGGATCAAAATTCTGTAACTCCCTCCCTAACAGGGCTTCGGGTTTACCTATATCACAGACTGCAACAGATCGAGAAGGCAGCTTACCACCATCTCAAGGGCAATTGGAGATGGCAACAAATGCTAGTCTTGTCAAAAATGCAACATCCCAAAGAAAGAACAAAGAACAGTAGAGCACAAGAACAGATCCTGCAGCTCTCAGCGCCTACGCTGCTATGTTTTGCCCTTCCGTACTAAAACTATCTTCACTTTGCATTCAAGAGAGGAAGGAAGGTAAAAAGACACTGAATTATGCTGGAGTGCTACTCCAGGGGTACAGATTACCCTCTGGTAGAAATGTGTATGCCTTTATTTGTTACAGTTGATAACTTATTTGACTACAAGGGATTCACAGCTGAGCCAGAACCTGTTCCCACCTAACAACACATATGCATTTTCTGGCCACTAGTCTAGAACTGGCAGTTTGGGTTGATTTTTTTTTGTTTTTACCTGTGCCCTTGTCCTCCAAGGCTTCTAAGAATTATTATAACCCTGTTGTTATTCAGTCTGTGATCAGCTGGATGTGAAAACCAGGGAACAACAAAGATTTATTCATTGGTGTATGTGGATTTTTGAATAGATAATCAAAATGTAATGTCACTTACTCCCAGTTTTCATAATAAATCTATGATTACAAATACATCCTCACGAGTTGTAAAGGTTGGGGATTAATTTAATTGCCACCTTAGTTCTGCTGTGATCATTATTGCTATGGTAACTGTTTGGGCTTCTAAAAGCAGGTGCCATGGTTGTTTTTGTTTCTTCATCAGCCTTTGCTGCAATACAACACAGACGTTCAATTTTTGCTCTATTGTCCTGCCCCTCCCACTGGTCAACTCGATACACTCTAATTGATGTTTAAAAATGCTTCTCTGGTTAAGAACCATTTGTAAAGCTCTAGATCTACTAATACGATCCTCATTTTATTTCCGTTGTACAGCATTGGAGTTGGTATGGAACCAAGATAACATTCAATATCAAATTCCGATATCTCTTTAGGTATGGATATTTTAATACAAATGGGGAACTAACCTGACCTACATATCTGTACATTTATTAAGGTTGACTGTGAGCTAAACCCCAACATCAAAGCACGTTATTTTGTTTATAGCTGCCTACTTTTGCTTGATTTTAAAAATGTGCCTTTTGTAGAAGGTAGGTGAAGATATTAAAATCATCATCTCTAGTGACGCTTATTCGTCAACCTCACACATACACTCGGCATTTTTCCGAGATGCTAGAGACTTGCATTTGGTTGTACCATATTTCTGGTGCTGCTGCCTTCAGATTGGAGGAGTCGGAACGAAATAAGAGTGGAAAAAAAGAAGCAAAAATGGGAAACATTTTGCCAATAACCTTCAAATGGCTTATATGTTTACAAAATAATTTGCAGAATTTCTTATTATAAAACTGTAATATTACCTGCGAGGTGGCTACTTTTTAAAGGGCAAACCAAAGGAGGAACGCAAACATTAAGATACTATTTTTGAATACATCTTGATGGACGTAGTGGAACTGGAGCACTGACACCTGGTGTAGGAGGTGCTGGATTTTCAGTGCTACGTTTCTGAGCGGTTAACATATAGTACTCTGAACCAAGCTATTCGGAGTGCGCTGCTTGCTGTTGCTTTGGCATACTGCACAATGTTGTATCTTTTTGCTCAATGATTGGGTACAAGGTGAGTTAGGTTAACGTGATTGGTGCGTTTGAGTCACTAGCTCCTTGTTTTACATACTCTGATCCACCCACAATAGAAACTGATACTTGCCATGAGTTTGGAGCTTACGTACGATATGCACATTGTTTGAGTGAAACGTGATTTACAAGATTCTTGTCTGCTTTTCTTGTTCTTTTGAACCTGTCTCTTTCTGCAAAACAAGGTGAGCTACCATGAGTTTTGCTTTGCATTTTGAGCGTTCATCCTATTCATTCTGGTACTTTGTTGTGATCTTTTTAAAGAGACGCCATTTTGCACTGTGGTATTAATTGTGCAAATTCAATGAAACATCCTTTAGGTAGTTTATACTCCGGAGAACCTATTTACTAAATAGAATGAAATTGATTTTATTAAAATTTTATTGGTGTTGGAATAGTTTCTATTCAAGAAATATTTTCATCTTCCACGTCCTATGGTAATGTGCCTAAAGATCACTCTAAACTTCTATCGGGTTCTGTAAATTTAGGATTTAAAACATTTGTAATCAGCTTGTCACTGTCAAATACGCTAAGGTCACATGGAACAGTTTAATGCCGTTCCATTGCATATGTTATCTTTTTGTTCTGGCCCTGAATCGGTTTTTATTAAAACAATTGTAATGTAGTTCTACAGACGATTAACTTTAGCCCTTGATGTTGGCATGGCAAAGCACTCGTCCTATGTATATAAACTTTAAAAAAATGTTTATTATTGTTTGGAAATGTGATGTATCGGGACTGGTCAGTGTGATCGGCACGGGGGTCCTCCTTTGTCTTGGTTTCTTTTGTGCCTGCAGCCTCTCGCTCTCTGAAGAGGAGGATGGGGGTGGGGAATCTTAATTCTTTGGTGTTAGCTGCCTTTTGAACTGTTGTATTAACCGCAGCTTTCTTGTGGGATTTATACGATTTGATTTCCTGATCTCAGTAGCCTGTACTTGCAAGGTGCACTTATTATTTAAAGCTCAAATTACCTTGGGCATGATGTCAAAGTGCAGTTGTGTTATGGTGAAACCCACTAATGCAGTGTACAATTCACTAAAAAAATGTTTACAAACCTTGAACTGTCTCTACAACATCTAATAATGTTTTATCAGTTTTCCACCCAAACTGAAGAACTGTTCCGACCTGTCGGACATCCGTTTATTGCTGCAAGCACAGTGTACTTATATTGCACCAGAACTACTCTTTACTCATGCCTGAAATTTTAATACAGTATACTGTACTGTACTAGTAATAGCAATGAAATATGTTAGAGTTAACTTAACTTAATCCATACGATTGGAAAATTCTTAAGGGAGTTACAGATGCAGCTGGTGTTCGTGTTTTCCACAATCTCTCACGGTAGTCCCAGATCCTGTTTGCGTAATCAGGCACTGCCCGCACCCAGTGAAAATTACTTGTTTCCGCTAATTGCAGTGGCTTTGGAAGGCCCTTCTAATTGCTTACATTTTCATAGGTGCAGACGCAATATCATTGAACCATAAAATGGTTGCAGAACTGAAGGTGGTGTTGGGACCCAGTTTTCCCTGCGTGGGAATTTTTAATAGGGGTGCAGGTAGCTTTTTGGAAAGCAAGGGAATAAGATGTTGTCAAGGATAATCGGATGAATTATGCTATCACTAAATGGTAGTGAAGAGGTGAGGGGTCTGACTTATCGACTTCAGATCTTCTAGCCCAGAGCCAAGAACACCACCGAGCCACAAGGGCCTTCAAGAACTCCGTAAGTAGGTACTATAGTTTCCTACATCAATTACTGAAAGATGAGTTGCCCTAATTGCCCTGAGTAGCTTGCTAGGCCATTTCAGAGGGTAGTTGAGCATTAATTGCCTTGCCTTGACTTGGAACTGGACCCATGTGTTGGCCAGACATGTATGGATGGCAGTTTCATTCCCTAAAAATTAATGAACAGGATGTGTTTTTTTTAAAACAGCGGTTTCATGATCATCAGATTTTTGTTAAATTCAAATTCCACCTGTGATCGAGATAACCAGTGTGGAGCTGGATGAACACAGCAGGCCAAGCAGCATCTCAAGAGCACAAAAACTGACGTTTCGGGCCTAGACCCTCTGCAGTTTCCATTATCTCTCCACCTGTGATCAAACCTAGATCTCCAGAACATACCTGAGATTTTGGATTTCAGATCAAGTGACAATACCACTTGGCTACCACTCTATTTTCATTTATTTAAAAGCAGCTTAATCTTAAGTGTAGGAACAACCCCCCCCCCCTTATAAAAATGCCTAGTTTTACTAATGAAACCTATTTTCATTGTATTAGTTAACAATGAATAAGGCCATGCCTCAAAGAACACAGTGTAACGGAAAAAATGTTGCTTAATTGTGCTGTTATTTGAAAGGCTTGACACTTGACATGATGATGTAAATTTAAGCAATGCAGTTTGGATGTAATTTCCTGATTTATATGCAAAGCAGAAACTCCTCTTTCACCCACCCTTATATTTTTGCTTTATATCTTATCAACCTGTAATGCACCATAAGTTTAAATGTCTATCATCCAACAAGTTGTATAACTAACTTGTATTCCTTGGGGTAATATACGATGATATAAGATGCTGTTGATTTGTTTTTTTTAACCATACGATATGTACTGCTATGCTAATGTAAGAAGTCCCTCTTTAGTCAGTGTGTTCCAATATTGGGCTATTGTGCACCTATGGAAAATTATCTTTTACCTCATCTTCTTGAATTCTTGTCGGTTACATATTGACAACATTGGCATTTCTTAGTATCCATATTTCACCTTTAGTAAAACAGCTCAGCCATTCCTCATGGCTTACTTTTTCCTGTCATGATAGTCAGCAGGCTTCGTCATGTCAAGGGCACAATCCAGTATCAATGGAGAGGCTTGGGTATGGTGATTTGGGCATTTGGGGTGGTCACAGTCATGATCCACTGATCATAGGGGCAAGGTATTGAATGTCTAACAGTGTACTACCCATCTTGGTTCATTCTGCATGTTTCTGGGCAGTTTTCTCCTGGAATGGCAGAAGGGGAGAGATTTTGAGTAAGATGAAAATGGGTGGCACAGCTGTTAGTGATGTTGCAGATGGAGGAAAAATATTTAGTCATTTCAATTGAATGAGTAGGCAGCGCAGAGGGAATGCAGGGTCGGTAGTGTTGGTTGAATTCAGTGTGATCAAAAGAAGTTGCATGCAAAAGTAAGAGTGGAAGAGCATGAAACTGCATGGGAGACCGATGCAGTAGAGAGAGAAGATAGTGCTGTTACCTTGACAAAGTGGAGAAACTTTCTGCTTGAGATTGTAATTCAGCCATGTGGAGCACTGACCCAGGTGGCAACTTCGGCCCAGGATGGCAACAGTCTGGTGGTGTGGCCTCACTGCTAGCCCTGAGACAAGATGGTGGCTCTCCTTCATGTCGCCCCACTCACCAGGATCTCTGATCGCTGTCCGCACAGTGGGGTGCCAGTTTTCCCTTCTCTGCCATGTTTAGGACAAATGTCAATTACTGAACGTGCTTATCTGGGTACAACAGATGCTGCCAGTATCATCAGTGAAGATTTATTTAGGGATATCTCAGCAGTGGTGAGTGATAGAATCAAGCTAGAATTGGATGAGAGTGTTGCCATGGAAAGGGGTTGTGTAGTTCATGAGGCCAGTTTGGGATGATAGGGCAGAAAATCTTGCTGAATCTTGGAGGGAAATCACCTATAAAAGTTTGAAATTTGACACTTAACCAAAATATGAAAAAATTTAGCTATATAGGGCTGAATCATCTTTTCGTGTGAATTAAGAGGAAATTATCTAATTTACTGATGGGACCAAATTGAGGTGTGACATATTGTGAACGACTGGAGGAGAATGTAGATTAGTGGATAGGGCAGCAGAAGGACTGTCCACATTTCACTAAAATGTACGTAGCAGAGGGGAACAGAAAATTGAGAGGGGAGGCTTTGCGGATAAACCAATGATTAAAGGAGGTAACAAAAACAGATGAAAAGCTGTTTTTGTTTTAAATTCAATTTTTGTCTAGATTGTAAACAATGTTGGAGGACGTAATTATTGGCTGGGTATAAATTAATGGGAAATATAGTTATAAGTTTGCAGTGTTCCAAGGATATGATGTTAGTCATGAAAAGGGCAGTAGATTCCTTCAATATTATAAAACGTTGTAAATAATGTATTGAAAGATTATTTCCTTTTATAGCTGATTTTTTAAAAGCAAAGGTAAAGTCTTTAGAAATGCTTGTTTGAATGTGGCATTTGGTCTCAAAACTGAAAGAAAAAGGGAAACCATTGAAGAAAAATTCTTAGGCTTTTTACATAGGAAATTCAGATATTGACAAAGGAGAAATATAAAAGTATATGGGAAGTAACGAAGAGTGTAGGATTAGACTGTTACATTTAGGAAAACCCCACGCTGAACAAATTGAACTGTTTCTGCTGTGTGAAGAAGTGTTATTGATTGTGTTACAATATATTTAAACTTGTCTACTGTACTAATTGGTTAATTTGGTTTGACTTTTCATATTCCTGTGTAGGAGAACACTGAAAGTGTTGTAGCAAAATTAATTTTCATTAATTTGTTGAAAAATATCCTAAATGACAGAATAAACTTGTAACCTCAAGATATTTTGGACATATTTTGGACCTGTGGAATTGAAAATGCTTAATTTTTATTCCATTGTAAAATTATACACTCAACTGAAATTGAAATGCTGTCCAACAATGCATCGTGGTTTGTTATAAATGACCCTGAACTACTGCAACTTAGGTGTGTATTTGAATTGCTTTACTGGATAAATTTGTTTTCTAGAAAGCAATCTTTTGCTCTAAATGGAGACACCTGACTTTCCAATGCTACACAAAAATTTGGTGCCCAGTTAGAGTAACATTAATCTAAGCACCTACAAAGGACCACTTTTCTATGTTTAAATAATGGTGCCAGCTTATACCCTGTTCTGTTAACATTCACTGGTTGCATGTAGCCAAACTTGCACCAGACTTTTAGTATACACACTTTCTTTTGGGATTTGTGCTCCAAGAAGTATCCTTGAGTGATTTTGTACTTGGAATTCTCTCTTCGTAATCCCTAAGCGTTTAGCCTTGGGGATTTGTGTTCCCCTGATATCTTGACAAAGTTAATAACAGGGTTTGTGAACAACAGATCTTTCTGATGTCAATACAGTCTAAGAAATAGATTTAGGCACCAAAGATTTTTATAAAATAATAAATTTTGTGACAGGGTGGAGTATGAAGAGGTTGCTAGTTTGTAATCGATTGCAAAGTACAGTGTGGTTACACTTCTGAAGTGCTGATATGAAATCACAATGTCTGGCTCTGATTTTTGTAGTTATAAGAGTACTTTACATTACCCGTCACATAAGAGGCAGTGTTGATATTATTTTGGCCCCTGTGTCTACAGGGGAAAAAGTGATGGAACTGTAGAAACTTATTACTGCAGAAATGTAACATCACTGTGTGCATTTATTGAGCAATGATGGCTAGTGATAGTGATTAATAGTATTAAAATTTTAAAGCACAAATATTAACTATGAACCTCAATACACCTCTGTCAATTCATGATTGTAAGTAAACTTGGCATAAAATAAATGATAAATTTAGTCATTTTGCAATCTGTTGAGACGCTATGTCCTGACATTTTATTTTGCCATTGGTGAATTGGTATGTTCTGCAAACCCACAACCTTCCTTCTGGTAGAATTTAACAACTAAAAGCTTTGACTTTTGTTTTTGTAGGGGTATAAATGAGCTATATCATGCTCTGCTGTGCAGTATTGTGAAACAAATTTGTCATTTTCCACTTTAGAGTAGAATTGTTCCAAGGATGCACTTACAATTATGCAGTCTGTTCAGTAGAGTTTCTTTGTTGTGCTAAGCTTGAAGTATTATCGAAATGCAGCCCTTGTTTTCATTTTTGATACCTGATCCGACATTTTGAGCAAAGCAGTCTAGTCTACTTTTGAAGTAATGTTGCACCCTCATGCACAATTTGAGCTCCAGGTTCTGTGTTCGTGAGACATAGCGTTCACTGCTCCAGTACTGAAGTTGTATCATGGTATTGACAAATGGCTCCATCACCGACCCATTTCCTGTTCGGACCAGTGTTAAGCAGGCTGTGTCATTGCCCTAACGCTTCTTGATCTGCCATGCTGCAGTGCTTCGCCTCATCACTGACAAGTTCCCCAGTGGAGTGGAGCTAACCTCCAGAAACTGTGGGAAATGATTCAACCTCTGCGGTGATGTGCAGCATTTCACGGACACTTGAGAATCACTTGCCTAAGACCAAAGTGGAAGAGGAACATCCAAGAAGGTTTGTGACTTGCCGCCGGGAAAGAGCAGAAGCTAGGTGAAAACAGCAAAAGGAGTGCACAACTGTACCAGCGACCCATCCACACATTCCTATGACCGTCACCTTCCCCAAGTATAACACATCTACAATAGCTGCATCAGTCTGTACAGGCACCAAGGACCTGCCCTGAGAGTGGAAAGAGGTCATTTCTCATCTGCGAGGGACTGCTAATGATAACTGAACTTTTGGAGTGTGAATGTATTGAAATACAATCAAGTTCATTTAATTGGATGGGCCAAATGACCTAATTCTGCTCCTATATGTTATGGTCTTATGCATTTGATGTCAAAACCTAGAAATTCCATGATCAGTAATTGTTTGTGAGGAAAGACATAAATCACAACTCCACAATCCAATATCAAAAGAAACAAGAAATAAAAATTTGGGTAGATAAATAAAATATAATCAGAACTAAACAGCTTTTCAGTAATAAGTGGTCAGCATCATGGAATACTTTTCAAAGAAAAATCAGAATACCATATGTTTTTAAGAAAAAGCAGCATAGTGATAATCTATTGTGTATTACATGACATAGCATCTCTATGGTTATAGAACAGCTTATTCTTTCTGTTCAAATGAGAAAATTTATATGCAACTGTAGGTATGAAATCTAGGCTAAAGTGGAAATATATACACGTGATGCCGTCCATCAAAACTGACATCCCATTTTCTTTACCGCAATTAATCATCAGTATCATTTTAGATAAAGCAGATGTGCTGAAATCTACTTGATCTACTAGCTGTGAATTATTTTTGCAGCTTTATTTTGATAGAATCGCTACAGCTCAGCAAGACCTCTTTTCTCACTCCTCCCAAGGAGAATGGTATTTATAGCCTGTTACTCTTTTAACAGCTGTTATTTAGCTTGTGTAGAGCAATACATCTGCCAATTCTTTGCTTTAGACAACACCCAGTTGTGAATAGTTGGCGTGTATTCCACCTGCAAGCATATATTTCAGCAGTTTAAAACTAGATGGTTGGAATTAATTTTCTGATGGCCCTGGGTATTAATCTGTTAGTAGTTGCTGATTTCTGCCAGTTAGGGGCTAAACTAAACTAAATGGATTTCTGTTCATCCCCTGAAATTTGAGCTTAACAACATTACAGCAAGTCATACAAGCATATAGTATAAACTTCAAACCATAATTTGATTGTTGTTTAAAAGTCTCTTAAAAATGGTTCATATTGTTGCTCAATTTTGGAATATTTATAGGTGAAGCAACAAGGGCGATGAGCATTAAGCCAATTTAGGTGACAAGTTGAACATTAATTGTTTTTCATTGCAATAATACCTATAGTTTTTATTCCAGTTACAGGATACTAACCGTGGATTTTATTGGATCACCTTTGCATTGTCACCTTCTATTGATCCTACTATGTGCCTCCTGGCTAGGTTTCCTAGTATTCATTATATATTTAAACTGTTATTACACTGATGCTATAATTTAATTTCTGACTCAAGTTTAATTATATTTTAGAGTCTTGTTTTGATCAACCTGTTTTGACATGTTAAGGCACATCTCTTGACCTGGGCCAAGGTAGGGACACTTATCAGTGTGCTACGTGACCCTTTTTTAAATTCATGTTTCACCATCTACCCTGGTGGGATTTGAATCCATGCCTCCAGAACAATAATTTGGGATTCTGGATTAGTAATCCAGTGACATAACCACTACACCACCACCTCTGCTTTAGCTATATTTTATATTTGATTATATTAGTATTTTTTATGCTCATTTTGAGGGGCACCTGCATAGTTGCCTTTGTGCTCATGCCAGTGAGTCAAGCAAGCCTTAGTCCTATTGGATTATTTAAAATTGCCCACCCAGGCATCTGCCTTGATGATACATCAATGAGTTCATATATGACTGTAGAATTGTATTCTGATATTACTCCTAATCGCATCTAGAATGAAACCAGCCAAACTCTGGCATTTGAAGTTTACTTCTGTAGATTTAACTGGTATAATGGGGCAGGAGATTATGCTTTTAATTTGTCAAATCACATTTTTTGGAAAAAAAATGTTGTCAGCCTCAATGAACTGTAACTGATGTTCACCATCAGTATTTTTGCATCCATGCATTTTGTTTCATTGGCATAATCACTTAGCTCAATAATGGTTAATGTTGAAAATGAATAATAGTGAAATATTCTCAGGTGGAGAGTTTGTTTTATGGTTACATTTTGTCTTTATTCTAGGACAGGCTGTTCTTAATAATGCCCTCTTTCCTGGCAGTGAGTATTATATGTTTAATAATGGAGTCTTTACATGTCATGAGCGAGGAAACGGTTCCATTCTACAGCACAGTAGTTTGACCAAGTATGTTAGTAGCTGGGAGATTTTGCACACATCAGATTAATAGTACTGTAATCCTTGTTTTGGTAGTTCTGAAACAATCACCCAAACATTAAGGACTTGAAGTTAAGATGTAATTTTATACTAAAATATTTACTACAGTGTTTAGAAAACTATATTACTCAGAAATTTATTTGGTGTAGTAGGAGCCTTGCTTTTCTGACCTTTGAAACTTCAGATCTGTAACATGAACCTCTTGATACCTGTAAGCTGAGCCAGCGTAAAGTATCTAACGATCCTATTATTTGTGGGATTTTTTGACTCGAAGGGGAACTGATTCGTGCTGTGTAAATCTGATAGCAGCTGTGTCTCTATCATAAACTTGTTAGCTGTACTTAGAGCCTGAAACGTTGATCGTTAGATTTTTTGCAGTACCTCAGTCAACTGTTCTGTGTCCCATGTTGAGAGGGTCCTGTGTTGTAAACAGGATAAGATGATGAAACTCAGAAATATTGGTGGAGGAAAAGACAGCAGTTGGGAGACTATTTACTGTTAAATGCACAGTGGTAGAAGTCTATGGTCAATGGAAAGAAATTCTCTTATACATTTTTAATATTTCATTAATCTATTGTGTGGCTCTTGTAAATCCATGCTGACTTATGATTGATTAGTGCTGTTCAACCCCTAAATCTAATTATATGTCATTTTCTACATGGAAGCAGTCAGCCAAGTTGCATTAAATATTTTTTAGAATTGTTGATGTAATTTAGTTGTTGCTTATTAGCTCCTCGCCCTATTCCAATGAGGTAGGGATATTCAGTGGCATTACCCTGTTCACTTATTTTTTCCCCAACTCTCCACCTCACAACTTTTTTTCTATTCACTTGGACGCTGGCATTGCTGGCTGGGCCAGCATTTATTGCCTGTTCCTAGTTGCCTTTGAAGGTGGTGATGAGCTGCTGTCTTGAACCATTGCAGCCCAAATGCTGCCAGTAAACCCACAATGCCATTAGGAAGGGAATTCCTGAACAACTTGTACTAAAAACAAATGGTGACAGTTCTGCATGTCAGTAATTTCCTATTATGTTAAGCAATTCAACAATACATGCAATGTCTTAAAAGTGCGCAATATCAGGATGTGGCCACAAGCCAAAGATAGATTTGATTGAAAGGCATATTTTGCAGGGTTTTACTTCCTACGTGAGCTGGAGGGGGAAAATATTGGTCAAAACCTGAGTGAGGGAAGTTTCTCTGTATAATTTGTCTTTGACCTAGGTGCTTCTTGTATGAAATTAATGGTTGTCACTGGTGATGTAGGATGGTACATGTGTGACTTTCTGACATATTTGCATGCTCCCAACAAACCTAAAATATTTTGTCATGCCAATAACATGCTTTTTCAGGAAGAGACTGAGTGGATTCGGTGTTCCATCAAAAACTTCAATTTATAAATTAATGATCCTCAAATCTTACTTGGAACTTGTATGGACTGGGCCTTATTTACAGTTCTCACAGTTGTGTTGGATGTTTTGCTTTTCTCATCCATCTTGCCAAGCTAGTGGCTATTTGAGATGCAGCTAAATACCTGTTATAGACTTGGCACCTTTTAATATCAGAACACAGTTATTGTAAGGTGCCATATGTTGTATTAAAATTTCTTCCAGTAACGTCCTCTCAAGTTTCTATAAAAATTGGAAACCTCCTGAGTATATTGACTATTGCTGCTATTTATCTTTCTCTTCTGAACTTTATTGATCTTAGAACATAAATTTATCATTTTATTCAACCATAGGATGTGTATGTTTTTGGCAGGGCCAGCATTTTTACAACCTCTAACTGCCCTTAAAAAGAGCATGTTAAACTGCCACTTTTTGAACCAATTTGCCATCGACATAGTGTAGATACACCCACATTCCAGGTTTTTAACCCATTACATCAAGGGAACAATATATAATTTTAAAATGAAAATGGTGTTTGACTTGGAGTGAAAGTAGGTAATTTGGCATCTGTTTTTTATATAAGGGAGCTGCTTCGAAGTGTAGAAGCAGGCCAGTTGGCCCATTTTAAGTTCATATCTACCGTCTGAAGAACATCCCCCCCCCCCCCACCAACCCTCTGCTTGTAACCCAACAGCTAATCCACCTAGCTTGTAAACCTTTTGACACTGCGAGTGCAATTTAGCATGGCCAATCCACTTAACCTGCACTGTGTCATAGAGTCATGGAGCTGTACAGCATGTAAACAGATCTTTTGTTCCAACTTGTCCATGCTGACCAGATATCCTAAATTAATCTTGTCCCATTTGCCAGCATTTGGCCCATATCCCTTTAAACCCTTCTAATTCATATACCCATCCAGATGCCTTTTAAATGTTGTCATTGTACCCACCTCCACTGTCCCCTCTGCCAGCTCATTCCGTACACCCACCACCCTCTGTGTGAAAATGCTGCCCCTTAGGTCTATTTTAAATTTTTGACCTCTCACCTTAAACCTATGCCTTCTAATTTTGGACTGCAACACCCTCAGGGAAATAGCCTCAGCCTATTCAGCCTCTTCCTATAGCTCAAATCCTCCAACCTTGGCAATATCCTTGTGAATCTTTCCTGAACCCTTTCAAGCTTAACAACAACTTTCCTACAGCAGAGAGACCATAATTGCACACAGTATTCCCAAAGTGGCCTAACCATAATCCTGTACAGTTGCAACATGACCTCCCAACTCCTAGACTCGATGCACTGACCAATAAAGGCAAGCGTACCAAATGCCTTTTTCACTACCCTGTCTACCTGCAGGTCAACTTTGAAGGAACTATGAATGTGCAGTCCAAGGTCTCTCTTTTTCCAGCAACACTCCCCAGGACCCTACCGATAAGTGTATAAGTCCTGTGCTAATTTTCCTTTCCAAAATGCAACACCTCCCATTTATCTAAATTAAACTCCACCTGCCACTCCTTAGCCAGTCAGCGCTCTGATCATAGCCCCATAATACTCTGAGGTAACCTTCATTGTCCACTACAGCACCAATTTAGGTGTCATTTGCAAACTTACTAACTATACCTCCTATGTTCATATCCAAATCATTTAGCCAGCCAAATCACCCAGCACCGAGCCTTGTGGCACACCACTGGTCACAGGCCTATAGTCTGAAAAGCAACCCTCCACCACCACCCTCTGTGTCTTCTACCTTTTGAGCCAGTTTTGCATCCAAATGGCTAGTTCTTCCTGTATTCCATGTGACCTAACCTTGTTAACTAGGCTACCATATGGAACCTTGTTGAATGCTTTAGTGAAGTCTTTATAGATCATGCCCACCACTCTGCATTCATCAATTCACTTTGTTACTTTTTTGAAAAACTCAATTAAGTTATTGAGACACCCTTTCTCATGCACAAAACTATATTGACTATCATTATCAGTCCTTGAGAGGAAACTGGAGCACCTGGAGGAAACCCACACAGACACTGGGAAAATGTGCAAACTCTACACAGACATTTGTCCAAGGGGGTGTCCCTGGTGCTGTGAGGCAGCAGTTGTAATCACTGAGCCACTGTCCAGCCCTACTGTTGCTTGAACGAATCTTGGAGAGTTTCTGCAACCAGGCATGTACATGGCATGCTTTCATACTCCAGAGACGGCCCTTTTTGTATAGTGGGTGTGAGAAGACTAGAAATAGGAACAAGAATAGATAATTTGCCCCCTTGAGCCTGCTCCATCGTTCAGTACTGTCACAACTGATCTTCTGTTTCAACTTCATTTTTCCACCTACCCATATCATTTCCCTAAGTAATCAAAATAATACCAATCTGAGCCTTGAATATATTTAACCGGTGAGCATCTACAGCTATCTAGGGTAGAAAAATGCAAAAGATTCTCAATCCTTTGAGTGAAAAGCATTCTTATCTTACTCTTCAGATACTTATCCTGGAGTGTGCCTCTGTATTCCAGATTCCCCACCGGGGAAATAACCAATGCCTCTGAACAAAAAAAAATGAACTGAGGATGCTGGAAATCGGATACAGAAACAGAAATTGCTGGAAAAGCTCAGCAAGTCGGTCAGCTTATGTAGAGAGAAAGCAGAATTCATGTTTCAGGTCCCCAGTGACACTTTTTTTTTGAATTAATATATCTAACATGTCAAGCTGCTTCAGAATAGTTCATGTTTTCGTCAGAATTGCCTTTGTTCTTATGCGTTCAATTTCTTTAGCCACTCATCCGAGGAACTAGTCTGTTGAGCTAGCCTTCAGGGAGATGGGAGGTGAGTTACTCAATGGCGGGAGATTTGTTTGAAGCCAAGATACTTACTTGGCTAGTTTAACTTTTTAGTCAATAGTAATCTAACACGATTGTACGTCATTCAGTGATGGTGATATCATCAAAAGTCAAAGGAAATACGTGGATAGTCTCTTGTTGAAGATGGTCATTGTCTGGCGCTTGTACAATGTCAACTTTATTTGCTGCTTATCGGTCCAAGTCTGAATGTTGTCTCTAAGCCTTGCTACATATAGGCAGACACTGCTTCAGTATTTGACAAGTCATGTATGGTACTGAACAATGTACGAGCTCCCCACTTGGCTTTTGGAAGGATAGGTTATTGGTGAAGCAGTTTAAGATTGTAGGGCCGAGGGCATTAGCCTAAGAAACTCCTGATACAGTATGGTTCCTAGTGTTGAGATGATTGCCACCCCTCACCCGAAAACTATGGAAATCTTCCTTTATGTCTGAAAAGTTAGTGGTTTGGGACCACACAGGGATGGTGTAGTTGCTGTTTTCATAGTAGCTCAGTGGTTAGCACTGCTGCCTCGTAGCACCAGATGCCTGGGTTCGATTCCACCCTTTGATGACTTTGACTGATGGATAATGATGGGATAGTGTAGGGAGAGGGGCTTAGATTAGTTCACAGGTCAGCACAACATTGAGGGCCGAAGGGCCTGTTCTGTGCTGCATTGTTCTATGTTCTATGTTCTGTGTCTGTGTGGAGTTTACACATTTACCTCGTGTGTGTGCGTGTGCGTGCGCGTGCGTGCGCGCGCGCGTGCGCGTGCTTGTGCGTGCGTGCGCGTGCGTGTGTGTGCGCGTGTGCGTGTCTGTCCGTGGGTTTTCTCTGGCTGCTCTGGTTTGCTCCCTCAGTCCAAAGATGTGCAGGCTAGCTGGATTGGCCGTGCTGAATTGCCCATCGTGTTCAGCGATGTGTAGATTAAGTGGGATATAGTCGGTGTGGACTTGTTGAGACGAGGGACCTGTTTGCACACTGTAGGGATTCTGTGGATTAGGATAAAGGTATCAGTCCACGCCCTGAAGAAATTGCTCTGATTCCATTGACTTTGCAAGAGCTCCTTGATATTGAATACAGTCCATCTCACCAGATCTCCTGAATTCAGCTTTTTTTTCCCCTGATTTTTGGAATAAGGCTATAATGAAATCTGGAGCCAAGTAATCATGCTGGAGTCCAAGTTGAACATCATTGAGCAGGTTATTGCTGAGTAAGTGCTGCATGATACTTTCCATTACTTTGATGATTGGGAGCAAGCTTATTTGACCAGTTTGGGTTTGTCTTACTCTTATGGACTGGAAGATGTCTAATAGATAGTGTGCTGTAACTGTACTGGCTCAGGGTATGGCTAGTTCTGGAGCACAAGTCTGGAATGTTGCCAAGGCCTACGTTCTTTGCTGTAATGGATATTTTGGCTGATTTTTTTTTGTGTGATCTCACAGAATAAATTAAATTGGCCAAAAGTCTGCATTTGTGATGATGGGGACCTGGGATGAAGGTAGATATCCAAGCCTTCAGAAAGGATATGGAAGAGTTTCTGGAATGGCTGCAGAGATGAGCGATTTCATTAAGAGTACATTCATTCATGATGTGTTAATGACTTAGAACCAAATTTAACATTTCCAAATTTGCTGATTGACACGTCTAAGGGGCTTTGTGAATTGAGGAGTATGCATGGAGGCTTCGGGATAATTTAGATAGTGAGTGAGTGGACAGACACATAGCAGATGTATTATAATGTAGATAAATGTGAAGTTGTACTCCTCTTCAATGTGAAAAACAGAAGGGAAGAGTATTAGTTAAGTGGTGATATATTGGAAAATGTGGATTCTGAAAGGATCTGTTCTATGCTAATCAATACAGAAAAGGGCAGACGCAGCAAGCAGTTAGGAAGGCAACTGGTACATAGCCCTTCATTGCAAGAGGTCCTGAGTTGGTAAGTAGAAATGTCCTACTATAGTTACATGGAGCTTTAGTAAGACCGTATCTGGAGTATTATGTACAGTTTTTGTTTTCTCATCTCCGGGCAGATGTGTTTGCCATTGAAGAGCAGTAAAAGCTCACGAAGCTGATGCAGGACTGTTGTACAAAAAGAGTTTGGCTCTCTTGGCTTGCATTCACTGCTGTTTAGAAGATTGAGAAGGGATCTGGTTGAAATGTATAAAATTTTAACAGTGCTAGACAGACTACATGCAGGGAACAAGGTATAGAGCTGGATTAACACAGCAGGCCAAGCAGCATCAGAGGAGCAGGAAGGCTGACGTTTCGGGCCTAGGCCCTTCTTCAGAAAATGTCGGGCCTGCTGTGTTCGTCCAACTCTAACCTTTATTGTCTTAGATTCTCCAGTATCTGCAGTTCCTACTATCCCTACATGCTGGAAAGATGTATTCTCAGATTGGATTGAGATGAGAGAATATTTCTTTATTTGGATAGCGGCCAACCTGTGAAATTTACTGCAACAAAAAATATTGACAGCAGGATCACTGGGTATGTTCAAGAAACAGATTGATAATTAGATAATAAAATAATTAAGGGATATGGAGAACTATGGTGTTGAGATAGAGAATCAGCTTTGATCATATTGAGAAGTGGAGCAGCGTTGAAGGGCTGAATAGCCATCTCTTGGATCCTAGTTTCTCTGCAGGAGGGCATTCGGCAGCAGTACCAGGCATATCCTCTCTGATGAAGGGTCTAGGCCCGAAACGTCAGCTTTTGTGCTCCTGAGATGCTGCTTGGCCTGCTGTGTTCATCCAGCCTCACATTTTAATATCTTAAAGATTAGTTTTCACCTGGTGAAACTGCAATGCTTTTCATTCCAATCACAGTTAGAGATACACATGCTTTTGCAACCGGTGGATTGGATCCAAATTCCCAAGCTTTTCCAATACAGCTACAGCACTGGCATCGCCTGACAATATGGAAAACTGCTCAGCTATATCCAGTACACACAAACCAGGACAAATCCAACCCAGCCAATTACTGTTCCTTCAGTCTACTCTAAATTGTTAGACCAATTAAAACGCTAGTATGTCACCTGAGTAACTACACAACTGGCACTGAACCTGTCTCTCCCAACCTGACCTGACTACACCATCAGCTTCACCATCTTGGCCACTTTGCCTGCCCAGCAGTCCACTTACCTACTTGCCCATCAGTGCAACATTCAAACTGGATGTTGCTAGTGTCACTCTTGCAAATTTGTCTGCTTAAAACATTGGATATTTAATTGTTCCATCATTGGTGACTGTGCTTTCAGCTGCCAAGATCCTGACATTTAGAATTGCCTTCCACCACCTCTTCTTTGATACATTCTTTAAAACCTGTTTCTTTGAACAATCTTTGTATCATCTCTTGCAACTCTGTTTTAGGTTTATAATGCTCCTTTTAAAGCCTTTAAATGTTTATTTAGAGGTGATAATGAGTAGTAGTAGTAGATGCAATGTAACCCCGAATGTTTTCCAAGTATTTATTCAATTTCCTTTCAAAGGTTTCTGTTAACTCTGCTTCTCTCATCTTTTTAGGGAGTTCATTTTAGAACCTAACTTCAAAAATTGCATTGAAAATTTGAAATTGTGGTGCAATTTGAATTCATGTTTTGAATTATTAGTCTAGGTCACTTATTAGTAACCTAACCATAATGCTATCATGCCCCATAACTGAGCTAATAGATAAGAGTAGTCCCCTGCCCAGTTGTACAGTTATACTAAGGTTTTGGGTGTTGCAGCCACTGTTGAGTTTCTCAATATATAATTAACATGGCCTTGTTTCACGAGGTACCTAGCTGTCAAGCATTGCAAGTACATGTATGTGACTATTAGAAAGTGTTCAGTAGAAGTGATGCTGTGATGTAATTTTTTAAAGTGACATTAATGTTTTCTAGAAGATGTACAAGACATTGGAGGCTACCGTAATAACAATATTGTGCACTTTTTCCACTTGGGGGCAGAAATATTTGAATGGTCTTGTTGTTTTGAAATTTGTGTTCTTGTGGTTTAGGTTCATTTTCACCTGTTGGAGATGTTTGCAGTGGACTGATGTGAAATCTTAGTGCTGGTATCATTTGAGCTTTCAGTTATTATTTCACAGCTCAGAACTGATAATGTCGATGTTTGAGATTGTCCAGATTTTGACATTGTGTTTTACCAGTAAATTGTTGAAAAGCCCTTTTTTCTGCTGTTACTTGTTTGGGAGTTGTACTTAGAAATTTTTTGTTGACAGTAAGCAGGTGACCATATGATATTCACAATCTGGAAAATAATGTTTGTCATCAGTGGGCTGTGCAGTTGTTTTGCACTCGTGCATACATGCACATGATTGTACCAAGAATCTTATGCTACGTAATTCATTTTGGGAGCTGAACAAGTGGATTGACCTGAAGCGGGTGTCTGGAGCAGATTGTTCTGTAGTCTGGAGAGAATTATGTCTGGTTTGTTAATCCTCTGAGGAGTGCAGAGTTTTTATTATTCCTATAAGTTTTCTTTCCTCTTCTGTCCTGAAGACAACACCCTTCTCCTTGGAAATGGTCAACAAACATTGACTAATCCGTGAGATCACATCCATTTGGCCACTTCACTTGTACATACCGTTAATTAACTTGTACAGATACTTTATCATATAACTCAGACTTGCAGACCTTGTCTTCTGGCTCTGAGGTAGGAACTGCATGAGCCCAACATTACTTCCCTTAGACAAGTTTAGACAGTGAATACTGGCAACTGTTAGGTCATGGAAATCATCACAACTGAACTCAAATTTGTCGTCTTCAGCTACCCTTGCAAACAGTGTACATCCAGGACCCAATAAATAACCCAGTTGCTCACTATCTTTTCTAACTGAGCTACTGGGGAGCTTGCAGTATAAAGAACAAAGACAATTATAGCACAGGAACAGGCCGTTGGACCCTCCAAACCTGAACTGACATCCTGCCTGGCACAGCTTAAAATCCCCTATCGTTCGGGGGAATCGTATCCCTCTATTCCCATCCTATTTGTGTATTTGTCAAGACAGCCTTTAAAGGGCACTATCATATCTGCTTTCACTACCTACCCCAGCATTGAGTTACAGGCACCCTCCACCCTCTTTGTTTTTTTAAAAAAGGCTTGCCTCACACATCACCTTTAAATCTTACCCCTTGCACCTTGAACCTATGTCCCCTTGTAACTGGCTCTTCCACTCTGGGGGAGAAAGCTTCTGACTAACCACTCTGTCCATGCCCTTCATAATCATGTAGATCTCTATCAGTTTGCCCCTCAACCTCTGTCGTTTCAGTGAGAATATGCCAAGTTTCTCCAACCACTCCTCATAGCTAATGCCGTCCATACCAGGCAACATCCTGGTAAATCTTTTCTGTACCCTCTCCAAAGCCACCATATCCTTTAGTTGTGTGGCGATCAGAATTGAACATAATATTCCAAATACGGCCTAACTAGGGTTCTATAAAGCTGCAACATTACCTGCCAGTTTTTGAACTCTGTGCCCTGGCTGATGATGAAAGCATGCCGTATGCCCGGTTGACTACCTTCTCCACCTGCGTCGCCACTTTCAGTGATTTCTGTATCTGTACATCGAGATCCCTCTGCCTGTCAGTACTTTTAAGGGCTCTGTATTTTACTGTATATTTTCCATCTGGATTAGATCTTCCAAAATGAATTACCTCACATTTTTCTGGATTAAAACTCCATCTACCATCTCTCTGAAGTCACCAACCTATCTGTATCCTCTGACAGTTCTCGTTTCTATCTGCAGTTCCACCAACCTTTTGTGTAGTCTGCAGACTTACAAATCAAACAAGTTACATTTTCCTCCAAATCTATTTATATATAATGCAAACAGCAAAGGTCCCAACACTGATCCTAGAGGAACGCCACTAATCACCAGCCATCCATTCAGAACCACACCTTACCACTGCTACCCGCTGTTTTCTATGAACAAGCTAGCTTTTTTTTTAATCCATCTAGCAGGCTTACCTTTGATCCTGTGTTACTTTACCTTCTGTATCAGTCTGCCTTGAGGGACCTTGTCAAAGATGTTACTGAAGCCCATGTAGACAACATCCACTGCCCTATCCTCATTGATCATCTTCGTCACTTTCTGAAAAAACTCAATCAAGTTAGTGAGACACGACCTCCCCTTCACACAACCAAGTTGCCTTCTGGTAATACACACACTTATTTCTAAGTGTGATCAAATCCTGTCTCGAGGAATCCTCTCCAATAATTTCTCCTACCACTGATGTAAGGCTCACCGGCCTATAATTAGCTGGATTATCCCTGCCATCCTTCTTGAACAAAGGAACAACATTGGCTATTCTCCAGTCCTCTGAGACATCCGCTGCAGCCAGTGAGAACACACAGATTTCCCTCGAGCCCGGCAATTTCCTCCCTTGTCTCTCAGTATTCTGGGCTATATCCCATCAGGCTCTGGGGACTGGTCTACCCTAAAGTTTTTCAAGACCCTCAATGCCTTATCTCTTTTGATCTCAACATGATTCAAGCTATCTACACACACTTCCCCGGACTCCTCATCCATCAAGTCCCTCTCTATGGTGAATGTGAACGCAAAATACTCATTTAATACAAAGAACAAAGAAACCTACAGCACAGGAACAGGCCCTTCGGCCCTCCAAGCCTGCGCCGATCAAGATCCTCTGTCTAACCTGTCATCTATTTTCTAACGGTCTGTGTCCATTTGCTCCCTGCCCATCCATGTACCTGTCCAAATATATCTTAAAAGACGCTAACATGTCTGCGTCTACCACCTCTGCTGGCAACGCATTCCAGGCACCCACCACCCTCTGTGTAAAGAACTTTCCACGCATATCTCCCTTAAACATTCCTCCTCTCACTTTGAACACATGATCCCTAGTAATTGAGTCCCCCACTCTAGGAAAAGGCTTCTTGCTATCCACCCTGTCTATACCCCTCATGATTTTGTAGACCTCAATCAGGTCCCCTCTCAATCTCAGTCTGTCTAATGAAAATAATTCTAATCTACTCAACCTCTCTTCATAGCTAGCACCCTCCATACCAGGCAACATCCTGGTGAACCTCCTCTGCACCCTCTCCAAAGCATCCACATCCTTTTGGTAATGTGGCGACCAGAACTGCACACAGTACTCCAAATGTGGCCAAACCAAAGTCCGATACAACTGCAACATGACCTGCCAACTCTTGTACTCAGTACCCCGTCCAATGAAGGAAAGCATGCCATATGCCTTTTTTGACCACCCTCGTGACCTGCGTTGTCACCTTCAGGGAACAATGGACCAAAACACCCAGATCTCTGTTCATCAATTTTCCCTAGGACTTTTCCATTTACTGTATAGTTCGCCCTTGAATTAGATCTTCCAAAATACATCACCTCGCATTTGCCTGGATTGAACTCCATCTGCCATTTATCTGCCCAACTCTCCCGTCTATCTATATTCTGCTGTAGTTTCTGACAGTCCCCTTCACTATCAGCTACTCCACCAATCTTAGTGTCATCAGAAAACTTGCTGATCAGACAACCTACACCTTCCTCCAGATCCTTTACATATATCACAAACAACAGTGGTCCCAGCACAGATCCCTGTGGAACACCACTGGTTACAGGTCTCCAATTTGAGAAACTCCCTTCTACTACTACTCTCTGTCTCCTGTTGCTACCAGTTTTTTTATCCATCTAGCTAGCACACCCTGGACCCCATGTGACTTCACGTTCTCCATCAGCCTGCCATGGGGAACCTTATCAAAAGCCTTACTGAAGTCCATGTATATGACATCTACAGCCTTTCCCTCATCAATCAACTTTGTCACGTCCTCAAAGAATTCTATTAAGTTGGTAAGACATGACCTTCCCTGCACAAAACCATGTTGCCTATCACTGATAAGCCCATTTTCTTCCAAATGGGAATAGATCCTATCCCTCAGTATCTTCTCCAGTAGCTTCCCTACCACTGACGTCAGGCCTACCGGTCGATAATTACCTGGATTATCCTTGCTACCCTTCTTAAACAAGGGGACAACATTAGCAAGTCTCCAGTCCTCTGGGACCTCATCCATGTCTAAGGACGCTGCAAAGATGTCTGTTAAGGCCCTGGCTATTTCTTCTCTCACTTCCCTCAGCAACCTGGGTTAGAGTCCATCTGGACCAGGGGACTTGTCCACCTTAATGTCTTTTAGGATACCTAACACTTCCTCCTTCCTTATGTCAACTTGACCTAGACTAGGCAAACATCTAACACTAACCTCAACATCCATCATGTCCCTCTCCTTGGTGAATATCGATGCAAAGTACTCGTTAAGAATGTCACCCATTTTCTCTGAGTCAGCGCATAACTTTCCTTTTTTGCCCTTAAGTGGGCCAATCCTTTCTCTAGTTACCCTCTTGCTCTTTATATATGAATAAAAGGCTTTGGGATTTTCCTTAATTTAATACCTCATCCATTTCCCCTGGCTCCACACATAAATTCCCTGCCCTGTCCTCGAGTGGGCCAGCCTTCTCCCAGGTGACCCTCTTGCTCTTCATACGTGTATAGAAAGCCTTGGGATTTTCCTTAGTCCTGTTGGCCGACGATTTTTCATGACTCCTTTTAGCTCTCCTGACTCCTTGCTTAAGCTTTTTTTAAAACTTTCCTTGTATTCTGCCCTTGCTTCATGTGTTCCCAGTCTTCTAGCCTTGATAAATGCTTCATTTTTCTTTTTGACCAGGCTCTCAATATCTCTCATTATCCACGATTCTCTTAATTTGCTATACTTATCCTTTATCCTGATTCTTGAATACCAGATGTTGATTTGCCCTCAAAACTCTGCCTCCAGTCTATATTCTTTAGATCCTTTAGCCTTCCCCCAATTTAGCACCTTCACCTGACATCTACACTTGTCTTTACCCATCAGTGCCTTAAAGCTTATTGAATTGTGATCACTGTTCCCAAGCTGCTCCCCGACTCGGACGTCAACCACTTGGCCAGGCTCATTCCCCAATACTGGGTCCAGTATGGCCTCTTTCCCAGTTGAATTGTTCGACATACTGTTTCAAGAAGCCCTACTGAATGCTCCTTACAAACTCTGCCCCATCTGTGCGTCAAGCACTAAATGAGTCCCAGTTAATATATGGGAAGTTAAAATCACCCACGATAGCAACCCTGTTACTTTTACATCTTGCCAAAATCTGTCTGCGTATCTGTTCTTCTATCTCCCGCTGGTTGTTGGGAGGTCTACGGTAAACCCCAAACATTGTGATTGCACCATTCTTGTTCGTCAGCTCTACCTACATTGCCATGCTGTATGAGCCATCCAAGGTGTCCTGCAGTACAGCCGTGATAGTCTCCTTAACAAGTAGTGCAATCCCCCTGCCCCTTTTACATCCCTCTCTATCCAGGCTGAAACGTCTGTAACCTGGAACATTAAACTGCCAATCCTATCCCTCCCTTAACCAAGTCTCTGTAATAACAATAACACCATATTTTCAAACAATAATCCAATCTTAAGTTCATCTGCCTTACCTGTTACAGTTTTTGCATTGAAACAAGTGCACTTCAGTCCACCAGACCCACTTTGATCAGCAACCACACCCTGCCTTCTCTTCCTCTGAGTCTTACTGGCCCTATTCTCTCATTCCCTTTTCAGTCAATTCACCTTTGCTTTGGTTCCCACACCCTGCCGAGCTAGTTTAAATCCTCCCGAGTGACACTAGCCAACCTCCCATTCAGAATATTTGTGCCCCTCCAATTTAGATGCAACCTGTTCTTCTCGTATAGGTCCCACCTTCCCTGGTAGAGATCCCAATGGTCCAGACATCTGAAACCCTCCCTCCTACACCATCTCTTTAGCCGCATGTTGAATTGTACCATCATCCTATTTCTAGCCACACTGGCACATGGCACACGGAGTAATCCCAAGATTGCAACCTTGGAGGTCCTACTTTTTAACTTTCCACCTAACTCCCTGAACTGCTGCTGCAGGATCTTATCACTCATCCTCCCCAAGTTTTTAGTACCAATATGTAGCACAGCCTCTGGCAGTTCACCTCGCTTCAGAATGCTTTCTGCCTGTTCAGAGATATCCTAGACCCTGGCATCAGGAGGCAGCATTCCATCCTGGAGACTCTCTTAAGTCGATAGAAGCACCTATCTGTGTCCCTAACAGTAAGTGTCCCCTATAATTACTGCTTTTTGTCCTTCCCTTCCTAAGAACAGAGCCAGCCGTGGTGCCACCAGTTTGGCTGCTGCTGCTGTTGCTGTTATCCCTGATAGGTCATCCCCCGTAATGGTATCCAAAATGATATACTTGTTAGATGGGTGGCCAGTGGTCCTTCCCCCTCTCTCTCTGCCTGCACCTTTGGTGTCACCACATCTCTAAAACTACTGTCTATGATGCTTTCCACCACCCTCATGCTCCTAAGTGCATCCAATTGCTGCTGCAATGTATCCATGCGGTTTGTCAGGAGCAATTGGGTGCATGTCCTGTGGATGATGTCTGAGATGCTGGAAGTGTCGCGGATCTCCCACATCTCTCAAGTGCAGCATTTAACCCCATTGACTGACATTTCTATCGCCAGTCAAGCTGTAAAAGCCCAGGTAGGTCTTCCCTCACTCACCTTCCCTAGATCCTCTCTGGATCTCTTCCTTTCCCTTGATTCTCATCCTCACAATGGTGTCTGTCAATATATGTACTTACTTTGTGCTATTGCCTGCTGTGTTAGCCATCCGAGAGGTCCTCCTGTAGTACAGGATATTCTCCTTAGCAATCTGTTTGTCATTTCTCCTCATGAATTTTTTTGTCATCTGTTATGCTTCATATGCCATTTGGTTTGTTAACATTGTAATAAGCCTTGTAAGACTGTCAGCCAGTGGATCTCATTCTTCCTCTCTCCCCACCAAGAACAAAACTCCTCGCAAGAAAAGGACCTCAGTTGGAATTTCCTGGCTATTTGTACTCCAACATAATTGAGGCGTAAAGCAACTGTGCCTATATTGATGCATTTGGGTTTAAATGGATATTATGAAGAGGAGCACAAAGACTAGACGTAATTTTTGATTATTTCACAACTCATCACAGCCATTGACCATTTTTATTGGATACAGCGCAATCTCATCTTTCTATTGTTTCCAGCAGCTAGCGAAAGAAACAAACACTTGGTTTTAGACCTTTTTAAATATTTCAGTTTGGTTATTAATGTTTATAGTTTAGCTGTATATCAGGAGGTAGAAAGAAGAGAAGTACAATAACCAGGGAAGTAGTAGTAAACAACTGCTCCAAGCTGACAACTGATGCACATCATCCTAGGGTCTTAAAAGAAGTAGTAAACTGTTAGATGCATTGGTATTCACTTTCTAGAATTTGCTAGATTCTGGAAAAGTGCCATCAGACTTAAAAGTAGCATATGTAACACTGCTGTTTAAAAAAGGAAGATGGCAGAAAACAGGAAATGATAGGCCAGTTAACTTGGCATCCAAGTCCAGTATTAAAATCAGTTATTAATGAGATTATAGCCGAGCACTCCAGCAAAACTATGTCAAGAAGAGTCAGCATGGGTTTATGAAAGGAAGATAACATTAGCCACTTTATTAATGCCCTTTTGAGGGTGTAACACATGCTATAGATAATTGAGAATCTGTTGATATTTGTACTTCTGTACTTTCGGAAGACTTGTGATAAGGTGCCACATTAAATGTTATAGGGTAAAGTAAGGGCACGAGTGGAAGAGGTAAAATACTAGCGTGAATGGTGTATTGTGCTGGAAATTAAGCCCCCCTCCCATTCCTGGAATTGTCACAAAAGTGAACGATTTTATCCAAGTACTCAAAAATTCCCAATTTACCTTTCTTTTTCAACCATAGAAATTATGGATCAGGTTTCTGTACTTAAATCATTATTTGTAACAAGTGTAGCCTAGCTAGAGGTAAACAACTATGAACTATTGATGTGTAACTCTAGTTAAAACTCTAACCTCCTTCTAAACCTCCTCCAACACACACAGACAAAACAAAACCATTGGAAGGCAGTTTAGTGGTTCCTGTCCACAGCATTTGCCAAGGTGATTTTTTTTGTTTTAACTTATCTGGTCTTGCTATCATCAATCTCTCTCTTCTTCAGATACTTTCACTTACTTGCAGAAGGCACAGAGCATCTAGTTCACCAGTTTTAAACAACAAGCCAGAGAGTTTATAAGCAATAGCTTGCAGCAAGTGTTGAGGAAAAAATATATTTGCTTTCTTCAGGCTTTGAGTAGTCTGTAATGCAGAGGGAAATATAGCACTTCTTTTCTGGAGGTCCAAAGCGTTCTGACAATATCACTTACACCACAAACTATTCAGTGACCCGGGACCCAACCACATAGTCGTTTAGCCAGCAGAAGGCCTTTGCCATCAACAGTTGGTCACTACTCTACTCTTCAGATCAGTTGACTACTTGTTGCCTGCCAGCTGAATGTCACGTTATACACCCTTCCTGATGTGAGTTAACTGCAATTAAACCTTGCCGGTTGGTTTAATGAACATTGCAAACAGCAGGTGCGGGTAGCTTGGTAATAAAACGTACAACAATCCCTTTGCCTTTGGTTTTTAAGATTCCAGACTTTGCTTCATGATTTTAAGCAAAGTATTAACTACACTGACTTTTTATAAAAATTGAATAATTTTCTGTAATGTAATGAATGCAATTTTCAACATAACTGTAGGAAAGCTATTCTCTTTAAAACGAAGTAATGATCAGTACACATGCTGAAAACTAATTTAAAATAATGTGAATTTACACTGTCATCGGTAAACATTGAATTCAATGCCCTCTTTTACTTTCTGCTACATTTAAATTATATGGTGCCAAATAATATTTTCTTCTATACAATGCTAATTAATTAATTGCATTAATTAAACTTTGATTATTTTTAAAACTCAAGAGCAAGATGACTAACCTACATCTTTGAACAACAAAATCTGATGCTCTTGATTTGTTTCAGTTTTGTAAAGTAGTAAATTCCTAGAATTGAGAGAAGCAGCCATTTGATACTTGATGCATGTTGAGTGAGTAAACTGAGCTGAGTGAAAATTGTTGATTCACAGTATGAATGGATTTGGGGCTCCTCTTCATCATAATGAAAGTGTGAGTGGTTATCCATATCCACTACCTTTTGTGAAGTTACAACCAGTGATATTGATATACTTCTCAACAGTAATTTGCATCCATGTTATTGTGCAGAGAAAGAGACGTGGACTCAGTACTTAATTTAACTTGGATGTCATGAGGTCAGTTAAAAACATCGTCTCGGAAGAGAAGAATCTAGACTGTCCAGTGATCAGTTCTAAGTTCTTTTTATTAGTTTTGGACACTGTTACACTAAATAGATTAGTGGGCGCAGTAAAAGTAAACAACATAGTTACTACGTGGTCAAAAAAGAGGACTTGGAATCTTTTCAAATCATTATCTGCGTATGGATGCTAACAGAGTAAGCATTCGCTGTGTGTTCATCAGTGCTGCTTCAATGTGTAAAGAACTTGGCACCATACAAATTTACATGTGTGTAGCAGTTTGTTTTAACAGCTGAAAATAAACTTGGATTTTGCCAGATGCAAGGAATTTTTTTTTCCATTTTTAATAGAGCAACTGTGCTGCAATAGGCTTTATGTATAGTGTTATTAAATAGTTTCCGATGTTTTATGTGTGCTAGAATATAAATAATAAAGCAGTTCTGTAAGTTTTTTCGACTGATTCTATTGAATTTAATATTTTGCATTAATAGAATATAAACATTTTAAATGGATAGATTTGGTAAACATTTCATTTATGAATTTTACATGTTACATGAGTGCATTCATCAGCCATAGTTTTCAACATAGCTGTAGGAAAGCTATTCTTTTTAAAATAAAGTAATGATCAATACACATGTTGAAAACCAATTTAAAATAATTTGAATTTACACTATCATTGGTAAACATTGGATTCAGTTCTTTTACTTTTCGCCACATTAAATTATATGGTGCCAAATAATATTTTCTTCTGCACAATGCTAATCTTGTTAAAGTACTCATTGCTTTTGTTCTTATAATTGGCTCTTGAAAATTGCATAATTGGTAGTATTCTTGATATTATGCATTCTGCTGTTGTACATTCTCGGAGATTTGTCTTGCAGCTTTTATTTGAAATCAAATAAGATTGTTCTGTAAAGGAAAATATATTAATACAGAACCAGGGAGGTAGAAAATGTAAACAGACAGCTCTGGACCGGAAACGTGGAATGCTGTGTTATTGTACTGAAAGGAAATGTTCATTGTTCAATTACAATTCTTAAAAATCCATGTTGAGACACTTCACACAAGATATGTTTTCTGTAATGAAAAATGGAGAAATATTCATTGAATGCTGATTTTATGTATTGGATAGAGCTTGGTAAATTTTATGAGTATATTGGAAAAGACCTTTCAACCTTTGATATATCTTGAATATTCTAGATATAATTTGCATATGTTTTGGGTTTTTTAGGAAATGTTATTTCCATTTACTGAATTGTTGCTTACAGATTTTGCATAGATAGGGTTCTTTATCATGGACCAATCCACTGGAACTTGCAGTTACATTATAATTTAGTAAAACATATCCAACAGAAAAAGTACCTCTTTACAAATGTACATTCAGCATACTGATATTTTATGTAGACTTTGTTTGTATATTTAGCAAAGATGTGTAAAAGCCTACTTATGAACTTTCTAGCAACAAATTGTCCTATAATTTTAGCCGTTGACAATTCTTCATCACTCACCAATAAAAATTGAGACTAGACTTTATTTTTTAATGGCTAGTGTCACCCGTGGTGCGTTTGTTAACATCATCAGCTGAATCAGAAGGGCACAAATTCAAATTGAACTTGCGCTCAAGTTTCATTACTGAGGGAATGCTGCACTGTCAGAGGTGGTACCTTGCAGTTGAGTCCTTAAATGAGGCCTGTCTTCCTATCAAGTAGGCTAAAAAAATCCCAGAGCCCTATTGAAAGAAGAGGAGGGAGTTAATAATCCGTGTTCAGGGCAACAGTAAATACCTTTTGTATTGGCCATTTTCACATTGCTGTTTATGGAGCTTCCTGTGTGCTAATTGATGGTCCTGTTTCTGACACAACTTCCGTAGTATTTCATTGCCTTTTAAAACACTTTTGGCAGGCCCTGTGGTCCTCAAAGACACCAAATAAATTGAAGTCTACTTGTCTTTTCTCCGTAGTTTTTTTATGTCAGTGTACGTTTGCATGTGGCAGGTTTGCCATTGTTGTAGGGCATTGAAGTTGAGATGAAACCTGGAGGTAATTTGTTCCAAGTATGCCTTAAATTGACAGCTCAGTGAAGTTAAATTATTACAGGCTGCATTTTGACTAAGGTAGTACCTGTTACAGATAGTAAGCTGTGGTTTTGTTTCTACCCATTAAGAATTCAGTTCCCATTATCACTGATACAATTTTAACCTCCCTGCGAAGCCTTCCTGAGATGCTGCTTGGCCTGCTGTGTTCATCCAGCTTCACACTTTTTGTTATCTTGGATTCTCCAGCATCTGCAGTTCCCATTATCACAAGAATTCAGGTGTTATTCTTTTTAAATATTGATACTATTTCCTAGCTTTATGGTTTATGGTCTGAAACAAAAATGTAGTAAATAAGAGGCAAGAGTGGGCTATTAGGTGCACCAACCCTGCTGTCCCATTCAACATGATCATGTCTGATACTTTACCTCAATGCATACCCCAATTTTCTCCCTATATCTTTTTGCTGCATTTAGTTTCTATGAATTTTTTTTTTAGATTACCTACAGTGTGGAAACAGACCCTTCGGCCCGACAAGTCCACACTG
The DNA here is from genome assembly GCF_030684315.1 of Stegostoma tigrinum. Classification (NCBI taxonomy): domain Eukaryota; kingdom Metazoa; phylum Chordata; class Chondrichthyes; order Orectolobiformes; family Stegostomatidae; genus Stegostoma; species Stegostoma tigrinum. Next base: position 38,562,730 of record NC_081377.1, on the reverse strand, counting down.
ACCTTTTAAGCATCCCACCCGGACCCATCCCCCTATAACCCACACACCCCTGAACACTACGGGCAATTCAGCATGGCCGATTGTTAAATTTATTCACTGTCTTCATCTCCATGTCTTTCTGGAGTGGAGAACTCCACAGGCTCATCACCCTCTGAGTGAAGAAATTTGTCCACATCTCAATCAGAAATGACCTACCGCCTATTTAGAGACTGTGACCCCTTGTTCTGGATTCCTGGCTGTGAGAAAACTAATCCCTGCATTCAGTCTGTCCAGTCCTGACAGGATTAGAATTGTATATGTTTAAATGAAATCCCTCACATTCTTATTGACTTGAGTGAATACTGACACAGTCAACCTAATATCTCCTCTCGTACAACAAACCTGCTACCCCAGCAATCGGTTCAGTCACTGCACTCCCTTTTATAGCAAGAAATTTTTTTTTTTAAGGTAAGCAAACCAAAATTACACACAATACACCAGATATGAGCTCACCAAAGCCCTGCAGAGCTGCAGTTAGACTTCCATCCTCCTATAGTCAAACCCTCTTGCTGGTTGCCTTTCTAACTGCTTGCAGCACCTTCATGCTTATGTTCAATGACTGGTCCCTTTTGTAAATCAACTGTTCTCATTCTGTCAGATTGACAGCATATTATTTAAATCCTATCTTTCCTATCAAAGTGAACAACTTCAGATTTTTCTAAATTAAACTGCATCTGCCATGGAATTCTCCAGCATCTGCAGTTCCCATTATCACTGCATCTGCCATGTGTTTGCCTACTCACTCAACTTATCTAAATTTCTCTTTATTCCTCCGAACCACTCACGTTCAAACCAATTATCCTCTAGTGATTTGGATTATAAATATTTGAATCTCTGCCATTGAATTTGTTTTGAGCTTTTACCAACTGATACTTCTCCTTGGCACCATTTCAACCTGTTATTCCATTTGTTTTCCCACGTAGATGTCCTAGACAACAGCATTGGCCATTGAGTAACTGTTGCCATAAATGAATCTTTGCTTTTGAACAGTCCTTGGATGTGTAATCAATCACTTCTTGTCAGAGCATGGGGTCACCTTACAGTTCATCGACCTGTCACTCAAAATGATAGTTCAGTGTAGATCAGCACTGTTCCTCCCTTTAGCTTTTCCAGTATTCGCACACATCTATTAGAAAACCTTTTTGCATAATTTCTTCGATGAGCAGTCCAAAATACACGTCACTACTATAATGCTATAGATATTTTTAATCACTCTTCTCAGAGATGTTATTCTACATCTTTAGAACGAGTGGGATTCAAAGCTGAGCATCTTGCTCCCAAGGTAGGGTGCTGCAACTACATCACAGAAGCCCTACTAACTGTACACTTAAATTGAAATTGAGATCTTGTCATTAAAGAAGAGGACGAATTAAAATGCCTCACACCCATTTTCCAGCATGGTTCAAAAGTACCAAAGTACTCCAGGTTGAAGTTGGTAATCACTAGGATTTCTAGCTTGAATCAGTAAGCAAGTTAGTTCTTCTTGTTTACTTCAATCGGATCCAATTCAGAGTCATGCAATGCCATGATAATGGGTTTCTATTGAGCTGAGTCTTTAAAGTGGAGATTAAAGCATACTGGTTTTCCAAGGAGAGTTTGTCAAGGTAGTATCATCTGTGAAAATATTTGTATAAGCATGTTTCCCCCTCCAGCTCCTGGTCCCAGTTTGTAAGTTGCCTTTCAAGTGAAAGATCTTATTTTTCCTGGACGGTATTATTTCATGAAGAACTTGGGAAAGAAAACTAAATTAGGATCAAAATTTCCAGTTTTAACCAGCAATTTTTTTGGTGGGGGAATGGGGTAATTTTATGTTTAATTTTTAACATAAACCATCTGTGGTATACTGTTTGTGGCATTAACATAAGTCAGTCTTCAAGTTCAAACATTTTATTGTATATTGGCTTGACTGATATGGTGGATATGCTGCTTTGCATGTAAATTTGCAGTAATATTAATGCCATTACTTAGTCTGAAAAGCTGTTATTTAAATTGTATGACTTTACTTCCTCCTTTCGTAATTCTGTTTGTTATCTTGTTTACAAGTATTCTGCAGTGTTTGCATCTTACTTGTAAGTGGATTTGGAAACGAAGTTTATGCTGCTTTTTCTGTTCTTTTGTGTACTTAAATGATCTTTAAACATACTGGTTAATGCCTGCAAAACCTGAGTGCTTCTCTCTGGGCCAATCCTAACAAATCAAACTTGGCAATTTTTAAGTTTATCACATCTGTGCTTAGTATTTCCTTTTAAGTACACAAGATTGCAGAACACCAATGTAGTACAGGTTGAAATGCCAAATTATGTCAGCTGTTTGTACTAAAAAAACTTGTAGTGATGGATATAAATCTTATTAATTATGGCACTCTACCACCCAATGGTGGTATTAGAGTACCAGTTATGATGTCTGTTGAATAAGACATCAGACATGATCACAAATTTTGGTTGTGTAGAAGTTATGAGGAAATTAAATGAGGCTCCTTTTTAACACAAGTTTGTGTCTCACCTCTACCATTGCATAAAAACAATGGTATATGTGTGCTGATTAAAGTTGTCGATAGTGAAACTAATATCTACCTTTTTCTGATGAATAGTACAGCATTTGGCATGTTGAGTCTGTGCACTAATGGTTGAAAACAAGCATCTGTGTGTATGTCGTGGGGGGGCGGGAAGGGTGGTGGGCGAATTGTTTAATGTTGATTCATTGGTATTTTAGCATTTAATCTGCTTTTTAGGAGTGCACAATAAAGAAGTTAGTGCCAGATGCACAGTTGTTTTTGACAGCATAGGGAGTTCATTCAAGGGAGTTCCCTACTGTTGTGCAGTGTAGGTGATGACTGACCATATGATGTGGTCCCTTTGGGAGACGAAGTGAATTTGTTTGGTACCGGTTTCCATAGAGTTTGGGTGTAACTACATAACTTTTAAGATACACGTTTTTAAAGTAAATTTATCTTCACAATGTCACCCAATTTTGTTACTGCAAAAAGAAAATTATTGTGAAATTTGTAGTTTCTCTCAAATTACCCACAGATTAATGCATGCAAACTGTATTTGATACTCCAGAGTTTTCCAGATATTTCCTGAAAAAGATTAACAAAAAAATCACAAAAATGCCTTGTGGTATGTCTACTTTATTAGAAAAGGTGATTGCACGATATATTCTTTCCAGGAATGGTTTGTTGCTTTGATTTGTATACTGCTTTGTTTGTGACTCTGTTAACTTATCACTGGCTAACATTTCTTCTACTGGTTCAACAGTTCAGAAATTCATTTTAGTATGTTTATCTCGGAAAGCATTGAATTAAGTCTGAAGAATCATAATATACTGTACTTTAGCTGTAACTACCCAAAACGAACTTTTGTATCTTATCATGCTTTTAAACTTTGTTTTTAAATGCAGCTTCATCATGGCCACAGAAGTTAGCTCAAGCACTGCAAAAGGAAATCCCCATCAGCAGCATTCAACTTCTGAGCAACAAGACCCTCCCAAGTTTGACAAAGCAGAGAACCAGCCAAAGGAGAATCAGCAGCCAATAGACGTAGTGGACAAGCAAACAGCCGCAGTACCAGTCAACGGTGGTCCAGCCCACAAAGAAGAGGCAGAGAAGGAGCAGTCCTCGGGCAGCAAAGGATTGTCTCGTTTCTTACCCGGCTGGCTCAAGAGACCCAAATCTCAGATTTCAGAAGAAGAGATTGGAAAAGAAACTGGAGTGGCTTCTGTTGAGGACAACACTGTGCAACTACAGCAACAACAACAGAATTCAGTAGAGCAAAAAGAAGAAAGAGGACAAGGGGCCCCTATTGCTGACCAGGAGTTGGATGATAATATTGAGGAAGAAGCAACTTTAGATTTGCATTCCCTGAGTAGTGTTGAGACGCAGGTAACAAGTGTTTCTGTCATTTAATCCATTCTTAGGTGGGAAACTTGTATTCATTGCTTTAAGTTTGTTGATTTAAGATTGGCATCTATTGTTTTCAAAAGTGGTTCTATGTCCCAAGGGAAGCTTTACAATAGCAACGTACAGAGCTTGGAAGAAACATACATCATTCTGAAAGGTGTTCTAGAGACAGAAAAAAAACCCCTCTCTTTTGGTTTATAAGTTTTTATTTTGGCTGAAGCACTGTAATTTTAAAGTAAGTGTCAATGCTCCCAAAAGTTATCCAGATGGATAAAAGTTATCAAAATTACTTAAAAACTTAGAAATGTAATTGTAAATGACAAAAGAAATCTGCCATATTATTATTGCTTACAGCAGTTCCCCTTGTTTACGATTTAACTATTTTGCTTTCTCTTCCGAATTGATCTTCTATATAAGAAAAGCTCCTACTGTCCTTTTTTTTGAAAATATGTGCATGTTTAAGAAAATTGGTTTTCAAGTTTTATTTTGATTCCAAGCTATCAGAAAATTAGAATGTACATGTATACAATGCAATGGCTGATGGGTGTGACTTGTTTTTGATTTGAATTAGTGGTTTACTTTTTGATTTTCAAGAACAAAAAGAGCAACTTCTGGAGAGAACATTTTTTTTCATCAGCTATTTCCTAGAATATGTTGAGTTGTTTTTGCGTCAAAATATTATGTTGCAGATCAGCTGGAGTTTCATCTGTAAATAATATTTGGAAAACAGTCAACTTTCTAAAAATGACCATTTTTAGAGTTCCATTTAACTTGGTCAAAGCCCTGGGGTATGTCCACTTTTTATATGCAGTTTTTCTTGTTTTAAATTATGTCTGCAGAAATTTGGAAACAGCTGTTTTTAACACAGTGGCCACATTGGTGGACAGATCTTTAAAACAGAACACTATTGGTTGTTGATTGCTGTTTGAAATATATTTACTTGAGTAGAAACATAGTTGTCTGAACTTTATTTATTCACAGCCAGCAAGGCTCTGTGGTATGTGACCATCTGTGTGAAGAGTCTTGATGTTTGCAGTCTAATTTTCAACAGTCTTTCACCAGAGGCTTGCACTTAAAGTGTTTAATATATTTTAATAAAATGCATTAATATAATAAAATTATGGTATGATTGAAATTTAAATTAAAAGTTAGCAAAGATCAATTTGCATTCAGGTGATCCCAGGTCTCTCTCTCTCAAATGACCTCATACACTTGTAATATTAATTACCTTTCCATTGAACAGCTGGAGAATTGGCAAGTGAATTTGTTAGAATAATTCAGTCGAAAAACATTCAGACTTGTAAATTGTTGGTATGCAGATGTTTGAGTTTTTAAAAATGTATTCACTGGTTATAGGCAATGGTTTGTTGCCCATTCCTAATTTCCTTTGAGAAGATGGTGGTGAACTGTGAACTCTTTGGTGTAGGGACACCCATAGTGACGTTAGGAAGGGAGTACTATAATTTTGAGTCAGCTATAGTGAAGAAATGGTTCAAAGTTGGGATTGTGTATGGCTTGGAGGGGCATTTTCAGGTAGTAGCATTTTCAAAGTTGTTCAAACTTGTAAAATGTGAGAAATAAATGTTTGGTCATTTAAATGAGTACAGTTTTATTTTATTTGGTATTTTAGAATGATGGATGCATGGAGTATAAAATTTAACTTGCTACCTCCTGAGAAGATCATTTTGGAGCAAACTTAGAATCACAAGTTTTTTCACGGTCATTAATAACATGAGCAGGTTTTGGAGTCTGACAGTCAATGAATCATTCATATATTGCCAAACTTCTGCTGCCCTGCAGTCTGAGTTGGTGTAACAGTGATGCCAGGAACAAATTACTGCAGATGCTGAAATCTGTACTGAAGACAACAAATGCTGGAGCTTCCTGCTTGCATGTGCAGGTGTTCGACCTCTGTGTGCTGCAGTGTTCCAGAGAATCACGGCGCAAAGTGCGATAACAACATCTCAACTTTTGACATGGCACTTTACAGCCTCCTGGACTTAATTTTGAATTCAACACCTCCAAATTGTGAAGCTTTACTTGTTACGTTATGTTATCATGTTCTGTCTCCCCTCACCCCACCCCAGTGGTGCTGTCTGTCCTTTCAAGTCTGGCAGGAGACACGCCATTGTTCTGCCATTCTTACATTCCAGTCACTTTTTATCTGAATTATCAACATCTTTTTCTCCACCAGCACCCCATGCCCACCATCCCCACAACCACCCCCCTAAACTGTAGCATAAATGCTGTCCCCTCCAACATTTCACTTCAGCTCTGCAGAAGAGTCGTCTAGACTCGAAACATTAGCTTGTTTTCTTCCATCGGTGCTGTCTGACCCACTGTGATCTCTAGCATTTGTTGTTGTCAGCAACAGTGATGCCATATTAATTTGTTTTATTTTCTGTCCACATCACGCTTTGCAACCAGACAGATGCTGCAACAATAAGATATTATCTAGGGTTTGGAAATCTGAATAAAATATTTAATTTTGTATAAAGTTATGTCTTTTAACAGTTTTGTTGGAAGTAAAAGGTGGATATTTTGGCTATGTGTGTGATGCCAATCAGTTCTCAATTGTCTAAAAGTAATTTACTGTTATCTTGATAAGGACAGATTTTATTCTATACATAGAATGCTACACATTAAAACTCAGATTACTAGATTATACTTTCAATTTGTTTAAAACCTGATACAGATCCATATTCTTCATAGTTCTGTATAAGACGCTCAAAGAAATTAGATTCGGTGCTTTGCAGTGAAATCCAAAAATTCAGTGGAAAGTACTTGCTTTTTAAACACTCATTGCTATTACAGATTTATGGTGATGCTTTCTGTCAACATTTATTCCTGTAATTCTAATTTTTGAAGTTAGTTGGCCCCTGTAGGATGAAATGCTAATGCCCTTTTCCTAACTTAGTTTATAAACTCAGTTGCAACTGTACTCGTATTTTTAAATATGATGTCTTCAGCATGAATTGGGAAAAATATGTTTGCTGGTTAGACTCTGATTGATTTTGACTTGTAGCCAGCGCAAGAAGAGAAAGAAGATTTTGCTCCAGAGGAAGATCCAGTGATTAAGGATGAAGTAAAGCTAGAAACTCCTGAAGAGAAACAAGGTCAAAGTACAGGGCTAAAAACTAGTGAAGTTTCAAAACCATCTCTGAAGATTACCAAAAAGCCTAAAACCATGCGCTGCAAGGTGACTCTGTTGGATGAAACTGAATTTCAGTGTGATGTTGAGGTAAGAATATTGCACTCATTCCAGCATTCAATATTTTCTGTGTAACTTTTAACTATTGATAAAAAATTATAACAGTTAGTTTGGAGGAAATTCAGTACAAACCCACGTGCCCTATAATTTACAAGTCTATATGTAAAGTAACTAAGCAATAGTATTTTACTTTTTTATATGTGCATATACAAGTGTGAAACAAATGTTTTATTTGTGTTTTCCCACCTCCTGTTTGGTCCTCATGCACCATTTCCCTACTGAGAGGATGGGAAGGGAACCTGCCTCCAGGTATTTGTCTTTTGCACCATTTAACTGGCTACTAGGTGTGCAAGGACGCTCTGGGGTAATCTGTCTAACTTTTTCTTTCATCTCTGCACAAAAGCCTTTGAATCTTGCTGCTACTAATTGGTAATGCTTAAAAGTTTGTAACTGATATAGGTGAGGTTGCAAGTTCATCTCTGTATGAGGCACTGCTATGTCAGCTCTGGCTTGGAACACCCAGCTGGCTTTGTCAGTGGGTTCACCTAAATTGTTTTTACTGAAAGACACACGCAAACCGCAATGTTTGTAATATGGAATACCATCATGGTTTCAGGAAAAATGCTTTGGAATAGGCTAACTTAAAGCCAGAGGAATTTCAAGCTTGGATTTTGAACAGGAAGGTGTTACTGAATTTGTCACGACTCCTTTATAGCTTTGCAATTCTTGGAAATAATGAGTTATGTTAGAATTAAGAGGTTTAGTGTTTTGTTTGTAAAAATGTTTGTAAATTTTTCAGTATTATTTACTTGTTTGGTATTTTACACAATGCAGGTGAATGCCTTTTTAAAAAACCAGAATTAATTTATCTTGATTGTATCCAGGATAGAGTAGAGTGGTTTCAGTTATTATTGGATTTGCAGTATTCTATTAGTCATAACAGTACCAGTCTTCTGAAATTAAATTTCCTCTAGTTTCCTGTGGATGCAAGACCCCAGAGCTGAACTGCCCACAAAGTGCAAAATAAATGCTTGAAGTGATCCTGGCATGGCCTAATAGTGGATCCTATGAACTGTTGTTAGCCAGGAGGTGCATTGATTCTGCCAGTTCATGGGAACCAGTGTTTAAATACAATAGCTTACTGCCAATGCAAATAAATGTCCAGGTCACCAAAATACGTTTCATAGTTATAGTGATAAGATATTTTCATTTGCAGATGTTTATGTGGGAATGTGATCTCTCAACTAGTGCTGTGTCACTAGGCTCGTTCAGAAAATTTAAACAGATTTATTTTGAAATTGTTATAGTATCTGCAAAGGCTCCACCTATCAGGGTTTTGCTCCAGAATTCTGTAACTCAAAACGCCTTTAAGCATTTAATGGAACAAAATCTGTTGGGGGGGGGGGGGGGGGAAAAACTGAACAAAACAATCCTAGTGGCAACATTCATAATTATACTCATAACTATAATGCATGTGCAGTACCTAGTAACATGGCTCCTGTGAGTTTTAACATTTTTGAGATTTAAAATTGTTTAATAAGTCGATACGTAAAATACCACAAACTGACAGTTTTAGTGAATATTCACAATTTTTTTTATTGCAGAGACATTCCAAGGGACATGAACTCTTTACCAAAGTGTGCCAGCATCTTAACCTATTGGAGAAGGACTATTTTGGTTTGGCCATTTGGGATTCAACAAGTCAAAGAGTAAGTGCATTTAGTTTGTTTGCAAACATGAGGGAAATTGATCACACTATTTGTTTCTGTAAGGCAGTTGTCCAATGCCGTGTGATATAACAACTGCATTCAACATCGTAGTTTATTATTTCACTACCCTCCAGAATTAGATTTAATTGCTCATCTTAATTAACACATTATTTGTTAGTGGGCAATGTAGAAAACACCATGGAATGCTGGGCTCATAAGAAATTTAGAGCATTGTGAGATTGCCTCATTCTTGGCTGCATTGATGCTACAGCTGTAAGGCAAGAGGTATGTTGAAAATATGAAAAGGAACTATTTCTTGGAAGCAGTTATTTCCCTGTGCTTCATGTGATTGCAGAAGAAAAAGCTTGGCTAATTATCCTAATTCGGGAAAGAAAAAGGTGGAAATTAAAAGCAAGGTCTGAACATAAGACAAATAGATTTTCTTTTAAGAAGTAGTGACCCTACAATATGCCGTCAGGTCCAAAAGGTCATCTGGACCCCTCGGTAGTTTAGTTGAAATAGATGCAAGGACCTTGAAGGAGTTATCAACAAACAAACATTTTACTTTGATGTACAGATTACACCTTAGAAAGGAGCCATTAGTTCTATTGTGCCTGCCCAACTCTTGAAAGGATTATCCAATTAACCCACTTGCCTATTCTTTTCTCATTGTTTAGCAAATTCTTCCTCCTCTTTTTTTGAAATCCCCTTCTTCATGGCAACATGTGGCAAATCAGAGCAACTCACTGCATAAAAACACAATAATAATAAAACTCTCATGGTTTTGAGCACATATTCCCAATTCCCCATTAACTCTCTCTGTTCTAACTGTTCTGCTGTTGCATCTAGGCAGCATTGTAGTGAAATGTGAGGCTGGATGAACACAGCAGGCCCAGCAGCATCTCAGGAGCACAAAAGCTGACGTTTCGGGCCTAGACCCTTCATCCAAAAGCATTGTAGTGAATCTGTTCTCTGCCACCTCGAACATTTTGATATCCATCCTATAGTCTGGTGGCTAGAATTAAATATTACAACTGTGGTCTAAATAGTGATTTATAGATATTTAGAATAACAATGCTGCATATTCTGTTGGCTTACCTTGTATTCTGTTATTAGTTATTTGCAGAAATATTGTTAATTGTTTCCTTTTAGAGTGAAAGTATCACTGAAAAGCTAATAAAATATCAAGTACACCTCAAAAACTTGTTTAAAACGATGCTCACAGACACATAGTTTCACAGAGGAACAAGTTAAAGACAAATAAAAATTTCACAATCCTATATTATGAAACAAATTTTTTACTTATCACAACTTATCATCATACAACGCTCGTCAAAAAGCAGTCCTCAAAATAAACCTTGCAACTTTATATGGCTCACTGATGAGACTGCATTTGAAACGCAATGTGCGGTTTTGGTCTGTATACCTTCAAACAGATGTGCAGAGGCAAAATTAGCACAGTTACAGATCCTGTTGCTGGTGGCAAGACATGCGGAATGAAAGCAACGTTAATGAGCATAGAGTTACAAATAAGTTGTTGGATTTGATGTGGATGCATATTGAGATTACCCGCTGGATGTGAGATTGCTCGCTGAGCTGGAAGGTTAGTTTTCAGACGTTTCGTCACCATTCTAGGTAACATCAGTGAGCCTCTGATGAAGCTTCATCGGAGGCTCACTGATGATGTTACCAAGAATGGTGACGAAACGTCTGAAACCTGACTTTCCAGCTCAGCGAGCAAACTCACATCCAGGAACTCAACCTGAGCTACAAATCTTCTCAAAACTCGCTGAGATTACCCGCTGGATGTGAGATTGCTCGCTGAGCTGGAAGGTTAGTTTTCAGACGTTTCGTCACCATTCTAGGTAACATCAGTGAGCCTCTGATGAAGCTTCATCGGAGGCTCACTGATGATGTTACCAAGAATGGTGACGAAACGTCTGAAACCTGACTTTCCAGCTCAGCGAGCAAACTCACATCCAGGAACTCAACCTGAGCTACAAATCTTCTCAAAACTCGCTGAGATTACCCACACTTGAAATTAACCAAGTTCATGTGAAACAGAATCAGGTTTGCAAGGATGCAATCCATCTACTTATACACACATTAAAATAAAATCTAAATTCAGCATCCAGCTCGTTTTTTGAAGGGGTTAAGTAATTTGATTAGAAATAAAATCGTGTTAAGTGAACATAGTTATTTATTTGAGAGGATGCAATATTGGCCTGGGCATGATGGTTCTATGCTGATAGGACAGGTGTTGAGTGTTGTTGACAGAGCCAATGCAATATAAGGAATTGAATGAATTTTGTGAAGATTTATTTGATTTTTACAGGGTAACTCATCTATGCGGAACTCACCTTGAGAATAAACGGGTGGAGTATGCTCTATGACGCATTAGAGTTGTTTGTTTACCTTCATTGGAAGAGTGGGGCTTATTAGTCTAATTTGTCTTCATTTCATTGTTCACTGTGTAGGTATTTAGAATTTTTAGAAGAAATTACTGCATTCTTTTAAAGTTTAAAGCACTGTTTGCAGAGGTTCCATGTTAAGTAGTTAATAAATTTTATGTATTTCTTTGTCACATGGGTAACTGGATGAAAGAGTAAGCACCTTTTACAGGTCTGAAATTCACCCAGTAGTTTTGGAGGTTCATAGGACACCATTGAACTTGTTGGATGAGGTACAGATGGCAAATAAAGGGCAATAAACAGACCAACTCCCGATGTTGAACATAATTACCATTTTCTTTTGTTCCTGCATCAATTTTTTTTGTCCTTAGAGGGCTGCAGCCTCACACACTACAGATCCTATGCTCACCAATTATTCATGCTGATTTTTACAGACCTTTATTTTGGGAATGCTCAACAGCTGAGCCAACATACATATGCATGTGCACTTGCAGGAGGGGTCACTGAATTTTTATTGTGTATGAAAAGCAAACGGAGTTTGTACCCAGCTGGCATCTGATCCTAAACTGATTTTATTTTTGCTTTAAACACTAATTATTAAGTTAGCTTTGACAGTCTCCAAGTGTAAAGTTAAATCTTGGATTTCATTCATCCTGAAACTTAACTGGTGATTCGAACTGGGGAGCTCAGAAATAGAGGGAGGAGGATGGGGCTGGTGGCAGAGAGTAAGTGAGATGGAGATAGGTGGATGCAGGCAAGGGGCTATTGTGGTTGGTTATTTGGAAGATGGAGCAGATGGGTGAGTCAGAAGATGGGCAAGTTGGAGGAGGAGAGATTTTGAAGCTGGTGAGGTCGATAGTCAGACCATGAGCAGTAAGCACCTTCAATGTCAGGATGAGGCTAAACATAAACTGGAGAAACAACACCTCGTATTTCACCTTGCGAGCTCATAGCCCAGTGGCCTGAATGTTGACTTCACCAGCTTCAAAATATCTCCTCTGTCAATTTCTCACAATGAACAACTAAAACCAATAAAACGAGTGGCATGATGGCCAGGTGATTAGAGCTGCTGCTGCACAAAGCCAGGGACCCAGGTTCTAATCGAAGAAAGGTGACTGTATCGAGTTTCCACATTCTATCCAGGCCTGCATTGGTTAGTTGATTTGGCTGTGCTAAATTTCCCTGTGGTGTCCAGGGATGTGCAAACTGTGTGGATTAGTCCTGATAAGTGTGGGGTTATGGGGATAGAGTAGTGGACTGGGTCTGAGTGGGATGCTGTTCAGAGAGTCAGTGCAGACTTCATGGTCTCTTTCCACACTCCAGGGATTCTATGATTCTAAGTCTGTGGATCGAAAGTCCAACACACGAGAGAAAATTGCATGACTTTCTTGGATTGTTTTTGGCAATTATATCATGTTGTCAACTAAAGCAGACTTCGGTTTAGTGACTAATCACTTGAACTTGGGCTTTGCTTGAGTTAGCAGCTTTTGTCCTGGCAGAAACTTTGAGATGATTTCTTATCCACTCTTGTTGGAGAGAAGCATATCTAGCTTGTTTGCAGGCTTTTGGATGTTAAAGTCCATCTGCTCTCATCTCTCAGTCCTATGAAAAACTGGTAGTTAAAGCCAATCGAAAGCTGTTTCTTCAGTTTCTTTTTAAGCAGTCCAAAGACACCTGATGCCAGCTAGTCTGAGTATAAAATCCAACTTTTTGTAAAAGTTGCATGCTCCTGTGTCACCAATGAGTAAACATCCCTGCTTTGGGTTAGAAAAGAAAAAGTAATAATTTGAAGCTTTTCCAATTTATATTTCACATTAAATGTGCTGATCTTGCAAGAAATGGGCAACCAAGTTGCAGATGAGTGCTAGTTTATGGAGGACAGAATGTGAGAGACCATTTAGTGTATTGGAACAATTGAGTTTATGTATAATGATAAAAGTATGAGTGAGTGTTTCAGGAATGGATAAACTGAGGTAGATGAGGATGAGTGATGTCAGAGATTGGAAATGGTCTTATTGATGGCATGGATATGATGTTGGAAGATCCTCTTGTGATCCAATTTGACGCCAAGGACAAAAAGAAACCAGCTTTAGCTCGGACTATTGTTGGGGAAAGTCGTAAAGTTGAGAGTTTTTAAAAAAAATCTTCAAATTTGATTGAAAACAATGGCTTTACTCCTCCAGGTATTTATTTGGGTGAAGTTTCAACTGTTCAACTCTGGATCAATGACCTGCTGTGTTCCTCCAACTCCACACTGCATTGACTCTGACTCCAGCATCTGCAGTTGTGCTTCTTTCATAGTAACCATAGCCAGTGTGGGAATTGAATCCATGCTGTTAGTGTCACTCTGAAGTGTACCCCAGCTGTCCAGCTAATAGACCCCTGTAAGGAGGATCAAATTTGCATTGAAAGCAGTTCTGATTTCTGGGATGAATGTGTCTTATGAGGAAAGCCTGTACCCATTGATGTTTATAAGAATGAATGGTGATCTTATTGAAGAGTAAGATTCTGATGGGAACTTAATGGGGTTGATGTTGAGAGCATTTTTCTTCTCATTTGGAATCTATGGATAGGAGGGCTCATTTTGAAGACGAAGGGCCTCCACTTCAGACTGATGTGAGGACGTATCTCTTCTCTGAGGATCATTAATCTTTGGAATTCTTTTCCATAATTAAAGTAGTGGAGCCTAGACCTTGATATCTATTCGAGGCTTACCACCAATGTTTGCCGTATTGAATGTTTTTTCCTTCAATTTATTGCTAGCCTCTACTTACCTAGTTGATCATGTTTGCCTTATCCTGTTCCTTATTTATCACTGGGGTACATGTTTACTGTGAACTTTCAAACATCCTTAATTTTTCCTCCACCATCTTTACTGCTAACCTCCTTTCTCAGTCCAGGCCTGTGAGCTCTGCCCTCACTCCTTAGTAATTACCTTTATTTAAGGTGAGTTCACTTGTTTCTGACCCGTATTTCTCCCTTTCAAACAGTGCTAAATTCTACCATATCATGGTCACTGCTTCGGGGATCTTTTTCATGGGCATTAATTATTAATTTGGCTCATATCCTGATTCTTAGTTGGACCCACAGCATATTGTTTTTGGAAACTATGAACAAACATTTATAAGGAAACAAATTGCTTTATAATCTGGATTTAATTAAAAAAAGTGTAAATTTTAGAAGAGTAAACCTTTTTTCCCCCTCCACCCAAACATTGATGAATAGAACTCTCGCTTCAACGTTGAACAGATTTTTCGCCGCCTCTGCCTCCATGCTTATTTCTTTAATTGTGAGCCTAACCTTCCCACTACTGACACCTTCTCCCACCTCCAACATACCCCCCCCCCCCCCCCCCCCCCCGCCCCCGGATAACCCCAAGGCCTCCTACCCTCCCTTGACTTCTTCATCTCCAGCTGCCGTCGTGACATCGATCACCTCAACCTCTCCACCCCCTCACCCACTGAACCTCTCACTCCCACAGAATGTGCAGCCCTCTTTTCCAATCCCAACCTCACCATAAAACCCGCGGACCAGGGAGGCACAGTTGTAGTATGGCAAAGTGACATTTACATCACCGAGGCCAGGCGCCGGCTCTCTTGACATCTCTTCCTACTGCCTCCTTCATCATGACCCCATCCCCGAACACCAAAACATCATCTCCCAAACCATCCACAACATCATTAGTTCAGGTGACCTCCCACTGACAGCCTCCAACCTCATTGTTCCCCAACCCTGCACCACCCATTTCTATCTCCTTCCCATAATCCACAAACTTGACTGCCCTGGTCTCCACCTGCTCCACCGAACTCACCTTATCTTGATAATGGGAACTGCAGATGCTGGAGAATCCAAGATAATAAAATGTGAGGCTGGATGAACACAGCAGGCCCAGCAGCATCCCAGGAGCACAAAAGCTGACATTTCGGGCCTAGACCCTTCATCAGCTGATGAAGGGTCTAGGCCCGAAATGTCAGCTTTTGTGCTCCTGGGATGCTGCTGGGCCTGCTGTGTTCATCCAGCCTCACATTTTATCACCTTATCTTGACTCCATTTTCTTCCCCTCAGTCCAGGAACTCTCCACCTACGTCAGTAACAACACCGACGCCCTCCACCTCCTCCAAAACTTCCAATTCCCTGATTCCCAACGCCTCATTTTTACCATGGACGTCCAGTCCCTATGCACTTGCATTCCCTATGCAGATGGCCTGAAGGCCCTCTGCTTCTTTCTGTCCCGCAGGCCAGACCAGTCCCCCTCCACTGACACCCTCATCTGCTTAGCTGAATTCGTCCTCGCCCTTAACAATAACAACAACTTCAATTCCTCCCACTTCCTACAGACAAAGGGAGTGGCCACGGGTACTCACATGGGTCCAAGCTATGCCTGCCTCTTTGTAGGATACATGGAACAATCCCTCTTCCAAAGCTACACAGGCAGTATCCCCCGCCTCTTCTTCCATTACATTGGCTGTTTTGGCGTGGCCTCATGCTCCCACGGGGAGCTCAAACAGTTCATCCACTTCACTAACACCTTCCACCCCAACCTTAAGTTCACCTGGACGTTCCCTGATACCCCTCTCTCCTTCCTGGACTTCTGTCTCCATCTCTGGCATCCACCTGAAAACCGATACCATTTCAAGTCTCGATCATGACCCCACCCCTGAGCACCAAACCATCATCTCCAATACCATCCATGAGCTCATCACCTCTGGTGACCTCCCACCCACAGCCTCCAACCTCATTGTTCCCCAACCCCGCACTGGCCACTTCTATCTCCTTCCCAAAATCCACAAACCCACCTGCCCTGGCTGACCTATTGTCTCAGCCTGCACCTGCCCCGCCGAACTCATCTCCACCTATCTGGACTCCATTTTCTCCCCCTTGGTCCAGGAACTCCCCACCTACGCCTGTGACATCACCCACGCCCTCCATCTCTTCCAGAACTTCCATTTCCCTGGCCCCCAACACCTCATTTTCACCATGGACGTCCAGTCCCTATATACCTGCATTCCTCATGCAGATGGCCTTAAGGCCATCATCTTCCTGTCCTGCAGGCCTGACCAGTCTCCTTCCACCGACACCCTCATCCTCCGAGTCGAACTCGTCCTCACCCTCGACAACTTCTCTTTCGATTTCTCCGACTTTCTACAGACAAAGGCAGTGGCCATGGGTAGCCACATGGGCCCAAGCTATGCCTGCCTATTTGTAGGAGACGTGGAACAATCCCTCTTCCGCACTTACACTGGCCCCAAAGCCCACCTCTTTCTTTGTTACGTTGATGACTGTATCAGCGCCACCTCTTGATCCCAAGAGGAGCTCGAACAGTTCATCCATTTCACCAACACCTTCCACCCCAACCTCAAATTCACCTGGGCCATCTCCAACACATCCCTCACCTTCATGGACCTCTCTGTCTCCATCTCAGGCAACCAGCTAGAAACTGATGTCCATTTCAAGCCCACCGACTCCCATAGCTACCTAGAATACACCACCTCCCACCCACCCCCCTGCAAAAATTCCATCCCCTATTCCCAATTTCTTCACCTCCCACCGCATCTGCTCCCAGGATGAGGCATTCCATTCCCGCACATCCCAGATGGCCGTGTTCTTCAAGGACCACAACTTCTTGACCACTGCGGTGGGGGGGGAGAAACGCCCTTGACCATGTCTCCCGCATTTCCCGCAACACATCCCTCACACCCCGCCCCCGCAATAACAGCCCTAAGAGAATCCCCCTCATCCTCACATACCACCCCACCAACCTCTGGATACAACGCATCATCCTCCGACACTTCCGCCATCTACAATCCGACCCCACCACTAAACACATTTTTCCATCCCCACCCTTGTCTGCCTTCTGGAGGGACCACTCTCTCCGTGACACCCTTGTCTGCTCCACACTCCCCTCTAACCCCACCACACCCGGCACCTTCCCCTGCAGCCGCAGGAAGTGCTACACTTGCCCCCACACCACCTCCCCCACCCCCATCCCAGGCCCCAAGATGAGTTTCCATATTGGCAGATGTTCACCTGCACATCTGCCAATGTAGTATTCTGTATCCACTGTACCTGGCGTGGCTTCTTCTACATTGGGGAAACCAAGCGGAGGCTTGGGGAATGCTTTGCAGAACACCTCTGCTCGGGACACAATAAACAACTGCACCCTCCCGGTTGTGAACCATTTTAACTCCCCCTCCCATTCCTGAGATGACATGTCCACCATGGGCCTCCTGCAGTGCCATAATGATGCCACCCGAAGGTTGCAGGAACAGCAACTCTTATTCCACTTGGGAACCCTGCAGCCCAATGGTATCAATGTGGACTTCACCAGCTTCAAAATCTCCCCTTCCCCCACCGCATCCCAAAACCAGCCCAGTTCGTCCCCGCCTCCCTAACCTGTTCTTCCTCTCACCTATTCCCTCCTCTCACCTCAAGCCGCACCTCCATTTCTTACCTACTAAACTCATCTCGCCTCCTTGACCTGTCCGTCCTCACTAGACTGACCTATCCCCTCCCCACCTCCCCACCTATACTCTCCTCTCCACCTATCTTCTCCTTTATCCATCTTCAGTCCGCCTCCCCCCCCTTATTTATTTCAGAACCCTCTCCCCATCCCCCTCTCTGATGAAGGGTCTAGGCCCGAAACGTCAGCATTTGTGCTCCTGAGATGCTGCTTGGTCTGCTGTGTTCGTCCCGCTTCACACTTTGTTATCTTGGATTCTCCAGCATCTGCAGTACCCATTATCTCTCCATTTCAAGTCTACTGACTCCCACAGCTACCTCGAATACACCTCCTCTCACCCACCGTCCTACAAAAAGGCCATCCCCTATTCTCAATTCCTTCGCCTCTGCTGCACCTGCTCCCCGAGATGAAGCATTCAACTCCTGGACATCCCAGATGTCCTTGTTTTTCAAGGAGCACAACTTCCCCACCACAGTGGTCAAAAATGCCCTCGACTGTGTGTCTCTTGCATTTCCTGCAACTCATCCCTCTCACCCCCTACCCGCAATAACAACCAAAACAGAATCCCCCCCCGTCCTCACGTACCACCTCACCCCAATCTCCGGGTCCAACGCATCATCCTCCGACACTTCTGCCATCTGCAATCTGACCCCACCACCCAAGACATTTTTCCCTCCTCACCTTTATCTGCTTTCCGGAGGGTCACTCTCTCCGTGACTCCCTTATCCACTCCATACTCCTCACCAGCCCCACCACCTCGGCACTTTTCCTTGCAACTGCAGGAAATGCTACACCTGCCCCAACCCCTCCACCCCCCATCTCAGGCCCTAAGAAGATCTTCCACACCAAACAGATGTCCACCTACTAATGTGGTATGCTGTACCTACTGTTCCTGTTGTGGCATCCTCTACATTGTGAAAACCAAGTGGAGGCTTGGGGACCACTTTGTGGAACACCTTGTTTGGTTCGCAACAGACAACCGCACTTCCCTGTCGCGAACCATTTCAACTCCCCCTCCGACTCCTTGGATGACATGTCCATCCAGGGTCTCCTGCATTGCCACAATGATGCCACCCGAAAGCTGCGGGAATGGCATTTCATATTTTGCTTGGGAACCCTGCAGCCCAATGGTATTAATGTGAACTTCGCAAGCTTCAAAATCTCCCCTCCCCCAACTGCATCTCAAAACCAGCCCAGCTCGTCCCCACCTCCCTAACCATTCCTCCCACCTCTAGTCCCACCCCCATCTCTTACCCACTAGCCTCATCCTGCCTCCTTGACCTAACCCCTCCCTAACTCCCCACCTACATTCAGCCTTACAGGCTCTAACCCTGTCTCTTTGACCTGTCTGTCTTCTCTCCACCTATCTACTCCTTTTTATCCATCTTCTATCCGTCTCCCCCTCTCTCTTTATTTCAGAGTTCCCTTCCCCTCCCCCCATTTCTGAAGAACAGTCCAGACCCGAAACATCAGCTTTCCTGCTCTTCTAATGCTGCTTGGCCTGCTGTGTTCATCCAACTGTACACCTTGTTATCTATAAATTTCAGAACATTTGTTACTTTTGTGAATTTCTCAAAAATGTAGATGTTAATTTGCCTAACTAAAGAATGACCTTGCTGAAATAGTGGTTTCTACATCCTTGGAACATGTATAAAGTCTGTTACAGCCAAGATTTACTTTTGGAGTTTAGTCACTGTTGTAATGTAGGTAAACATGGCTGTTAGTTTTATTCACAGCAAAATCCCACAAACTGCAATTAGATAAATAAACAAATAATCTGTTTTGATGTTATTGGTTTTGAAGTCTGAAAAAAATTGTGTTTTTTTTTGAATGATGCCTTGGAGTATCCAGAGGCCAGTTGAAATTCTTCATTTCGTATAAGTGCGGCTTTCAATTCTTTCTTTCTCTCTCCACTGATACCAGTAGACCTGCTGAGTTTCTCTAGCACTTTGTTTTTATTTCAGCTCTCCAACATCTGCAATACTTACATTTATCAAGTTTTGTTGTCTTTTGGCAATGATAAAGAGATTTCCACAGTGATTATTTTTGAGTATTGTTCAGAGGTTTATCTAGCATGATGCACGTTTTTACTTGTGTTTGACAAGTATTTAATGTAACTTTCATTTTGTTTCAGAGTTGGTTAGACCTCACCAAAGAGATTAAGAAGCAATTACAAGGTAAGCTTGTTTTTGTGTGTAGTAAAGTTTAATTCATCTAAAACTATGGAACTAGATTAGTCAACAGAGGGGGGGGGGGAAAAAAAGGACTTCTTCCCAGCAGGATTATTTTGTCTGATGTATCCTGAGACGAGAGGGGTCCTGTGCAGAAAACATGATAAAATCTAACCATGTGATTAATATAAAATAATATTAGCCCATGAAGTATGTTTTATATGAATTTGGTGCAGAAATTTTAATGATTACTTTCTGCCTGTCTTGGATTCTTCCAGGATGGTTTATGTCAGATTTCTTAAAATGAAATGTTTTGTAACTGTGTGTTTGTGTGTCCTTTGAGTTGCTCTTCTTATGTAAGGTTTATGTACATTTATGCTACCTGTTTTCACAGGGGTTTGTATTAACAGTAATCCATAATCAGGGTATTTTTAATTAAATTGAGCATAATCCTACTGTAATAACAACTGAGGAATTAGAAGAAACCTGAATAATACCTGGTGAACAAAAAAATTCATTATTACAACCCAAGGTACAACAAACCTGTTGTTAACCGGCACCTATGGGACCAGGAGTGTACCATTTGATCAAATGCTCTGATTGATCAAGGGGAGCACATAATCATTGCAAAAGTGCACAGTAAGTAATAGAAACGTAATGCAGGGGGTATATGCATCACTGTTATACTTTATTTACAGCATAACTTACTTAAATGAAAACTTTGCCTTGAATAAAACTTAGAGGCAGACAGCTTTCTCATTTGCACCCTCAACTGACTACTCGGACATTATGGAGATCACAATAATAAGGCAAACTTGCGGTATTTCAGGTATATAATTTATGTCAGTTTATTGGGAGTGCTGGTTTGTAAGATTTCAATAAAACAAAAAGTTTGCTGTGGTTTGTGAAAGAATAAAAATGTAATCTGTTCATCCCCTGACTTGGAGGTGAGGGAAGGAAAACAGTTAATAATAATAAATAGAGATGAATGATTGATTGATTATTTACCATTAAAATGCTTTCATAAAAGTTTGAACAGAGTGCAGATTTACAAATCAGGGAGCAAACAGGTTGCATATCATCAGTGTTCCCTTTTAAGATTTGCATAGATGTTCAATGCACTGTGCAGTGGGGCAACAAGCCAGTCTTGTTAAAGTAAAATTAAAGTGAACGTCGGCTGATACCCAAGATGCTGGATTTTAATGTATGGATGATGTTGGCAGGAGCAGGGCGCTGCATGAAGAGAAAACTTAGATATTTTCAATATTGAAAATGTCTGATTTTATAGATGTGTATATATGCCTTATATCATGAAGCATAATGGCGCATCGAAGGTTTGCACAATGCACTAGCTACAACATTGGCGTATTTGGTAAAATAACATGATCAAATTTCTAGAATGGGTATTGGCATACAATAACTTTGTCCAAAGAGGTTTACTAAAAATTTCCTTCTGTTATGAGACAATGACTTGAATTTATATTGTCCCTTTCATAGACAATGAACAGTTAAAGTAAAAATTGCTCTAAAATGTTATTTTTCTTATTTTTGGGTCAAAACTACTTGAGCATTAAGTAACATCCCTTCTACTTCTGTACAGTATTAAGTGGGTGCTGCAATTTGTCAGAGATGGTATACTTTGGAAAAGGCATTTAAATCAGTGGTCTACCTGTTTGTTAAATGGAAAACATCCCATGATAATTCATGGCCTCACTTGAAGAACAGCAGGAATATTTCCCCAGTGCCCTAGCAATATTTATCCAAAACCACTAAAGCGGTTAACTTGTCAATATTGTTTGTTACACCTTGTGGAAAGGTACAGCTCAATACAGGCCCTTCGGCCCACAGTGTTGAGCCAACCTATTATCCTACTAAGATCAAACTACCCTGCATACCCTACATTTCGTTATCCTCCAAGAGTCACTTAAGTCTCTAAAGCATCTGACTCCACTACTACGGCCGGCAGTGCATTCCACATGCCCACCACATCATATAATAACTGTGTATTTCAGAAGTAATTGGCTGTAAGTGCTTGAGGCATGTAATGACATGAAAGATGCAGCTAAATGCAAGTTTGTTATTTTTCTCCTTTTAAGAAGGGGTTAATTCCTTGTTGGAATGTAGTTTCATTCACTGTCTTGCTCTCTGTTCCGCATTCAAGTGGCGATTGGATGTCTTGATTCACAACAGTGTGTTCAGCTGTTTAGCAGCAAAACCCTTATTTCATTTTCACTTAACTACGCAAATAAATCCTACCCTTGTTATACTCTCTTCTACCTTCTAAAAGACAGAAGATATAAATATTTGAAAACAGGCACCAACAGATTCAAGATTAGCTTCTTGTCCACTGTTGACAGACTTTTGAATGCACCTCTCATATGCTAAAGTTGATCTTTCTTTGCACCTTCTCTGTAGTTGTCACACTATATCTTGCATTCTGTTCTGTTATTCTGATGTAAGGTCTGATTTGACTGGATAGCACATAAAACAATACTTTTCACTGTATCTCAGTGCATGCAACAATAATAAATCAAACCAAAAATCACTACTGATTACGATTATTTTTGGTATTTCTCTCCCTGGACTAGGTCGTCTTTCTGCTGTCAAGAAAAGGCCACTTAACCCATCTAGCAGCTTGGCTGGGTTTATCAAATAACATCAGAGATAGTAGGATCTGCAAATGCTGGAGAATCTGAGATAACAAGGTGTAGACCTGGGTGAACACAGCAGGCCAAGCAGCATCACAGGAGCACAAAAGCTGACGATTCTGATGAAGGGTCTAGGCCCGAAACATCAGCTTTTATGCTCCTAAGATGCTGCTTGGGCTGCAGTGTTCATCCAGTTCCACACTTTGTTATCTCGGATTCTCCAGCATCTGCAGTTCCCATTATCTCTGATCACAGGAGCAGGAGCCTTCCTGCTCCTGTGATGCTGCTTGGCCTGCTTTGTTCATCCACCTCTACGCCTTGTTATCAAATAACATTTTATAGAACATAGAACATTACAGCACAGTACAGGTCCTTCGGCCCTCGATGTTGTGCTAACCTGCCATACCGATCTCAAGCCCATCTAACCTACACTATTCCATGTACGCCCATGTGATTATCCAATGACGACTTAAATGTACCTAAAGTTGGCAAATCTACTACCGTTGCAGGCAAAGCGTTCCATTCCCTTACTACTCTCTGAGTAAAGAAACTACCTCTGACATCTGTCCTATATCTTTCACCCCTCAATTTAAAGCTATGCCCACTCGTGCTCGCCGTCACCATCCTAGGAAAAAGACTGTCTCTCTCCACCCTATCTAACCCTCTGGTTATTTTATATGTTTCAATTAAGTCACCTCTCAACCTTCTTCTCTCTAACGAAAACAGCCTCAAGTCCCTCAGCCTTTCCTCGTAAGACCTTCCCTCCATACCAGGCAACATCTTAGTAAATCTCCTCTGCACCCTTTCCAAAGCTTCCACGTCCTTCTTATAATGCAGTGACCAGAACTGTACACAATACTCCAAGTGCGGCCGCACCAGAGTTTTGTACAGCTGCAGCATAACCTCTTGGTTCCGGAACTCGATCCCTCTATTAATAAAAGCTAAAACACTGTATGCCTTCTTAACAGCCCTGTCAACCTGGGTGGCAACTTTCAAGGATCTGTGTACGTGGACACCGAGATCTCTCTGCTCATCTACACTACCAAGAATCTTACCATTAGCCCAGTACTTTGCATTCCGGTTACTCCTACCAAAGTGCATCACCTCACACTTGTTCGCATTAAACTCCATTTGCCACCTCGCAGCCCAGCTCTGCAGCTTACCTATGTCTCTCTGTAACCTACAGCGTCCTTCGTCACTATCCACAACTCCACCGACCTTATTAACCCATCCTTCTACGCCCTCAGCCAGGTCATTTCTAAAAATGATGAACAGCACTGGACCCAACACCGACCCTTGCGGTACACCACTAGTAACTGGTCTCCAGTATGAACATTTCCCATCAACTACCACTCTCTGTCTTCTTTCAGCAAGCTAATTTCTGATCCAAACTGCTATATCTCCCACAATCCCATTCCTCCACATTTTGTACAATAGCCTACTGTGGGGAACCTTATCGAATGCCTTGCTGGAATCCATATACACCACATCAACCGATTTACTCTCATCTACCTGTTTGGTCACCTCAAAGAACTCAATAAGGTTTGTGAGGCACGACCTACCCTTCACAAAACCGTGCTGACTATCCCTAATCAAATTATTCTTTTCTAGATGATAATAAATCCTATCTCTTATCACCTTTTCCAACACTTTACCAACAACTGAGGTAAGGCTCACTGGTCTATAATTACCAGGGTTGTCTCTACTCCCTTTCTTGAACAGGGGAACCACATTTGCTATCCTCCAGTCATCTGGCACTACTCCCGTAGACAATGATGAGTTAAAGATCAATGCCAAAGGCTCGGCAATCTCCTCCCTGGCTTCCCAGAGGATCCGAGGATAAATCCCATCCGGCCCTGGGGACTTATCTATCTACACCCTCTGAAGGATTTCTAACACCTCTTCCTTGTGAACCTCAATCCCACCTAGTCTAGTAGCCTTGTTGTTCTTGATTGCTCTGCTTTTTTTTAGAAAATAAAAAGCCTATGATTCAATTGTATCCTACAGCACAAGGAAGATATAATAACACATCTTTGTATTCTAGGTGGACCTTGGGATTTTACATTCAATGTGAAGTTTTATCCACCTGATCCTGCACAGTTGACTGAAGATATAACAAGGTAAAACTCATTATTAGTGAGAAATAAACCTTTAGTGTATGCAGCTTCTAATGTATTTCCTTAACTAGATATTACCTTAAATTTTAGAATGAAATGCAGGGAAATTCTCCCATTTAGTCTGTCTTGAATTTTGTAATTCTGTGCCCCTGAGTTTATTGAATGGTGAAGCAAGCCCAAAATGGTTCTGCTGCTGTTTGTATTTTTTAGACATTTTTGAAAAGTCATTTCAAATTGGAGGCCACACTCCAGATCCTACCTACTCAAAGCTTGTGGGATGCAACACGTGAAGGAGAAGCTCAGCGTAGAGAAGCCAGGAAATTAGACTCAAGCCATATAGAACATCAATTCAATCAAAACTGGAATATCACGTCCATTTCTAGGCACCACACTGCAGGAAGGACATGACTGTTTTAGGGAGAGTTCAGAAGAGATTTACCTGAATGGTGCCAGAAATGAGGAACTTGAGCCATGTGGATAGATTGGAGAAACCTCTATTTTAGGCAGAATAATCAAAGATGTGAAAGTGACATTAACATGAAGTGTTTATATCAAGCAACGGGCCTACAACAAAGGAGCACTGATTAACAAATGGAATAGTAGACATGGGAGAAAAATTTTACAATAAGGATATTTATGATTTAATATTTAGCTCTACTTGATAGAATGTTGGCTGTAGAGTAGCCTTTCAAGAGGAATTGCATAAATATTTGAATGAGTGAAGAATTACAGAGATACAGGGAAGGAGAAGGACCATCTGTATTTCATTGACATTTGTATTTGTATTTCTTGGTTCTTTGAAATTGCCAGTGCAGATTTTGATGAGTTAAATGGTTCTGTTTTGTGCTGTGTGATTCCATGATCATTACTGCTTATACTCCATACACATAACTGCAAGCGTTTGAATACCATTTCATCTGTTATTTCTGTTTATTTTTGTTATTCATGGAATGAAGGCATCGCTAGCTGGGTGAGCATTTATTGCCCATCCCATTAAAAGTCACCCACATTGCAATGGATCTGGAGTCACATGTAAGCCAGACCAGGTAATGATGGCATCTTCCTTCCCTAAGGGGCATTAGTGAACCAGATTTTTATTTTCTGACAATTGACAACAGAGTCATGGTCATCGTTAGGCCCTCGTGCCAGATTTACATTACTTTCAAATTCTGCCATATGGGAGCAGGATTTGAATCCTGGTCCCCAGAAATGACCTGGGTCTCTGGGTTAGCAGCCTAGCGATAATCCGAGTAAACTGCCACCTCCCTTCAATTGATTAAATATTTAAAGTTAAATTTAAATGTTGGTCATGTGGAACACATTTGATGGACTTTGTGTTTAAAGTTTTGGTTTTCAAGCCTGTAATGATGCTCAAGTGTTTGTTTATGTTTGTTCCAGATATTACCTGTGTCTTCAGTTGCGTCAGGACATAGTTACTGGATGTCTGCCGTGTTCATTTGTTACCCTGGCCCTGCTGGGATCATACACTGTTCAGTCAGAGCTGGGTGAATATGACCCAGAGTTACATGGAACAAATTATGTTAGTGAGTTTAGGTTGGCCCCAAATCAAACAAAGGAATTGGAAGAGAAAATTATGGAACTTCATAAAACACACAGGTATGTATTCTTATTTGACAAAAAATACTGTTTACGCCAATATTTTATAATTTGCATGTCAGAGCACAGGGGTTAACAATTCCAGTGATTGTAGAAAAATAATCTCCACTAGCACATCTTGGAGAAATTAAACCATTATGTAAGGTAGGAATATGACTATTTTACCAACGTGTCATCTCCCATCTTGACAATTAATAATGTCTGCAATTTTGGTGTGCTATCAGAACTCACTATTAGTGAGTTTCATGTTTTTATATCATACCAGAATGTTGATAAGAAAGTGAAGGTAATCACCTGAAAACTCTGAATTACATATTATGATGTAAAAGTAAAAGAGCTTTAATTTATATAATGCCTTTTAAGATCTTGCGATGCCCAAATTACTACACAGGAATTGAAATACTTTAAAAAGGTAATTATTATTGTAATATAGAAAATGTAGCAGCCAATTGTGTTGAAGATTCCATGAAAAATAAAATGCCAGCAGGAAAACTTTTCTCGTACTGGTGATTGAGAGAGAAATATTAGCAAGGGTTCCAGTGGCACTCTTCTGCTCTTACTCGTTTAATGTGTAACATCTATTTTGAATGTTCACCTGCAATGGCAGATGGTAACTTGGTTTGGCAACTCATCTGAAAGATGGTACCAGTACAGTCAAGAGGTTCCTGTATACTGCATTGTTAATCTAGATTATGGGCTCAGTTCATGGAAGTGACACCTTCATCAGAGTCCGATGATTGTGGGGACATGTATACTACCACTGATGTTAAAATTTTATAAATGATGTTCAGCTTTTATTATGTGAATCAAGTTAATTTTCTATCCACTTTGTATAAGTGACTATTGTTTTTCAACTGTGAATCAATTTTCTGGTTTCCAAAAGATGCCTATTAATCAACTGGCTGATACATTTATAGAATGGTACCACTTTGAAGCAATTGTTAACTTTTTTAAGATGGTCTGTCTATTACTACTTGTACATCTGTCTTGGACTGCATCCTGTTTTCCCTTTCTCTTCCCATGGTTGGCAACATTTATAATGGTTTGGAACTAACTGCAAGTTTTTTTTGGGCATAGTGGGTCTTGTTCATAACCAATTTGGCTTTACACCCATGTTAAATAATCAAATTTTAAATTGAGAGCTAACCCCTACATTTGCAGATGCTGTACTTAATAAATACGTTTGCTTTGTATGTATTTAGCTTATTAGTTTAATCTTATGTTTCTAGTTCTTTGTGGACATATTCATAGCTTAAGAGTATAAAAGTTTTTTTTTGCTCTTAAGCAGTCACTATTTAATTCATTTGCTGTCAGTTTTTAAGCATGCTGCTTTTCCCAAAGAATAGTTATGCTAATTCCTAACTCTAATGATGAGGTGATTTCACGCATATCCCATTACTTCTGTGTCCTTAATTCACAATAGCAGTTGCAGACTGCTACATATTACCTATCACTTTTACCTATAAACTTAACACACTAATCAGAGGAGTGTTTTCAATTAATGTTATCAAAAGAAAAAAGAAGCATTAAAATATCTTGATGTCAGAAAACCTTGCTTCCTCCTCTCATTGCCTTTTTAACAATTCTTTCTTTATTTCCTTGAATGTTTTTGCAATACGCTGAATGCATTTTATGGGTTCTGGTCACCTTCGGGTGCTTTGTCAGATTGACTGAGTATTCTTGGCATGTGCATCTAGACTGTTGGCATTAGTGAGCATGCATTTTCCAGACAAAAATGTGGCCGGTATTGTATTCCCTAAACCAAATGCGCTGAGATCAGTTTTAACATCCCTCATATTACCTTCTGATATCAACGACTTCAACACAGACTATAGGTGATATTGGGTTTCTTTCTGTTTTACAATACAGTTATTCATTACCTAAACCAAATCATCAGGGGAAATGATCATATGTTGATGATCTTATAATGCCTACTGCTGACCTATTTATTGATTAGTGAGTTTCATAGTATTGTTGCTGTAATGCTGCTATGAATAACTATCATAGCCAATTCTTTGAATTCAGAGACTTTAAACACATTGCTGTCTAGTGTTATTAGTGCTTCCCTTCAAGTACAAATAAATTTGAGAACAATGTATGGTTAAATCAGAGTTTGACATTTTTCAGAAGTTGCTAGCAGTTTGCAGTTTTTAGTTAACATTTGAAAGGTTTGACTATTAATGTGCCCTGTTTTTGGCTTTTGATAATATTTTATTTTAGAGCTATGACTCCAGCACAAGCAGATTTGCAATTCTTGGAGAATGCAAAGAAACTTTCAATGTATGGTGTGGACTTTCATCCCGCTAAGGTACAAAGTCTGTTTTTATTTGTAATTCTTCAACCACTGTTAAACCTAATACTCGGCTATTTTTATAAAATGTACTTGGCTTTTTAATCTATATGGTTTAGTTCAGCCAGTTTCAACATGTATCTCTGACTTCCTGTCTGTTGTATCTAAAAGTTTGTAGCTAGTAGCATAAAATATTATAAATCAGCCTTGTTATGAATTATTGCTTGAATATATTGGGTCTCAACTTCTACTTCCTTCATCTTCTGACTTTAACTAGTTTTATATAAGAATAGAATTAGCAGCAGAAAAGCACTAGTTTTATAAACGTATTGATATGCAGAAATCTAACTTTCAGTTGCAGGTGTTTAGTTTAACAACTGCAATAGTTTATCAAATAAACAAACTATGTTTACATGCAATCATAACCTTTTTCTAATGTTTGTTATTTGAATGAATATTCAATTGGGATTAGTAATCGTCAAACTCTATTAAATCCTTTCAGGTCCGTAAGTGGAACTGCATCTGCCATTTGCGTTTTCATTTAATGTTTATTAGATGTAAACAATCAATAAAAAGATATGCAATTTTGAGATATTTTGTTGTAAGCAGTGGTTACAGGATTTTAACTTGTTATATGTATTGCTGTCGCCTTACTTTGAATCGGTGCTAAATGATAACGTAAAGAGAAGTAACAGTATATCATGCACAGGCAGAATATTCTTACAAAAATGGATAAACTTTAAATTTGCAGATAATGTAACAAAAGAGTAAATTACGTGTTTCGCTAACTGACTTGGAGCCATTGTTCAAATGATGCTCCTTTCTCATTGCTGCTGCTGCTGCTGCTGCTGCTGCTGCTGATCAATGTGTTTAGACGCTGTTTCGGGGGGAAAAGACTGGCACTCTTCCACATGTCTGGTAGTTGTGCTTAAGTCTATTTAAATCTGATTTCACTTCAACATTTTATTTATCCTTTTAAGTGTTTAAAAAATGTATAACAAGGTAAACAGGAGCCATTTGCTCCTGAGCATGTTTACGTTTTAGAGGATTTTGTTTACGGAACTTACTTGAAGTGGATCCATATCTTACAAGAGATGGAGGTGACATTAAAGATATATTTTAAATTCAGTTAACAATTCGTTCTATATATGACTTCTGGCCAGTTTTTTTTAAAATGGTGATGTACCTGAGTTTGTGAATGCAGAGAAGGAGTGCTTATATGTTTTTCATGTCAGTGAGCTATGTATGCCCAATTATAACCTCTTACACAGCTGCTCCTCCTTTTACCTCACTGTTGGTTGCAGGACATCTTGCCACACACTCAAGAACACCCTCCTTAAATCCTCCTACCTCTCAACTTCTTTTAAAAATTTCATAGCCTGACTTTTCAACCAAGCTTTCTGTTTCACTTTCTAACCTCTCCTTCCAATGCTTCACCTTTGTTTTTGGAATCCCTTGGAATATTTTTAAATGTAAAGATGCTTTATACATTTATTTTTAAATGTGATAGTGGTTTTTCTCTAAATCTGTAATTACTAATGTTTTGGTGGCAGTGCAAGATGTCTGCCTGTTTATGGAAAATACATTTTCTGTGGTTCTTATACAATAATCGTCTTTGCATAATCAAACATGCAATGCTCTTGGTGTGAATAAAGTATTTATGTCTCCCAGAAAAAGTGTTCCACAGAGCTGTAATCACAGACGAGAGCAATAAGAAAGGGAGGTGGTTGCATAAGTGGTGATAAACATAGGATTATTGTAAATGACCAAAATTTAAACTTTTAAACAATAACTAAGAGAAAGCCTTGTATTTTCTGTCCCTTTATGATGTAGCAGATTGTAATACTTTACCATCTTTAAATTGTATACGTATGTGGGTGATCTCTACATCTGTGTGAGATGAAAACTAAACCTCAGGTTTCTTCCGTTTATGAAGAAGTTCCTGGTTTTAACTTTACCCTGGATATTCATCACTGAACTTTTTCAGCCCAGTTGCTAATACTCATTTCCATGTTGCCTGGCTATTTAATGTCCTCTTAATCTATGATATCATGTTTTATGTAAACAAACCCAAACCAGATCACCACAGGGAGGGGTGAGGAATAAGAAGCTGTGCTTTAAGTGAACGTTTTCTAATTGATTTTTTTTCCTGCATTTGTTAACATAGGTTCAACATCAAGTGGTTATTCATCTATTTCTACCTCGTTGCTTTTCTTTAACATGTTTGAGTAGGACCTTTAGGAAGTAACAGAATAACTTTATGGCTGTTCAACAAGAAGCAGAGTTTCAATGACTGAAATTGTGCTACAGTTTTTATGTTTGGATATTTTTGTTTCTGTTGGCATTACTACAGAATCTGCATTTTAGTTCTGTTTCACTTAGAGGGAAACACTTGTATTTATCCAGTTTGATTAGGATCAAAACATGTTGAAATGATGGTACCTTGCTGGTGTTGTGTTGTGATTGTTTAGTACTTCAGGTGATTCATAATCCCTTTACCATGTAAGAAGCTTTTATCCATTGAATCCCAGTGACATTTATAAACGCACTGCTTTTCCGTACTGGAAATAAGTAACATGTAGTTTTTTTTTGTTGCATAGTATAATTAACAGGATGTGAAGCCATTCTAGTCAGAGCAAGATAAATGTGGCAAAGGTCAGTTGGAGAACTATTTTATGTCTTCTGGAAAATCTGTGTAATGGATGCTAATTGGCTATGTATCGGTGGACAGAGTTGAGTTTCACAACTGAAATTTATACTATGTTCCTTTGAGGGCTTGTGACTCTTCAAATTTGTCAATTTTACTCCCACTAATTTTAAAATGGTTTACTAGTCATATTCCACTCCAACATTATAGTTCTCTTCTTTCATTGCCCTTCTCAACACTGCTCTCTTACCTATCCCACCTGTCAGTGTAAGGTGCTCGATGTGTTTGTCTGGAAAGCAAGCAACAAGTTAAATATTTAAAAGCACCCTTGCTATAAAGTGACAAGCCAAGATGCTTTGCAGGATAATTATAAAACAATTTACAGTATCAGGCCACCTAAAATGAGGTTAGGAAAGACTACCTAAGGCCCAAGGGGGGATTTGTGTCTTTAAAGGAGGTGAGAAAGAGAGATGGGGAGATGTGGCTGGGGAGAGGGAATTAAGGAGCTTTGGGCATAGGCAACTAAAGACATGGCCATCAATGATGGAGGGATTTAAATTTGAGTGAAGAAGAAGCCAAAATTGAAGGAGGGACAAGCCCATGAGGGATTTAAAACCAAGGATGAGAATGACAAAATTGAATATTTTCCAGACTGGAAGCTGATGTAAGTCAGATAGCCCATTGGTGTTGTGTGATTGTGATTGGTGAAAATTAAGATAAGGACAGCAGAAGTTTTGGATGAATTCACGTTTATTTAGGGTGGATGATTGGAGGCCAGCCAGGGTATTATTCAAATTAGCAAATTTACGGGCAGAATTGTAGGGATAAGAATAGGTGGTCTTTTGATGGAGCTAGTATGTATTCAGAAGCTCAGTTTATGATGAAATACAATACCAAGGTTGCAAGGAAGGGAGTCAATGACAAGAAAATGGAGTTCACGATTGGGGCCAAAGATCATATCTTTGGTCTTCTAAGTATTTGATTGGAATTTCTGTTCAACTACTAAAGGCAAAGAGTTTTGGGATATAAAGTGCTAGAACATAGAACTGTAATTAGCTTGTGAGAATTTTGGAGCAGTGCATGAGTTATTCTTGAGATTATTAAAACATAGGTGAAGTAGTGATTTTTTTTTTCCCTTGGTCGTCTTGGTACTAACACACTACCTAATAACTCTGGATAGTCTGCAGTCCTGAAATGAACTGTAGTAAACACTACAATTTTTAAATGTTTTCTAGTACTGTGATGTTATTTAATTTTGCCATCCCTTGCAAATCTAAATATCTAATCTAAGTTATCATATTGTTTCCATTAGATAAATACTGTGGTCTTTTGAATACTTTGAGGAATTTTTGTGGTCTATCACCTTGCGTGCCAATGCATTACTATTTCTATAGAGTGAATTGTTTCTTAAATGGATCTGTGCAATAAAAAGGTACATTCTAGCTTTTAAAGGAAGTAAAAGTGAGAGTGAAAAATTTAAGGTGGTGTTCTTGCATCTGTTTAATTGGGTTTACCAACTATGATAGTCATATATTGGGGCAACATCTTCTAAAGAGCAAAATATTGTTTCATTGCACTTTTTTGAATAGCACAGTTACATAATGTTGCCCCCTCGTACTATTTAGTAGGAAAACTAAATCAGAATTTTCTTTCTGACTGGACATGCTTTTGGCTTTCATTAATCTTTTAATTCTCTTGTCTTTAGGACTTAGAAGGAGTGGACATCATGCTTGGGGTATGTTCAGGTGGTCTTCTTGTATACAAAGACAGGCTCAGGATCAACCGTTTTGCCTGGCCGAAAGTTCTCAAGATCTCATACAAACGCAGCAGCTTCTTCATTAAAATTCGTCCAGGCGAGGTATTTGTGTACTGACGTTCATCAGGAATTAGTTTTGGAAAAAAATTGTTCATTTTTCCTAAATTCAAATGTTTCAGTTTTTTTCAAAAATATCACCATGTATTTAGTGGTAGTAAACCAAGTGCTTCTTAAATGTACCTTCAAAGTAGAGGAGTTAGCAACAGTTTTATCTTAACTCAGAAATTCTGCTCGAATAGTGGCCATTGATGTCAATGGTAGCATTTAATCCCATTCCACATTATGTTGAGCTGGTGGTAGTGGGCCTTTGTCTTGGACTGTTGATTAACATTTTTGATACAATTAAGAGGTTTATTAGGTCATTTCATAGGGCTATTAAGCATTGCTCTTGTTTTGTGTGACGCTAGAGTTGTAGATGGGGCATTCCAGGTGTGGAAGAGTGTTTTCCACTTGTGAGGAATCAGATTGAACCACTTCAGTTTTCATAATGATCTAATACCTTGGTTACTTTTATTGATACAGTATTTTTGTTTTCAGGTTTTGTAAAATTGAAACCAAATTCACAAACTTAAGTGGTTTTGAATTTGTATTCTCTGGAATTTTGGTCCGGATTTCTCAATTACTAATCCAGCATAGTCTCCAAATAAACAAAATGTTAAAACGCTTTTCTACACTTCACTGTGCAGGTTTTGATAAGTGCTATATTGGATACTTGATTTAGTGTGAGGTAGGACATGGGTAGCAGAGAATGGATGATCTCCATTTTATAGAAAGTAGAATGTCGAAGGCTGGTCAGTGGTAAATTGAAATAGTCTGGTGAAGCACTGAGGCTCTGAATGGGGGTTTTGGCCGAAGGTAAATTGAAAAAGGGATGGAAGTGAATAAATGTTTATGTGCTAAAAATAAGTGGTCTTAGTGCAGACTTGTGGTTGAAAAGTCATTCTGTGTTGAATATGACGTGAAGGGTTCAAAACAGTTTGGTTCAGTCTTGGACAATTTCTCAAAGGCTTTGGCCTTACCAGTATTTAGTTGGATATTGAATGAAATATACAAACAAGTTTTCAGCATTTTAATGAGAAGAGAGGGAAAAATAAAGTGTGTGCAAATAAGGAATGTCATTGCTAGTTGAGATTCTGATCCATTCAAACAAATTGCAAGCAACACCAGCTCTGAAACAATTCAGTCTTTCCTTCTGCGAACTATTTGCATTGATTCATAGGCTTTTCAACTCAAGGGCACCGTAAAGCAGTTACCAGCCAACTAAGCACTTTTGCAACACAGTCACAACTGTGATGTAAGAAAAAGCAGTAGAAAAGTTTCTACACCACCAGCTTCCGCAGTTATAAGTTCACAACAATGCAGCTCAGAAACTGGAGGAGCAGCACCCCATATTCTGCCTTTTTGGAGCCTACAATCCAATGGTCTGAATGTGGACTTCATTAGTTTCAAAATCTCCCCACCTTGGCCTTAGCCATGACCAACCCCCCATCCCCCCTTCCCCGCCTCCTTGACCGTCTGTCTTCTCTTCCACCTATCTGCTCCTGACCAATCCCCAACGTCGCCTACCTGCACTCACCTATCACCATCCCACCTACCTTCCCCAGCTCCACCCCTCGGGTCTCTCTTTATTTCAGAAGTCCCTTCCCCCTCCCCCATTTCTAAAGAAAGGTCCTGACCCAAAATGTCAGCTTTCCTGCTCCTCTGATGCTGCCTAGCCTGTTGTGTTCCTCCAGCTCCACACTGTATTGTCTCTGACTTTAGCATTCAGAGTTCCTATTATCTCTGACATTTTTATAGTGTTTGGCCTTGAGTGGTCCAGTTTGATCAGTTAATTTTCAATAAGCCACAATTCCAATGGCCGGTATGTTACATCTCCAAATCCACATTATACTGTATAAACGTTACTGCTTCTATGTTTTGAATGTAGTGTGAGACTGTGTACGTGTGGCGCCATCTATCCTTTGATGGGAAAACATGAAAGCAGGTTACAAGTTTTGAAGGCTTTAGAAAATAATGTGACACTGTCTACTGTGGAATAAATATATCTACAAAAAAAAGACTTGTAATATTACACTTTATTTGTACGATTCTAATTTTCCCCATTATTCCCTTGTCAAAATTCTGGCAGATTTCAATTGGTGCAGACTGCCTTTTAATACTTATTTTTTCAAATGATTCTTCTTTTCATGCAGCAGATTGTCTTTGCATCTGTCTCTGGACTATTTGCCTGTTCGTCTTAGTGCTGTCTTTGGTGCTCATTCTGTATTTTTAATTGGAGTGGATGGGCAGCAAACAAGATTGGAAGTTTTGGCCCCATAATTTTATTTTTGTTCTCTTTGAAATCGCCAGCTGCATCAGCATTGCTTGTGAATGCAGAAGCCATTTGTTTTTATTAAAATGCTGATTTTGCTGAGAGCCACTTGTTGATTATTGATCAAAATTGTGCTCAGTAGCTTACAGCTACAAGCAAAATACTGTAAACCTGAGATTAAAATGATTGATCTAATTGAATTATTTTTAAGTTGATTAAATAGTTCCCTTTTTCCTCAGATGTACAGAGACCTTAAAATGAGAGCCAGGCAAAGAAGGGTAATGTTAAGAAATATGTTTTCCCTTTGACACTCAATGCTGTTATGATTGCTAGAACTCCACTGTGCTGTTAGCATTGGCCAAAAACTTAACTGGTACAGCCATAATTAATACTTTGATCGCAAAAGTGGCAAATAACCTGCCTCCCAACTCCCGAAAGCCTCGTCATCATCTCAGTGGACACAAGTTAGGAGTGCTATAGAATATTGCCTACTTGCCTGGATGAGTGCTGTTTCTATAACGCTGCAAAAGCTCAACACCATTAAGAATAAAGTAGTCATTTGATTGTCACCAAGGCTGTTTTAGCAGCATATTCCAAGCCAGTAACCTCTACCAACTACAAGAAAAAGGCTAGTATATGCATGGCAATACCACCAGCTGCAGGTCATGTATCATCTTGACATGGAACCATATTGCTACTCCTTCACTGTTGCTGAGTCAAAATTGGAAACAGTGACCACAATATTGTAGAAGTTAGCCTTCCGTTTGAGAGGGAGGAACTTGGATAGATAATGTCTGTTCTAAGGTCAAATAAGGATAATTAGAAAGGAATGAGAGCAGAGATGGCTATAGTGTACTACGAAAAGCATTTAGCTGCAAAGATTGTTGAAAAAATAGTCCATCGCTCACAGTAAAGCCATATTTTAGGGAGGGGATAAGCCAATCATGGTTAATGAGGGAAATTAAGAATAGCATCAGATTGTATTATTTTGTTTCAAAGTGTCAAAGATAAGTGGTAAGTCAGAGGATTGCACACGTTTTAGAAACCAACAAAAGATTACCACAAATAATAAAGAGGGAGAAAATAAACTTTAAGGTTAAACTTGCAAGTAATATCAAGATGGACACCAAGCGCTTCTTGAAATTTATATAAAGAAAGAGAGAGAAGCCAAAGCGACATAGGCTCTTTAAAGGAGGTGGCTGGCTGGGAAAATGTAATGAGGAACCAGGAAGTGGCACAGGGGTTGAATGAACTCTCTGCATCATTCTTCACAGTAGAAGTCCTGAATAGCAGTCAAAGATAACTAAATTTCA
Organism: Stegostoma tigrinum; assembly: GCF_030684315.1. Taxonomy (NCBI): domain Eukaryota; kingdom Metazoa; phylum Chordata; class Chondrichthyes; order Orectolobiformes; family Stegostomatidae; genus Stegostoma; species Stegostoma tigrinum. Next base: position 38,526,072 of record NC_081377.1, on the reverse strand, counting down.
AGTGGCAAAAGGAGGAAATAAATACATTAACTATCATTGGAGCAAAAGTGCTAGGGAATCAAATGAGGCTAAAGATTCATCGGTCTCTTGTACCTGATGGGATGTATCCTAGGATATTAAAAGAAATAGCGACAGATAGTGAACCTTCCAAGACTCCTTAGTTTCTGGAAAATCCCAGAAGACTGGAGAACTGGCAATATAATATCTTTAGATATAAAGGGAAGGAGGCAGAAAATGGTAAGGAGAGATTAGTTACCTTAACACTTACTGTTGGGAAAATTTTAAAGTTCATAATAAAGGCTGTAACAGCAGAACTTTTGGAAATACATAACATAATCAAATAGAGTCAGTATGCCTTCATGAAGGGGAAATCATGCTTGACAAATTCACAAGAATTCTTTGAGGAGGTAACAAGCAGAATAGATAAAGGAGAAGCAGTGCACGTAATATGTTTGGATTTTCAGAACACTTTGAAATAAGATAAGAGCACATGGTGTCTAAGGTAATATCTTAACATGGATAGATGATTGACTGACTAATAAAAGACATTGAGTCGGGAGAAGGGGACCACTTTCAGTAATAGCAACCTGTAATTAGTGGCGTGCTGCAGGGATCAGTGCTGGGACCATATACTATTGACTTGGAATGAGGAAAGTGAACGGACTGTAGCCATGTTTGCAGATGACACATACAATCTGCAGAGGGATGTACACAGGTTAAGTTAATGAGGGGAGAAATGCTTGGCAGATGGAATATAATATGGTGAAATTATGCACTTTGACAGGAAGAATCGAAGATCTGAAATATAATTTAAATGGAGAGAGACTGCACAAATCTATGATGTAGGGATTTGGGAATTTTTATCTAATAATCTCAAAATGCTAGCATTGTAAATTCAGAAGGTATTCAGAATGGCAAGTGGATTGTTGACATTTATTTCAAAGGGTGTGCACTATAAAAGTAGGGAAAACTATACGAGGCCATAATCAGACCACAGCTAGAACACTCAACATTTTGGGACACCTTGTGTAAGGAAATATGCACTGGCATTGGAGGCAGCCCAGAAAAGGCTTGTGTGACTTATACCATGTTTGGAGGGACCACCTTATAACAAAAGGATGAGTGGATTGGGCCTATATTCATTGGAATGTAGAAGAATGAGAGGCGACCTTATTGCAACATACAAGATTTTTAGGATACTTGATGAGTTAGACAGAAATATTGTTTTCCCTTGTAGGAGCATCGAGACCAGGGGCATAATCTCAGAGTAAGGGGATTGTACATTTAAAACACGGATGATGAGGAATTTCTTCTCTGAGGGCTGGGAATCTGTGAAATATTTTCCACTGGAGGCTGTTAAGTCTGAGTCAGTACATATATTCAAGGCAGAGATAGACTTTTTTTTTAATCAGTGAGTTGAATTGAGGATTATAAGAAAAAGACAGGAAAGCAGAGTTAAGGATTATCAAATCAAATTATGTCGTTGATTGGCAGAGCAGACTCAATAGACTGAATGGCCTAATTCTGCTCCTTTTGTCTTATGGTTTTGTGGCCATTGCGTTAATCCTTAACTGTGCTGTAGATGTACTTAAACCACGTAGGCAGATTAGTTCTAAATTTTTATTCATTCTGTTTTTCTAATTGCCCTGTTCAGAGAGTCTGTTGCACATCTCTGGAGTGGTTGGTACTTGAAACCAAGTCTCTTGATTCCGGGGTAAGGACACTAACCACTTAACCACAAGAGGGCATCCCCAGCATACTTCTAGAAGACGGTTTCGCAATAGCATGCACTGCTAATACCTTGGTTCCACAAGTGTGGGTCAAAGATCTGACAGCTATGAGGCTGCTGTAAATTGTGCAGTTTTTCTTCAGACGAGTGTGGCCTAACCACCTGATCCTACATGCTCAAGTTCTCACTTTGAAAACCACACATGGCTTTTCCTTAGGAAAGCTGTTTCATTTACGAGGTTCCTTCCTGTCACCCTAAGGTTGCTGCCAAAGGTCTGAGGCATCAAAGTGGGCTCACAGTGAGAAATGTCTGATCCTGGAAGGCAAATAATTATCACCAGCTAAAGGGAAATTAAAAATGGACCATAATTGCTAGCCTTGCCAGTGCCATTCACATTCCATGAACAAATAAAAAGGATATGAAAAGGTATAAATTTGGGACATGCTGTCTCAAAAAAGTTGATGAAACTGGGTCGTTTGGAATGTAAAAATCGGGATTAAAGAATTTTTTGACGATTATATATTAACTGAAATGAAACAAAGGCAGGTAAACACAGATCAACAAATGTTGTGATGAAATGAATATTGCATACTTGCATTTGAAATTTATTCCAAAAGGCCTGTTGTTGAGAGATTTTACCATTAGTCCACTGAAAGTTCATTATTTGCGATTTGTGTGCAATTTATTAATGTTACCCTCTAAACATCTGAATTTTTGCAATACCAGCCAGGCACTCCTGATAGTACAGGAAAAATATCAAATGCAGAAGGTGGGCAGTTGCCTCAGAATTTGAGGGAAGCTCTTGAAATTTTGAACATTTGCTGTATTTTTGAATATGTGTAATTCATGTGACATTTTTGTAGGAATATGTGTAACTGTTCAATGAATTGTTGGTTTTTCTGACTTCTTCGTTTTTCAGGATCAGTGTGAAAGCACTATTGGATTCAAACTGCCCAATTACCGGGCTGCCAAAAAGTTGTGGAAGGTATGCGTGGAAAATCATACCTTCTTCAGGTATGTATGCAGCACTTAATGTGAAAAAAGTCAGGAAGAAAAACTGCTATTCCAGTAAGTTTAAAAACATTTAAAGACCGAGATATCTCAATCATTCTCACTAATAAGTCTCCTTCATAAATTCAATCCTGAGTCAGTAATTTAATGACAGAAGCTTTGAAATTTCCCCACATAATCTAATATGGAGTACTTCAGAATAATTCTTGTAATATTATACTTAATCCATCAATGTGTAATTCATAGGTGAACAGAGAGGGAGATATCACTGCCATGTCAATCTCTACTATTTGTGAAATATGAATTTTGGAGTAATTTTGTCATTTGTACACTAACGTGAATTCTGTCAGTTGAACTCAAAGTTAAAGAATTGGTTGATGTAATTTTCTGTTTCAGAAGTGTGATATAAGTTTACAACTATTATTATTTTTGGAAAATTGGCTTCTAAAGTTGAGGTAAATAATTTTGTGGTTTTCAGACTGATATTTGTTAAGCAAGGTGTCTGAAAGTTGTTTGGGACAGTGACCTAAAGACAGTTTTTCCAAGAAATGATGCAACATTTTAAATGACACCCTGCCTTCTTGGCTAGATAATTGCTCCATGTTGTGTTTTTGTGATCTACCTGATTTTTCAGTACCACCACAATAGGTGAGCTCCAGCTACTGTCTCAGTTCAATAATGCTGTTATCCATAATAATGCCATTGATTGCTTCTCTCACTTGTGGTGTTTTTGTGTTGGATGTATATGGATGTTTATGGGTAACATATGCCCTATACTGACACCATGTATATAATCAGCTTTCCTGCTCCTCTGATGCTGCCTGGCCTACTGTGTTCCTCCAGCTCCATGTTGTGTTACCTCTGACTCCAACGTCGGCAGTTCTAACTATCTCTGATTCCCCCCACTGCATCCCAAAACCAGTCCAACCTGTCTCTGCCTCCCTAACTGGTTCTTCCTCTCACCCTTCCCTTCCTCCCACCCCACGCCGCACCCCCATCTACCTACTAACCTCATCCCACCTCCTTGACCTGTCCGTCTTCCCTGGACTGACCTATCCCCTCCCTACCTCCCCACCTATACTCTCTCCACCTACCTTCTTTAATCTCCATCTTCGGTCTGCCTCCCCCTGTCTCCCTATTTATTCCAGTTCCCTCTCCCCATCCCCCTCTCTGATGAAGGGTCCAGGCCCGAAACGTCAGCTTTTGTGCTCCTGAGATGCTGCTTGGCCTGCTGTGTTCATCCAGCCTCACATTTTATTATCTTCGAATTCTCCAGCATCTGCAGTTCCCATTATCTCTGATTACTGGACTGTCAGCTTTTGAATTTTCAGACTCTAATTCATTTTCAAATTTCCATGATTTCTTATTTCACTCCCTATTTCTCATATCACAATAAATACAGTTTTGTCCTGATTCTCCACCCTGTCGTAGTATTGTTTTAACATATTAACATGCGATATTTGCTGATTACCCAACCATCTTCAGCTGCATCCTCAATGACCTTCCTTGCATCCTAAGGTCAGAAGTGGGGATGTTCACTGATTGCACAACGTTCAGCACAATTCATGATTCCTCAGATACTGAAGCAGTCAGTGTTCAAATGCAACAAGACACTGGACAATACCCATGCTTGGGCTGATAAGTGGCAAGTGATATTCACATCACACAAATGCCAAGTTATGACCATCACCAAAAAGAGGCAATCTAACCAACACCCCTTACATTCAATGATGTTATCATCACTGAATCTCCCACTATCAACATCCTGGAATTATCATTGATCAGAAACTCAACTAGACTCCCCACATAAACAGTGGCTACAAGAGAAGGTCAAAGTTAGGGATACTGCGACAAGTAACTCACCTCTTGACTCCTCAAAGCCTCTCCACCGTCTAAAAGGCACAGGTCGGGAGTGTGATGGAATACTTCCCACTTGCCTGGATAAATGCAGCCCCAACAACACTCGGGAAGCTTGACACCATCCAGGACAAAGCAGCCCACTCGACTGGCACTACATCCACAAACATCCACTCCCTCCACCACTGACGTTCAGTAGCAGCAGTGTGTACTGTCTATAAGATACACTGCAGAAAGTCAACAAAGATTCTCAGGCAGCACCTTCCAAAACCATGAACACTTCCATCTAGGTGGACAATAGTGGCAGACATTTGGGAACACTGCCAACTTCGTGTTTTCCTCCAAGCCACTCCTCATCCTGACTTGGAAATATATCGCTGTTACTTCACTGACGCTGCGTCAAAATCCTGGAATTCCCTTCCTAATGGCATTGTGGGTCAATCCACAGCAGGTGGACTGCAGCGGTTCTAGATGGTAACCCACCATTGACTTCTCAAGGGCAGCTAGGGTTGGGCAAGAATTGCTCGCCAGCCAGCAATGCCCTCTCGTGTCTGTGATACTTAGTACGTAATTCACATAGTTAAGCTTCTGCTATATTTGATAAGGTGCAATGATTCTTTCATGGTTCCCCAGAGACCGATAACAATTCTGGTACCAAAATTCTGAGCCTTGGGGCTGAATCGGAGTTGCATCAAGATTTTTACAGGATGAGCAAGTTTTCTTGCTGCATGTTACAAACTGTATATTAATTACATATGCCATCACTGTGACATGTCTCATATCAGATTCCAGCCTCCCTTGTGCACCCACTATTCCTAGAACAACTTGTCACTCAGCTGATATCTAGCGAAAGAGGCTTATCCCTTGTGCCTGCACATCTTTAAAAGGGTGCTGTGCTAGGTATTGTCACTCCAAAGCTGCCCTATGTGGTCAAGAATGGAGTTGGAAAATGGCAGAGAAGAGGAAGATGGCACTATGATTCTCCAACAGGGATCCTGGTGGATGGGGTGGTGTAAAGAAGGGCAGTCCTCATCCCAGATGACAGGCAGGGGAAGTTGCCTTGCCGGATCCTGACAGCAGAGCTCGTCACCTAGGACAGTGCCCCTTCTAAGGTGGGGAGGAATGATCAGTATTGTTGAAACAAAGTGACTTTCTGTTGTTGCAGGGTAAGTGTCACAGCCTTCTCTAGCTCTCACTCTGCTGTGAAGCACCCACTTCCCACAGAAGCCACCTCCCTAACCATTGATGATTTATGTACTGAGGCCTCAGAAGAAGCACTGGCAAGGCTACCTCCTTCCCCACGTGCCAGTTCAGATACTAACATCTTCGTGGATATGTTGGGCTTTGAGAGTCGTGGAGGACAACTGGATGGGCACTTCGTTGCTACATCTCTGCAGTTGGCCGAGGAAGGAACACTTTAGACTGGTGGGACTCATGACATCCGAAAGTCAGGTACCTGCTCAGCCCCAGGTAGGAAAGTATTCTGTAGCGTTGGCAATCAGGAATTTCAGACCACATGGACAGGAGCAGCAGACAGGTATGCAGTATGCATAATAGAAGGTGTCATCAAGCTATCAAGCAGCACCTGCTCAGCAATAACACGCACAGAGAAGCCCAGTTTGGGTTCTGCCAGGACCACTCCGCTCCTGACCTCATTACAGCTTGGTTCAAACACAGACAAAAGAGCTAAATTCCAGAGGTGATGCAAGAGTGACAACTCTTGACATCAAGGCTGCATTCAATCTAGTGTGGCATCAAGGAGCCCTAGCAAAATTTGGAATCAATGGATATTAGGGGTAAACTTTCCGGTGGCTGGAGTCATATTTGGCACAGAGATGGCCATGGTTGACAGGGATCAGTCATCTCAGCTCCAAGATATCTCTGCAGGAGTTCCTCAGGGTAGACTCCTAGGCCCAACCATCTTCAGCTGCTTCATCAATGACCTTCCCTCTCTCAAGGTCAGAGGTGGGACTTTTCAGTGATATTGCGCAATATTCGGCTCCATTCAGAACTTCTCAGACAGTGAAGCAGTCCGTGTGCAAGTGCAGCAAGATTTGCACAATCCAGGCCTGGCCTGTCAGGTGGCAAGTAACATTTACGTCATTCAAATGCCAGGCTATGACCATCATCAGTATGAGACAGACAATCTAACCAATGTCAGTAGTGTTACCATCATTGAATCCTGTGCTATCAACATCTTGGGGGGCGCGTGTTACCATTGACCAGGAACTGAACTGAACTTGCCACATAAACACAGACTGCAAGAACAGGTCAGAGGCTGGGAATACTGCAGCGAGTTGACTCATCTGACTCCCCAAGGCCTGTCAATCATCTACAAGGCACAAGTTAGGAGTGTAATGGAATATATCCTACTTGCCAAATGCATTACTCCAACAACACTCAAGAAGCTTGGCGCTACATCTCCAAGTATCCATTCCTGTCAGCAATGACGCCCAGTAGCAGCAATGTTTGCTATCTACAAGATACACCACAGACATTTACCAAAGATCCTAGGCAGCACCTTCCAAACCCAAGACCACTTCCATCTAGAAGGACAAAAACAGCAGAAACATGGGAACACCAGTACTTTCTAGTTCAACTCCAAGCCACTAACTAACCAAATTGAAATGAGGATGTCCTGATGGTGGACACGTCTCACCATACCCTCATTGCCTCTTTCGAAGTCATGCTTACTGTTTCCCAGTCCATTACAAATACAGTTGCCCCCTTCATCAATTGGAATCCTCCCTCCCTCCCAAGTCTGCAACTCCCTGTCCTGAAAACTAACGTGCCGAGTCTCCTTCCCAGTGCAATTGCCACCACACATACGCAAATGCACACACAGATCTTTGCCATCAGTCTCTCTGGAGAGACCTGATGGACTAACTGTGTCCAACTCTGTTGAGCAACCAAGCCAAAATAGCCCCAGAAGAGAAGTATCCAGACTCTAACTACTCACCATTCTCAGGATTTAAATAAAAGAACTAAATGTAATATCCTTAAGTTTGTAGATGTCCCATTAGGAGGATGAACTATGAGAAGGAAGCAGAGACACATTAGTGTGATTTAGCAGTGTTCAGTGAGTGGGGAAAATGTCCAGCAGATGAAGCATAATATGGATACAATCTGCTTTGACAGCAAAAGAAGAAGATAGATTATTATCTGAATGGCAATCGACTGGGGCAAGGGGTCATGCAGTGAGGCATGGGACAAGCTTCCATGCCAGTTGCTGAAAGTAAGCATGCAGCTTCATCAGGCAACAAAGAAAGAAAATAGCACATTGGCCTTCATAGCAAGAGGATTTGAGTACAGAAGCAGGGATGTCTTGCTGCAATTATACCAGGTCTTAATGAGACCACATTTAGAACAATATGCAGTTTTGCTCTCCTTATCTGAGGAAAGGTGTTCTGGCTATGGAGGGAGTGCACAAAATTTTATACCAGACTGATTCCTGGGATGGCAGGACTGACATTTGGAAAGAGAATCAGTTAGGACTATGCTTGCTGGAGTTCAGAAAAGAAGTGTGGGGGGCACGGGGTGATAGTGGTGGTTGGGGTGAGAGAATCTCGTAGAAACTGATAAAAGTCTGACAGGACTAGACAGAATTTATGCTGGAAGGATGTTCCCAAGATCAGAGTGACCAGACCAGGGACCACAGCCTAATATAGGATAGGCCATTTAGGACTGAGGTTAGGAGAATTTTTTTTATCCAGAGTAGTGAACCTTTGTAATTCTCTGCCACAGACAGCAACTGAAGCCAAAGCAGTGAATGTTTTCAGAAGGAGTTAGATATAGCCTTTAAGGCAAAGGAATCAAAGGGTTTGGGAGAAAGCAGGGACGGGACTGAGTCACATAACCAGCCATCATCATGTTGAATGGTGGTGCAGGCTTAAACAGCTGAATGGTTTACTACTGCTCCTAATTTCTATGTAAACGCAGATTTCTAGGTCACATCGAATCTCTCATCGGAATGAGAATCACACCGGAACTATTATTTATTTTTTATTCTTTCACTTGTAGGCTTTTCTTGAGCCAGGTCATTTTGTTTGATTTCTGTCTCTTTGGAGTTCAATGTTTTTAAAATGTCATTTCCCATTTCTCCACCCTCCTCTTTCTTTCCAGTTGGCTCTTCCTTTCCACTCATCTTCCAATTCTAGAGTTTCCTTTAAATTTCTCTTTTTTTATCCTTTAAAAATTTGCTGATTGCTGCAGTCTTCAGTGGATTTCCACAAGATCCTTCAATTTGTTATGATCCCAATTTATGGTAATACCGGACAAGACAGATTCAATATGAAACCTGATGTGACAGACCATAACTATTGTTTCTGCAATTTGGCTACTATGTGGTCAGTATCTGCAGATATACCCACAAGGTTATCAATGGAATTTCGAAAGAAAAACACAAGTTTGTTACAAGGAAGAAAATCAACCCAAGATGGAGAACAGGGAAAAAATTTGGCTGAAAGAGCTGAAATTAGATTAGACCCATGAGCTTAACTTCTGTAGAAGAGAAAATGCTTGAATCTATTATTAAGGAAGAAATAGCAAGATAGTTGGATAGAAATTGGCAACATAGGTCCATGAAAAGCAGGCCATGTTTAAGTAATTTACTGGGAATCTTTGAGGACATTATGAACATAGTGGAGAATGGGGAACCGATGGATGTGTTTTATTATGATTTACAGAAGGCATTCGACAAGGTGCTGCACAAAAGGCTGCTGCATAAGATAAAGGTGCGTGGTGTTACAGGTAATGCATTAGCATGGATAGAGGATGGGTTAACTGACAGAAAACAAACAGTGGGGATAAATGGGTGCTTTTCTGTTAGGAGATCAGTAGCTAGCAGTGTGCCTCAGGGATCAGCATTAACACTGCAACTGTTTACAGTTTACATACATGATTTAGAATTGGGGACCAAGTGTAGTGTGTCAAAGTTTGCAGATGACACAAAAGATGAGTGGTACACCAAAGTGTACAGAGGACACTGAAAGTCTGCAGTGGGATAAAGATAGGTTAAGTGAGTGGGCAAGGGTCTGGCAGATGGAGTACAGTGTTTGTAAATGTGAGGTCATCCATTTTGGTTGGAATAACAGCAAAATGGGCCTTATTTATATAGTGAATAATTGCAGCATGCTACTGTGCAGAGGGACCTGGGTGTCCTTGTGCATGAATATAAGTTGGTTTGCATGTCCCCCAGGTAATTAAGGCAAATAGAATCTTGTCCTTCATTGCTAGAGGGATGGAGTTCAAAAACAGGGAGGTTATGCTGCAGCTGTGTAGAGTGCTGGTGAGGCCACACCTGCAGTACTGTGTGCAGTTTTGGTTCCTTACTTGAGAAAGGATGTACCGCACAGGAGGGGAGCAGAAGAGGTTTACTCGGTTGATTCTGGAGTTGAGAGCATTGTTTTCTGAGGAGAGTTTGAGTAGACTGGGACTATACATATTGAAGTTCAGAAGAATAAGGGGTGATCTTATAGAAACATAAAATTATGAAGGGATAGACAAGATAGAAGCAGGGAGGTTGTTTCCACTAGTGGGTGAAATTAGAACTAGGAGGCATAGCCTCAAAATCAGTGGGAGCAGATTTACTTCTGAATTGAAGAAGAACTTCTTCTCTAAAATGGCTGTGAATCTATGGAATTCCTTGCTCAATGAAGCAACTGAGGTTTCCTTGTTGAATTTCTTTTTTAAGGCAATAGTCAATGGATTTTTGAACTGTAAAGGAATTAAGGGTTATGGTGAGCTGGTGGGTAAGTGCAGCTGAGTCTGCAAAAAGATCAGCCTTGATCTTATTAAATGCGGAGCAGGCTCAAGGGGCCAGATGTCCTACTCTTGGTCCTATTTCTTATGTTCTAATGTAAATGAGTGATTCCTTACTCTGAGATTATGCTCTCAGGTCCTCGACTCTCTCACGAGAGGAATCACAATATACACATCTATCAAACAGCTTAAGAATCTTGTATAGTTCAAGCAGGTTGTCTCTTATTGAGTTCAAATGAGTATAAGCCCAACCTACTCAACCTCTTCTCATAAGAAAATAATTGGTATTGAGAGTGTGAGCCTTGTCAGGACTACCTCCAATACCAACATATCTTTCTTTCAATAATCGCACCAAAACTATTTACAGTATTCCAGGTATGGTCAAACTAATGCCATTTAAAGTTTTAGCAAGACTTCATTTATTTTGATTCTCCAAACCCTTTGAAATAAAGGACAACATTCCCCTGAATATCCTATCACCCACTGAACTTGCATACTGGCTTTTTGATTTAATGCATGAGGACCCCCAAAACCTCCAACCCCTCCCTTTGCTGCAGCTTTCTGCAGTCTTTCTCCATTTAAAAAATATTCAGCTCCTCCTCTTTCAGCCAAAGTGTGTAATCTCACGTTTTCCTGCGTTTGTATATAACCTGCTGAGATTTTGACTCCTCATCAGCTGCTATATGTCACTGGCCCAGTAATGATCTCTGTGGCACTCCCCTAGTTATATGGGACTTTTCAGGATGGCACCCTTATCTCAACTTGGTCTTCTATTAGTTAGTCAATCCATATTAATGTATTACCTCCAAAACCACACGCTGTAAGTAGCTTAAATGCGGTATCTTTTCGAAACCCATTGGAATTCCAAACATACTAGTCCTACTGATTTACCTTTATCTATCCTGCTTGATACTCTGTCCTAATTCTTTACTTAAGTAATGAACCAAACTTGTCCAATCTTGTAAATACAATGTTGTAATCTTGGATTTAGGTAGGAATCAGCCTTTTTATGATGCTGAATTTGAGCTCAGAAGAATGAGTGACAACCTGGTTGAACGATATAAGATTCTTAGGGGACTTGTCAGGCATGATCTCCTCTTCATGAAGTCGAGCTGACTCAGCTTGATTATGTTATGTGTTTGTAATTGCCCTGCTGTTATATCCTTTATAATAGATTATAACTTCTTCCAAATAGAAGATGTAATGCCCACTTGTCTGTTAATAATTTGTTTTTTTTTCTCCCCCCTTTAAAATAAGAGTGCTACATTGGCAGTTTTATATTGTATGGAACTTTTCAGAATCTATGGATTGGTTGAAAAGTGCTACCAGTGCATCCACTATCTCTTCACCAATTCCTCTGATGATTTAAATGCAACTCATTGGGTGCAGGGAGGTTATCTGCCTTTAGTCTCATCAGCTTTCCTAGTGCATCTGTCTCTAGAGGTAGTTATTGTATTTATTTACTCCTGACTTTGTCCCTTGATTTAGTATTTTTGGTATATTATTAACATTCTTCTACCAAGAAGACTAATACAAAATATTCATTCACCTAATCTTCCATTTCCAGACTTGCTTTTATTATTTAGCAGCTTTGTTCTCCAAGGAGTAACAGAAACTTTGGCCCTTCTTCCATTTTATATCTTTAAAGAAGGTACTATAGTGTGTCTTTAAAAGAAATTGCCAGCTTACCTTCAGTTTATATTTTCTCTCTCGTTTGGCTTTTAAAACTTTTTAAATCTCTGGTTTACCCTTCTTTTTTGCTACATTCTATCTTTTATTTCTTTTAACTTGATTCCATTTTTATTTTCTTTGGCTAAACATGTCCGGTTTAATCTTTTTGTAGAAACATTATTCCTCACAGGGCCGTATCTTTGTTGTGAATCATGAACTACATCTGCTGCTTTTCATCACCCAGTAATTTTCTACCAAACTCCTTACCAAGTTCACTCTGTCCTAATTTTTTACTTAGTGATGAACCAAGCTTGTCCAGTCTTGTAAACAAAATGCTGTAATCTTCTATTTAGATAGGCATCAGCCTTTGTTATGATGCTGACTTTGCAACTCCAATGCCCAGAGAGACTTGAAACTAGACAGCAAAGGCAGCAGCTGTGCACATTACTTCTGGGTCAGACAGCAGTATAGGTTTCTTTTTTCATTTGAATCACTGCCCATGTGGTCACTTGCATTTGTCTGTCTGTCTGCCTCCTTTTTTTAAAGTGCCATTGTTTTGATCTATTTCTCCCCCCCGCCCCCCCCCCGCCAAAGTTCCAAAAATAATGTAACAGCTTATAAAACAGTAATTACTGCTCCAAGAGTTTGAGGAAATCAGCTCCAGCACTGAAAATCCTCAAAAAGGAGTAGCTCTTTTAGCCACATGATTTTATAAACGTATCATCTATCTTGCCTTTTATAGCTTTTCTTCATAATTTTTTGTTGACCTTTTAAAGATTTCTCAGTCTTCTAGTTTCCAACTAATTTTTGCCATTTTGAATGCATTAGCTTTCATTTTGATACCTCCTTTATTCCTTTAGTTACCCATGGCTGATTATCCCTTCTCCTACAGTCCTTCTTTCTCACTGGTAATACTTTTGCTGAGCACTGTTTAAAGCTGGGGTGAAAGTCCTCCACTGTTTCTCAATTGTCCCATTCCAATCTTTGCTCCCAGTCTTCCTTAACCAACTCCATGCTCATCCCATTGTAGTCGCCTTTCCTTAAGCATGAGATACTGATATTAAATTTCACCTTCTCACTCTCCATCTGTATTTTAAAATCAACCATAATGTGATTGCTCCTTCCAAGAGCATCCCTAACTATGAGATAATTAATTATTCCTGTTTCATTACACAGGACCATCAATAGGATAGCTGGCTCCCTTGTGGGTTCCATTGCATACTGTTTGAGGAACCTATCATGGATACGTTCAATGAACTACTCCTCAAGGTTGCCTTGCCCAACTGTGTGGCCAATCAATATATAGATTAAAATTCCTCCTGATAATAGCCATACCATTTTTACATTCATCAGTGTTTTCTTTTGTAATTGCTACCCCACCATGATACTATTATTTGATGGCCTATAGACTACACTTATCAGTGACTTTTTACCCTTGCTACTTCTAATTTCTGCACTGGTTCTATGGAAAAAAAGATTGAACCAGTATCATCTCTCTACTGCACTGATGTTATTTTGAAATATCAGAACTACACCACCAATGTCCTTTCCTTCTGTCTGTCTTTCTGAATAGTCTGAAACCTCTGGATATTTAACTCCCAGTTGTGACCACCCTGTAACCATGTCTTTGTAATGGCCACTAAATCATACCCATTCATAACGATTTGTGTTGTTAACTCATTTACCTTGTTTCGAATGCATTCAGGTAAACTGTTCTGATGCTGGTTTTTATTTACTTTTGTTTTGAATTTTACCACTTGCACCAGAAAAAAAACTTTGTTTTTAAGCACTCTTTCTTTTTCTGCCATTACATGGTTCTCACTCATCTTAGTGCTACATTGCTCAGCTGCTTCTTGTTTTCTTTTATTTACTATCATGATTCTATTTCTCCTTAAGCCCTCACCCACTCTAGCTATCTCAGAGCCTCTCCTGAGGTTCCCACCTCCCTGTTAAAGTAGTTTAAGTTCTAAAACCTAGATAAAAAGGAATTTATTCTCTCACAAGATAGTAAATAAGTGGATATTTTTATCACTGAGGCTAGGTCATGAAGAATATTCAGTGCTGAGATAGACAAGTTTTCAATCAGTAGGGGAATTGACAGTAAATGGGGCAAAAAAGCAAAAAGTAGAGTGGGGATTAAAAGACCAGTCATAATCTTAGAGTTATGGAGCAGACTCACTGGGCCAAAAGGCCTACTTCTGCTCCTACATCTCATGGCCTTATACTGGGGGCGAAAAAAAAATCTTTAGAAGAATAAGGTAAGTATCATTGTGTGATAAAACAAAATATCTGGCTTTCTAACACTGGATAGACTGAAAAGTGCATCAGCAGCTGTCCAAACATTAACCAACAAGATCTTTGGGATATTACACAACTATGTTGTATGTCTTGATGATTCAGTTGTGTTCTGCCAAACCTGGGAAGAACATTTACGAAACCTGAACAAGTTGTTTGATTACCAAGAGCTAATTTTGCCATAAATTTGACTAAAAAATGTTGTTACACAGGATTATTTAAGAAATACAAGTTAGTTGAATAGGTAAAGGAATTTCAGTATGCTTTTGACAAATTGAAAGCTGTGCTAAGTGCTGCACCGGTTTTAGCACTTCCAAAATACATGAAACAATTTCAACTGGCTGGTGATGCCAGTAAACCTGATATTGATACTGTGTTGGTAAAATTAGGATTGAATGTCCAATCAGTTATTTTTTTTGAGCAAGCTAATTTTTTTTATATCAACAATAGTACTCAATGGTGGAGATAGAGTCACTGAGCTTAGCTTTGGTTCTGCAAGGTTCGCTTACTGTGACGGTCAGTCAGTGATCATACTCACAAGGGACTGCCAATGTACTTTTAGCCAAACCATATCAAAACTACTTTTCACTGTGTAAGAACTGTTTGTAATAGTCTAGTTGCAAATTTCAGAACTAAAGTTTCAACAGGGGATTACCCTCAGCAGTGGCATTAGACATACTCAAACTTCAGTGAAGGATCACCCTGTTTCCTCCTAAAGTTCCTTGTTCAGTTGGCATGGCTGAACTTGATTAATTTCCAGCAACCTTCTGAATTCATTTGGGGCTATCTGATTTAGTAAGTGTCTCTTCATGAGACCTTTTAAACTGCTAACATCTCAATCAACAGTTTGACCTGGACTTCACTTTCCCCTTTTTTATATCCTTTTAGATAGTTCAATTTTTTTTTCCCCAGAATTATTGGACTCTTTAGTAAAGGCACTGCTCTGATTAGTACTGTATTATACACACTAGATGTCACCAGGTTTTATTATTAATTTGTGCTGAGTTAACTGATCTCAACTGGTCATTAGCTGTTGATGTCTATTTTACCTTGACATTGTGACTAAGGATGCAAAATATTAGTCAGTCATCTTACTCGCCATTTGTTATCTGTCACCTACTGAAAAAGCTTGCTTGGGAGGCATTTTGCGTGTGTGGACCGGATCAGGATCAGGCTTGATCTCATAACCTGACAACACTTACAGTCTGGGCTCAGAAATGAAACTTACCAACTTGGTAAGGTCTCATCAGATTGCAGGAATCATTTTCCAATAAGTAAGTGTCCTCACTTTCAGGGGTAAAAATGAATGACTGACTGGGAGGCAAGTAGAAGAGTGATATTTGCACATCATTTAGAAGAATATTTTTGGAGGTTTTGCTTGGGATATTTTACTTTTTGTTTACTTCACAGACTAACAACACCTGAATCCACAGCGAAGAGCAAATTCCTGTCCCTGGGTTCCAAATTCCGTTATAGTGGTCGAACACAGGCTCAGACCAGAGAAGCAAGTGCTCTAATTGATAGACCTGCACCACGGTTTGAGCGAACTGCAAGCAAAAGGGCATCCAGAAGCCTTGATGGAGGTAAAATTGCCAGAGACTTCACATTTTTGGATTGCATCTGCAAGTTAATGTAATTAAGTTGTAAATATTTAATCACTGCACTGTTTTGTGTTTGTGCATTGAACTACTGTAGATAGTTAGAGCAAATACAGCAAATTTTATTAAACATAAAATTTATGTAGCTTTCTAAAAAAAAAATAGTTGCATGTTCAATCAATTTCTGCAGTTTGGCTTCAGGCTCAGTAGTTTATATATATGTGATGAAAATTGGTATCCCACTGTAGAGCGTAAAATTCTGCTACAGTTTGGAAGTTCTGATTGATGATTTGATGGCCTTGCCTTCGGCTTTGTATGAGGCCTTCCTTACATAAGGAGGCAATCTTTATACAGTTGTATAAATATTTAAAATCATAGATCTTCATTTTTTGACAACCAAAATGTGCAAGAAATTGATTACTCAAATGCTTGGCTGAGTACTTGAAAGCTACAAAGAGTATCTCATTTAATGGAGCAATTGAAATAAAGCTCATGAGTTCCTTTTCTATGTCCATGTTTTAGGGATTGGCAGAAAGTTTACATCCTCTAAAGAAAGTTCATGTTCTTATTTTGTCAGGGTTTAAACACCAATTGCTAATCACTTAGAAACTTCTTAAGATGTAGGATTCGTCCTTAAGTTTCAAGGAACAAGTAAAATTATTTTCTATCTACTGACTTCTTCGTGGATCATTTTAAAGTGCTGCACTAGCATTTCAAGAAGTACTATCATAATGGGTAATTACTTATTCTACAGTCATTTGTAGCTAAACAAATTTTTAACTTTATTTTACCAGACTTTGATTCATAAGTGCTCATTCAATATATATTGAGAAACATGTTTGTAAGGAGATCTCGGTTATCTGTCAGGATAAAAGGGCGTTATGGTAGGTGATTTTAAAATCTCCAATGTAGACTGGCATTGCCATAGTGTTAAAGGCTTAGATGAAGATAAAGAGTATAAAGACAGTAGGAGTATACTTAACAGGAAAATCAGGAGGCCAAAAAGGGGACATCAGATAATCTTGGCAAGTAGAGTTAAGGATAAAAAGGTAACAAGGGAGAGAATAAGACCCACTAAAGATCAGCAAGGCCACCTATGTGTGGAGCTGTAGGAGATGGGGAGGTACTAAACATGTATTTTGCATAGTGTTTACTGTGGACAAGGATATGGAAGATTTGGAACATGGGAAAATAGACAGCACATCTTGGAAAACATTACATATTACAGAGAAGGAAGTGCTGGATGGCTTAAAATGCATAAAAGGTGGATAAATCCCTGGGATCTGATAAGGTCTAACTTAGAACTCTGTGGGAAGCTAAGGAAGTGATTGCTGGGCCCCAAGCTGAGATATTTATATCATCAATAGCCACAGATGAGCAAGACTGGAGTTTGGCTAATGTGGTGCTGCTTTAAGAAAGGTTGTAAGGAAAAGCCAGGGAACTATAGACTGGTAAGCCTGACATTGGTGGTGGGCAAGTTTATTGGAGGGAATCCTGAGGGACAGGATTTACATGTATTTTGAAAGGCAAGAACTGATTACGGATAGTCAACATGGTTTTGTGTATGGGAATCTGTCTCACGAATTGGGTTTTTTTGAAAAAGTAACAAAGAGGATTGAAGAAGGCAGAGCATTGGACGTGATCTATATGGACTTCACTGAGCTGTTTGACAAGATTCCTCATGGTGAACTGGTTATCAAGGTTAGATCACATGGAATATAGGGATAACTAGCCAATTGGACACACAACTGGCTCGAAGGTAGAAAACAGAGGGTGGTGGTGAAGGGTTGCTTTTCAGACTACAGACCTGTGACCAGCGGTGTGCCACAAGGAACAGAGTTGGGTCCACTGCTGCTTGTCATTTTATATAAATGATCTGGATGTGAACGTAAGAGTTATGGTTGGTAAGTTTGCAGATGACACCAAAAATGGAGGGGTAGTGGACAGCGAAGAACGTTACTTCAGAGTACAACAGTATCTTGATCAGATGGGCCAATGGACCGAGGAGTGCCAGATGGAGTTTAATTTAGATAAATGTAAGGTGCTGCATTTTGAAAAGGTAAATCAAAACAGGACTCATACTCTTAAATGTAGGTAGGAGGATGGTGGTGAACAAAGAAACCTTTTAGTGCGAGTTCATTGTTCCTTGAAAGCGGAGTCACAGGATAGGATAGTGAAGATGACATTTGGTCTGCTTGCCTTTTATTGGTCAGTGCATTGAGTATCGGAGTTAAGAAGTCAAGTTGAGGCCATATAGAACATTGGTTAGGCCACTGTTGGAATTCTGCATGCAATTCTGGTCTTTCTCCTATAGGAAGGATGTTGTGAAACTTGAAAGGGTTTAGGAAAGATTTACAAGGATTTTGCCAGAGTTGGAGGGTATGAGCTATAGGGCAAGGCTGAATAGGCTGGGGCTACTTTTCCTGGAATGTCAGAAACTGAGGGGTGACCTTTACAGAGGTTTATAAATCATGAGGGGCATGGTTAGGGTAAATAGACAAAGTCTTTTCCCCAGTTTTGGGGAGTCAAGGTTTAAGGTGAGGGGGGAAAGAGTTAAAAGGGCCCTAAAGGGCAATTCTGTCACACAGAGGGTGGTGTGTGTCTGGAATAAGCTGTCAGAGGGAGTGGTGAAAGCTAGTACAATTACAACATTTAAAGGCATCTGGATTGGTAATGAATAGGAAGAGTTTAGCGGGATATGGACCAAATGCTGGCAAATGGGCCTAGATTTATCAAGGATATCGGCTCAGCATGAACAAGTTGGATCAAAGGGTCTGTTTCTGTGCTGTACATCTCTATGACTATGTGTAGAAGTACAAAACCTTTTTTTCCGTTAAGTGATTTGATCAAAGTTAGAAAATAAAAGATTGAGCTGAGAAGAATAGAGTTGTATTTGGTCCCAAACTAAAAATTTTTGGACTAGTAAAGTTGAGTTGGATTGAAGTACACTTGTTAAAGATTAGGATTTTATGAATTAGTTTTAAATCTTATTGTTGAACATTTTTTAAAACAAAACAAGAAAAGTAATGATTTGGGGTCACGCATATAATTTTATAGCCTCGGGGGTTATGTTTGGTGTTCATCCAGATGGGACAAACTGTAACTAATTATCTTAACAAAACTGAGTAGCATAATAAAAAAATTAAATCCTATTTGGTAGCAAAACAGGATGTACTATTCAGAATTCCAAATTTAATCACCACTTACCTTGATCTCCAGAGGGAATTTTTCAGCTCTATTGTGAAATTTCAAAATTTAATCCGATATTTTGTATCTTCGTTCAATTACTATTCAATAAGAAAGAAAATTTCATGAATTTCAAATTACTTAAACCACAAATTTTGAAATTATTCTGACCAAAAATACTTAAAAATTGTTAACATGTGCACATTCTCTCCAGCTAAACGTAAGTTTCCAAAAACTTCTGTTGAATTACCACTGGACGAGGATCTTGAGCCCAGATGCATTGAAGCACCCAAAGAGCAGCCAGGTACCAGTTTGTTGGCTTAAAGCTCTGCGGTGTTCCTGTTTCTTCACTCTTTCCTTTTGCAAGTTCCCTTTGAAATATTGCACTGACCACTTGAACACTTATTTTATCCTGTGTTTGATTTGCTAAGCATGATGGTTTAAGATCAGAGCTCTCACCTAGATCCAAATTTGGTGTTAAGAATATTTTCTGTAATCTAGAAAAATAGGTTAAAAGTATTTTGTGTAATCTAGTGTGATTGATTTCAAGTGTTTTAACTAGTAAACCAGCCAAGAAAATGAAAACCCACACTTTAGAAAAGACCTAATTCCTTGGACTTGAATACTTTTGCACTGATTTTTTGGAGAAGTGGGAACTTGGATTTAAAACATTTATATTTGATTAGAAAGTTGCCTACAATTTTATTGTGTATCCACTTAAAACAATAAATATTGCAGAACTTTGTCCAATTTGATATTTGTAAAATGCTAGCCTAGTTTCCCGTTTCATTTAAAAGAATGAGCTCCACCTGAATTTAGACTTTTTTTTAATTGTTATACCTGTAGTTCACTACAAAAGCAAGAGAAATTTAAACGTTCCTTGTTAATGTTGTTCTTGGTTTCTAAAATAATAAAAGGAAATTTTTGATCCAAGTTTGATTTTTGCACATTAGAAAACATAATTTGAAAAGTTGTATTGCAAATGTTTTGGTGGAGAGGGTACTTAATTTTTTAATTAAATCTGTGCAATTCAAAATGTGTTAGATTAATATCCTTGAGGCTGACATGATCAGCAAGCATCTGATAGACCAAGAAAAGTGTCAAGTAATACTTGTGTTTTAAATTCAAGATATTTTTATGAATATTCTCCAAGTGAATGTTCCTGAATGCAAAATCTTGACATTTATACCTGACACTGCAATTTTATCATAATTCATTGCTTCTTTTGGCAAAAGCCTATTTAAGTAAAACAGTACCTGTGGTGGTCTGATACATAGGATGTGCATCTGGAGAACTGTGTTCAATTTTTGCCTTTTTTCAAGGAGAGACATAGATGCATTGGATGCAGTTCAGAGAAAATTCAATGGATTGAACTGGGATGAGCACTTTATTTTATGAGATACCTGTGAACAATTTGCTATTTACATTATAGTTTAGAAGAGTGAGATATTGTTAAAACAGAAGATTCTGAGGTGGGATTAACAGAGTGTGTCCTCCATGTGGGTTTAGAACAATGAGGCAGTTTCAGAACAAAATATCTTGCATTTAAAATGAAGTTGAGGATTTATGACTGTCGGCAAGACATTATTCTTTGGAATACTCCTCCTATTTGGGTTAGTTCTAGAGAGTGAAAGGGTGCAAGGAATAGACAGGAAAGTACAGTTGAAGCCATAAGCAAATCAGCCATGATTTCAACCATTTTATTAAATAGCAGAACGGGCTTGGGGAATTAAATGGCTTACATGTGCTTCTGTTTCTTATTCATACACTCATGATATTAACATATTATAAACATTTATGATTTGGTGATAAATCATAACATTTAAATTAATCTATCTTTACTTTTGATCTTAACTTTCACTAAATAATGGTACCTTATAATCTAATTTTGCATGTTTTATGCAGTATCTCGTATGCAAAATTTAGCAATTTTTTTACAGAATTTGCTGTCTGTTAAATGTAGTCATTAACAAGGATACATGAAGATGATTTTGAATGAATATTTTACTCAATTTTGGGTGAAGGTAGAAGTTTGGTACGGTCAAAGTGTAATGCATGAATTCCAAATATGATTTTACAATGAGTTAGTTTAGAATAGTTTGGAATTTTTATGAAGTTCATAAAAAGTGAAAAATGTTTTTTATGATGATCAAAACTTGAATTTGTTAATATTATGGTTAGTTGTGATTTCCTGGAACTTTATTCTTTCCTTTCCCTTCCCACCAGTCCCAAATTTGAAGTTTCTTCTAATCAAGTTTAAATTTATTAAAATTTAACCTGTTTTTCTAATCAACGTGTTTAATGATGTTATTACACACATCTGGACAAAGCAGGACTTGAACTCTGGCCTCCTCGTCTAGAGGTAAAAATAATACCACTGCACCACAAACAGGCTCTCTAACCAAATTTAAATTTGCGACCTGTTTTCTAATCAACCTGTTGAGAGCTGTTAAAGCACACCTCTAACCAAGTTTAATTTGTATGTTTTTTTATTTAACCTATTTTTCTAATCAACGTGTTCACAGATGTTATAACACACCTTTGGAACAGATGGTTCTTCAACGAGCTTCCTGGTCCAGGGGTATGGACATTACTGCTGCACCACAAGAGGATCCCCTTTTCTTGTAAATTGTCAATGGCCGTTATTTATTTATTTCATTTTTCTCACTAACTTGTTTAGAGATGTTGTTACACAGTTGTTTAGCAGGTGGGACCTGAACATGGGCCTCCTAGTCTAGGGGTAGAGCATTACCACCATGCCACAAGCGGAGCCTATCACCAGATTGAAATTTTATAATTTTGATTCACTTATTTTTCTAATCAACCTATTCAGAAATGTTATTACACACCTCTAACCAAGTTTAATTGTTTTTATTTAACCTATTTTCTTAATCAGTTTATTCAGAGATGTTATTAAGCACCTCTGGAGAAGATGGAACTTGAACTGAGCCCTCCATGTTGAAGGGTGAGCATACTACTACTGTGCCACAGGAGGGCCCAATCTAGTTTAAATGTTCAGAGTATCCATTCAAATCATCTGGTGCAACACTTGCTGCACAGCATGCGATTTGATTATTTCCAGAAGGCCTTTGATAAGGTGCTACACAGGAGGCTGCTAAATAAGACAAGACCCATAGTGTTGGGGGTAAGATACTGGCATGGTTAGAGGATTGGCTGAATGACTGACAGAAATCAGAGAGTAATGATAAACGACCTTTTTCATAATGGCGGTGAGTCACTAGCAGAGTCCCACAGGGGTCCGTGTTGGGACCACAACTATTCATTTTGTACATTTACAATCCGATGAAAGAACTGAGGGCATTATTGCTAAATTTGTAAATGATACAAAGAGGGACAGGAAGTGTTGAGGAAGTGGAGAGACTGCAGATGGTCTTGGACAGGCTAGAAGAGTTGACAAAGCAGCAGGTGAAATGCAATGTGGGAAAGTGTGAGGTTATGCACTTTGTTTTATCATTGAGAATAGAATCTTCTTGGCAAGATCACAAAGTTATTTTTACTAATTGAGCAATCAGGGAAACTCAATTTGCAATGGTTTTGTTCGTCATTATGTTATTGAAACAAGCAGTTACCTACAGGAACATCAGCAGTGATCTCACAGGCACTTCAACTGCATAGGTAGTGAGTAAACCCGCCTGCCACAGATGATGTCATAGAAAACACAACTGTAATGTAAAAGAAGATGTATTTGTTTGTTGAGCCAAGCTGTTATAGGTTAAACAAGTTATTGTACCAGAGCTAAATAAATTGCTTCTGCTTAGGTGTTCTTTGTTCCCTTTTTAGTGTCTTATTGTATCTCTCGAGCAACTGAAGGCACTCTCACAATTTTTCTTCATCTTGCGTGACGACTACTTCCAAGAAAATGCTTGTCATGTAGATGTGAACTTTTCAATAAGGTTGCAAATAAGAACTGGATTATTTTTAATTGACTGAAAAATTGAAAGTTTCTTCACCCAGAGGATCGTGAGCCTTTGGACTTCACGACCGCAAAAATCTTTGAGGCCAAAACGTTGCATTTTCAAGAGGGATGTAGATTTCACTCTTCTGGTTATAGGGATCAAGGGATTTGGGGGAGGGTGCAATAAAGGTATTAAAGATTCACTGTAATCATATTGAATGATGAAACAGGCTTGAGAGGTCAAATGGCCTACTCCTGCTGCTATCTTATATATTTCCATATTTAAGAACATAGAACAGTACTGCACAGTACAGGCTCTTCAGCCCACGATGTTGTACTGATTATTAAACACTTTTATTTGTTTAAAATATTGAATGGTATTGAACAGTATGGAATAGTTGATATTTCTGTAGAGATCAAGAAATCCAGGAAACTTTCAGTCTAGAAGTTTATTCCTGATAACTTTAAAATACTATTTTTCTTTTAAAATTTTGAATTAAACAACATAACTATCTAGGAAACAACAACCTCTATTAGCATAGTACCTTTAACATTACACAAAGCCCCTTGGCATTTCCTAGAAGCATTATCAAGCAAAGTGTAACACTGAGCACCATTCTGTAACATTACAGAAAATGGACAGAAGTCTGATTAAAGATGTAGGTTTTTAAAAAGTATTTTAGAGGTAGGAAAAAAGGTTGAAATGTGAAGAAACTCTCAGAAGGAGTTCCAAAGCTTAGGACCTAGTCAGCTAAAGGCACGACCGTCGAATAGTTAAAATCAAGAACGTATGAGGGGCCAGAATTGTAGAAGTGCGCATATATTGGAGGACTGTGAGCCAATGGGAATTTACGACTTAAAGTGATCATTGTTAAAAAGTTAATTAATTAGACCACATGTTATGTAGCTTACTAAGCATTGGATTTAAAGGCATAATGAAAAGAACCAATATAGTCCCTGCACGCTCCAGTGGTGCAGTGTTGTTTCACTTAGTCTGATTTTAGCCTATATGCTCAATTAATATAAAGTTGGAATTCTAGAATTTTGTTTACCTCAGCTAGTGGAGTATCTCTTCCTATTTTACCTGGAAATGAAATTGTTCTTTTCTGGTTAGCACTACAAGCATAATGACACTTTACATCTTCATTTAGATCAAGCTTTTATCGTCTGATTTAAAAACCCATCATTTGGAACCTTAACTGATAATAAGATGAAAGTGTGTCAGCGATTTTGAAGAACTGAGTATATAAATAAAATAATGAACTGCTGATGCTGGAGACCTGAAACTAAAACAGAAATTGCTGGTGAAACTCTGCAAATAGAATCATAGAATCATAGAATCCCTTCAGCATGGAAGCATGCCATTCAGCCCATCAAGTCCACACTGATCCTCCGAGAACATACTACTCAGACTCACCCCCCCACCTCCCTATCCTATCCCTATAACCCTGCACTTACAATGGCTAACTCACCTAGCCCTGCACACACTGGACACTATGGGCAATTTAATATGGTCAATCTACCTAACTCCCCATTATTGGACTGTGGGAGGAAGCAGGAATACAGGAGGAAATAAAAGCATGGGGAGAATTGTTTCTCTTCAGAGAAAACAGACTCAACATTGACTCTGCTTTCTCCACACAGATGCTGTCAGACTTGCTGAGTTTCACCAGTAGTTTCTGTTTTAGTTTAAGAATTGATTACTTTGAACCTGTATGCAGAAAATCTTTAGCTGAGCGATACATTTTGTGAATAAAGAAACCTGTTTGTATCTAGCTGGCATTCACATTCCTGAAGATATTGATTGCCTACTCAGAATCTCTTGGCTATTTTTGCAGGTTTCCTGCATGTAAGAAAAATAAATCCCCCATAAATGTTAAACTATTGCTTGTATAATAGCATTGAGGGACATTGATACATTTGTTTATAGCTGCAGTGGCTGGGACTCCAGACAGAAGCCCGAGGGCAGTTACTACCTCTGCGCCAACCATATCTCAGAGTCATTCAGTGGAAGCTAGTAGCCCACCCACAGTTGAGACAACTGGAGTGACTGAATCGAAAGCAGTTAAGGAGGAAGTGAAATTGGAGGTAAAACAAGAAGAGTGCCTCATTGAGAAAAAAAGATCAGAACCAGTCCGAGAGGTTAAGGTATGCACTTTGAGATGAACTTTGTTTGTTTTGAAACATAATTTAAATATATGATATAGGGGTGTGGTTAGTTCTTGATGTTCAGTTGCAGTCCTATTCAGTTATCTCTTTTTTTTTAAAAATTAGCCTTTACTGAATTGTTGATTTGTATTTTATAGTACATAAACCGAGGACTCTGTTAAAGCCTGGTGAAGAAAGAAGAGCAAACTTATTTGGGGTTCAGATAATCCTCCTTCAGATAACCATGAACATATTCTCCAGAGACAATTGGCTTAGTGACAAAATTCGTATAGAGTAATAACAGTGCATATTTGTATTAGCTGTAGCTCCATTCTATTGCAGCAATTATAAAATTTAAATGGTACCTTACCCCATGGCTTCAATCTAGGCTGTTACTGCCAATTTTGTTGTCAAACACTTCAGTAGGATTGATGCTGCAAGATGAAACTTAAATAATTGCTGGAGGCAGGATGAAGATGAGTGTGTTTTCTCTTGATGCAGGAAGAACAAAGCAACAGATAATGCACTGGGAGGTCTCCTTTCTTAAAAGATAAATGTTAGTGCTGCTGCTGTCAAAATATTTTATCCATCATTAAAAGACTTAACCTTGAATTGGTGCCCAATTCTTACTGCAATGACTGTGCAGAAACTAAAGGTGAAAAGATCTAGAATGGAAAATGTTTCTGTATGTTCAGAGTATGGCCAAATTTATTGCCATTTGCTGCAGTTTTATACATGAGTATTTACAAAGTAAGTCCACATTGCAGCTTGGATTGTAAAATTATCTTCCCGTTCATGTTGAAATCTGAAATCCAACAAGAGATAGAGAAAAGATCTGCCGAAAATTAAAAGAATACAGTCAAAAGTATAATGTTTGTGCAAGATAATATGCTTCTGACTTGTTTTGAGAAGCCTTTACAAATAACCTGTAAGTTGTATTCTTGAGATTATATTACTTTTCTTTAAATAATATTAATTCATAATTTATTTCATTAATGACACAGCAGGCCATCACACAGGCGACTGAGATCACATCATTTCCTGCTGCAGCAAATGAAAAATCACAGGTTTGTCTCCATAAGTTGGAATAAAAATTGTTCAAATGTATGTGGTTGAAGTATGGACAAGGATTACTGAACGCCACTTTTTTTTTGCAACATCTAAACAGCAAAAGCCTGATGGAGAGGAAGAGGTTGTCCGAATGCGCAAGGTTAGCATTTTCTAGTATTTTAATTAGAAGACTGTTTGGGAATCCTTGTCTTTGTAACCCAGCATCAGTTTCCTTATTTCACCTGTGATGTCCCCTCATCAGATGGTGAATTGCTCATTCTGCTTTTTGTTTTGGTGATCAAATCTGGTGTGTTCTTGTGGATCCGTGATCATCCTGTCTAGATTCTGCTGCGCTAATGGAATTTTTCTTTTGACACTTTTTATTTGCTACTTTGCAATGCCACAAGAACAACGTTTTAATTTTTGTGCTTTTCTTTTTTCCCTTCTTTCATTTTGCAGAAGAGATCAAAGAAAGTTGAGGGTGAAAACATTTATGTCAGGCATAGCAATTTAATGTTGGAGGTTTGTATGAACGGAAAGCTTGTTATTCATCAAGTTGTCTTTAGTCCAAAGTTCTGTATTGCATTCACACAATGTTGCATGTGCTGCACGTAACCAAAATGCAAGTATTTTTGCATTTTTGTGTTTTTTTTAAGTGCTGTCTCTTTATAAGCAAGCTACAGCATGTTTTTATGTTTATTTTTCTTTCAAGTTGCTTGAAAGTATGGTTGGGAAAGTGGTCTTATGAGATGATCCATTATGGAAGTCCAGTGGATATTTGATTATAAATTGATATTGCCTTTATTATTTTATGACCAGTATACAGGTGTTTTACTAATGTTTGTTCACAGCAGTGAAATTCTGTGAATAGAAAAGCCAAATTTTTAAAAAATGCACTCTTCAAAATATGGTGATTCTCGAACCACAGTGGCACTTTATGGCTTAAAAAGACAGTGTTCCCTTTGATTTGCTTTCAGTCTTGAAACACAATTTTACCTTTTGATGTATCATCCCAGTCCACTTTGACAACTTGATGGGTTAAAAATATACTTTGTTAATTGTACATAAAATTCAATGGGCCAACAGAAGAATGATCACTTTTGAGTTTGATATGTACATCTTGAATACTTTATGATATTGTTGTTCTTTTGTACTCCTACCCTAGAGAGTGGAGGTACTTTGAAGATTTAAAACACATTCAAGAAGTTAGAGCGGTATAAAGTGACACCGAAGATCCAACAGCTCCCATAATAGACTTTCCTTTTACATCATGTCGTAGGCTGTCCATGTGAATGTGGTAGATATGCATTAATACTGACTTAGTTTGCATTTGCAAGTGGATTTACAGAATAAGAAATTCAACTTCAGTAAAGTCAGGGGACGACCAAAAATTAATCAAAGAAAATTGAAAATTTATGAGCATGTTCTTTAAAGGATTTAAAGTGAAGAACATGTCAAAAGAACTGAATAATGTAGTTAATGTGGAATGGAAATAGTGAGATAAACAGAAAGTGTACAGTCAGAAGGAAAACATCCGCAGGTACCAAAAAAGTTGCGTGGTCCTTAAATTGAGGTAACTACACATTGCCAGTACTTCATTGATTTCTGCCCATTTTTAGCTGTTATCCTGAATCTGCTGATTGATGCTTTGTTTCCTTGGATATTTCTCTGGGAAATTACAGTGTCATAGAGAATGAGGCTGACTACTGAACTGTGCAAGTAATTGCAGCTTAGTCTAGTCCATTCCTCATTCAGCATTAACGTGGATCTTTTCCAAGAGCGATCACAAAGTAATGATGAGGAATTGAGGACCTAAGCATTGAGGCTACTTTCAACCTTTTTCTTGGTTGAAATCTACTAAAATAGTGAAAATTGGAGTTGAGCCTAGGATCCTCCTGGGAGTATTATCATATTGTACGCTGCTTTTCCTAATTAGCTTTCCAAGGGACCAGTTGTATCTTATAAACACATAGCAGTAATGATTCTTTTCTTAAATTCCTGATGTGCTGCAAATGACCATTTCATATAGAGACCAGCTTCTTTCCTACAGATTAAACTTTTTATACTGTACCAGCATTGAATGGAAAATAAATTTAAATTTTTGTGCTTAGTATTGCTCTTCCCCCTTACTTGGATTAATTTGTAACTGTGGACAGATTGAACATACAGATAAAATGCTTTTAGATCAGGGTTTTAATATGCAATATCAATTTCTCATAACCTAAATAACTGCAGGAATGTTACAAAACATAGAGAAAATAATACTCAAGTTTGCAAAAATTAAAATTCACAAGGTACTGATGGTAAATATCAGGACATGTCAAACTCAAACTTTTATGTTCATTCTTCTTCACTGTCTCTTTATGTTGCAAGGCACTGCTTTACCAACTTCCTAGCCATAGGCTTATAAAGAGAACGGGAAGATTTTGTGTCGCTTCTGGTCTTGTCTATGTTCCATTTCATCTTTATTCAAACTTTGTTGCAAATTAATAGTGCAGTTCACTGGGGGGGTAGAATTAGTAGTGATACAGCAAACGAGCACACCACACAATTTAGAAGTTTTTTTATTTCTTTCTGGTTTCCATATTGATTGATTTTCAGAGTATTCACTACTGACCAGTTCACTACAAGACTTTGATGTTTTTGCAGAGATATATCCTAAAATGGTTAGTCAAACCTATTTCATTTTGCTTTCATTGCAAAGATGGGAGGTGTTAAAATCTCTTTAAAGGGATTCCCTCAACTATGGAGTAAGTAAGCTAATGACCTCTACTGGAAACTGTGGGCATTGACTGGGAGTATTAAGCTCAGTTGTGATACCAACACTGGCAAAGTTCCCGTCAATATTCATTCGAATTCGTACAGGATTAATAACCACCGGAGCAAGGTTCTGGAGGGCTGCCAGTACCCATGGAATTATAATAATTTTAAAATCAAGATAGTGTGAATACTGGAAATCAAAACAAACACAAAATGCTGGAGAAATTCAGCAGTTCTGGCAGCATCTGTTGAGAAAGATGTTCTTCAGAATAGTCATTTTGGACTCAAAACGTTAATCCTGTTTCTCTCTTGGCCCATGGAATTATATCCCAGAATAAATATCGTCTCATCTCTCAAATCTCCCTTCAATCTCTTGCTTAAAGGGGAATATATCCCATCCGCTCCAACTAAACACTGTAGCTGAAATCTTTCATCATTGGAACTGTTCCAGTAAATCTTCTGTGCACCTTCTCACAGACCCTAAAGTCTGGTGGTCAGAACTGAACACAGCATAATGTGTCCTCATTACCTCAATTGAAGATGACCAAGATCCCATTTACCAGTTGGTCTCAGTACACCCTGTATGTTCAACAACCAATACACATGAACCCTCAGGGTCCCTCTGCCCCCACATGCTCCATAGAACAATCTATGTTGCATTCCCCTGTCTCTTCTGGTAAAATGCATTACCTCACGCAACGGTATTAGCATCCATCTGCCAATGACTTCCTCTGACTACCAAAGGCCAATGGGCAAGTACAAAATCAGTATCATTCCCGTTGTGCACCACACCTCCAACTTTTGAATCTTTGAAAAGTTACTGCTTTCAAATATCCAAGTCATTTGAATACAGGGAAGGTCATGTAACTTGTATGTCCCCCCCCCCCCCCCCCCCCTTCACGAATTCACTTATCCACATGACACTTATTGCAACTGCAATGTTTGCTCATTCACTGTATTCCAAGAGGAAACATGCATGTGTGACGCTGTTCAGGAACACACACCCCCAAAAATGGTGGGGCTTCACTGTGAAAATACAGTGATCCTAAGCTCTGATCCACGTGGAACACCACTATTTACCATTTATCTCATTCTTAAGCAAACGTTTTATTCTTATTGACACTGATCTTCCTGTTCCACAAGCCTCAATTTTTGTTAACCAGCCTTTTATATGGAACTTTGTCAAAACACTTTGTTCATATGGATAATTCATTCCTTTCATTAACCTTCGCTTCAAAAATCCATTTCAATTAGACAAGCGCTACCTATCTTGCTCAAATCTGTGCTGGTGTTCCCCACTGAACGCGATCCTCTCCAAGCTGCTGTTGAATTTATTGCTGGTTAGTGTTTCTAAAAGCTGAACTGTAACCAATGTTAAACCAGCTGTCCTGCCATTCCCAGGAATATGTTTACAATTTTTAAACAAGGATGGCTTGTGTGGAGTTTGCACATTCTCCTCGTGTCTGTGTGGATGTCCTCCGGGTGCTCCGGTTTCCTCCCACAGTCCACAGATTTGCAGGTTAGGTGGATTGGCCATGCTAAACTGCCCGTACTGTTCAGGGTTGTGTAGCTTAGGTGGGTCATACAGGGATGTGTCTGGGTGGGATGCTCCAGGGGTCACTGTGATCTTGTTGGGCCCAAGGGCCTGTTTCCACACTTTAGGGATTCTATGATAATAAAGGAACATTTTTTGGATAGAAGGGAAAACAGATAAAAAATAATGCTCCTCTTTGTCTGTATTAAGTTACAATAAAGAACAATGGCAGTAGAAGCCTAACTTGGGGGGAAAAACAGTTAACTACCTTAATGGATTAAAAAAAATCCATTTTAGAAATAAAGTCAAATTTATTGTTTACGCTTAATTAATTATCAAAATAATGAATTACCTAAGTAACCTGGTGGTCCATTTTATAAGGGGCTGGAGTTTTCTATTTCATTAGACTCAGTATTTCTGAAATTTAAGATCCTCTCCTTTTTTGCTTATTTGTTTATAATAGGATCTAGACAAAACTCAGGATGAGATCATGAAACATCATGCTAGTATTAGCGAACTGAAGCGCAGCTTTATGGAGTCTGTACCTGAACCACGCCCAAGTGAATGGGATAAACGTCTCTCGGCACACTCGCCTTTTAGAACATTGAACATCAACGGGCAGGTTCAGTCTGGTACAGAAGGAGTAAGTTTGATTTTTATTTTCTCTCTGCTCAAAACGTTTTATTCTGTTGCTGTTTAGTGGAGAATGATCTTAAAGAGCTGTTTGAAATGATGGAGTTGGCACCAGGAAGCAGCCAGAATCCAGAGCAAGAGGGCGTAATCTTAAAATTAAAGCTATTCCAGTAAGCAGAAAAATTAAAGAACCCATTTTACTTCCAAGTTCAAAGGTAGTGAAATTTGGAAAATAGAATTCGACAAGGGCTGTTGATGTTGGGAATCGATTGAGATTGAGATTGACATGTTTGTTAGGTAAAAGTCTAATTGAATATGGGTCTTGTGGTGTCAGGTTAGTGTCCATACCTCTGTCCAGAAGGCCTGGGATCAAGTCCCACCTGCTCCAGAGGTATGTGATAGTAGTCTGAACAGGTTGATTAGAAGTATCTATAATTGATGTGGATTAAAAATTAGTAAATTGAGTCAAGATGCAGATTCAACTAAATGACCAAAGAGACATGAGAGGCTAAATTGTCTATTCTGTTCCATTTGAGCAGGCACACTATTGATAGAGGTTTAGAAGCAAATGGATTGAATTTTCCTCAATCCTGAAGCAAAGCACTAAGTGTAATGAACCCCTAAAGATGATTGGAGGAACCTAGAAATCGAGATCACTCTTTAACTTTATAGTTGCTTGTAGATGTTCTTGTTTAAATGACTCTCATTCAAACTATATTATGTTAAATTAGGCTAAAGATAGTATCTGGTTTCGTTCCTGGACCTGTTAATGTATTTATTATAAAGTTCATGTTTCTGTAAGCATATTAGTAACTCTCTCTTCACTTGATTAAATCATCTTTAGATTTTTTTTTCTTTCCACACTATTTTAACCTGAAGACTTTAACTAAATAAAATTCCAAATTCAGTTTTTATAAACTACTTAAATAGTCTGAAAGATTTTATTCTAGGGCACAAGCCATTATGCAGAATGACAAAAAATGTTAATAATACCTGTACAGGATACTTTGGAATACGTTTTATTATTTTCATCAATGTCAACACTCCTTTTTCTTCATTTAACCCAGATTTCAGTTATTGGCAGGTGCACTTGTGCATTTAAAAATTCCCACCTTTTTAATTGTTATTCCTTTCCTTTCCATTTTATTGAAAACTAATGAGATATTGCATCCTTTTTGCTCAAAAAAAGGTTGTAACCCTTGAGTAAGAAATATAATTTTTAAAAATTACTTTAGCAATCCCCCCAGATATTACATATAATCCTGAAAACACAAAATTCTGCTTTTTGGCAAAGGAGCCTTTTGTGGAGGCTAGGGCATTGGGATTTTGTGATGAACTGGATAAATTACATGGAGCTGTGCTTCGGCAAGTATTTTAAAAATACAATTAGTACTATTACTATTCGCTTGATAATTTGGACCTGAATATTGCTGATACAGAGTAGGAGGTCGGAGCTTTTCATCTCTCACTCATTGCGACAGAATAACAAAAATATTTAAAGGGAATAATAATTAATACTGCCTGAAAGAGGGAACTAATTGGTTAGCAAATTAATTCTGATTGACGGAAGCATTATCATAAACAATGTTCCAGGGAACAGTTAGCTGCCAAACTTTTGGTTTCAGTTCAAACCAGGAAAGTTGACTCTGATCAAAACATTGCTGTGGTGATCATAACAAGGAATGGCTTTTTCATTGCCAACCACACACTGTAGCTTTTCAATGCCATATGCTTGAATATGCAGTATGTAGATTCTAGAATGTGTAAGTGAGCCACGGTTGTGAACTCAACTGATAATCTTAATTGTTAGTGTTATTCTTAGCAGAATTGTAATTGTTTATCTATCAAGTGTTGTTCAGTGGTGGAATCACATCTGTTAATGAACACTATGTTCTGAGGTTTGCCAGCAAAGGCGGGTTGACTACAGTTAATACTGTGCCTTTGCAAAGATCCAAAGGGACTTGCTGTTTAATACTATCCACCAGGCTATGGGACATATGCGCACATAGCTAGCAACACAGCTACACTGATAATCATAACATGTAATTAATTTGTGTGATAAGCAGCGCCTTGTGGTTGTACCATGAAGTTTGTCATTGTCGTTCACCACATTGACATGGAAGTCATGGTAATGACAAATGGCCCCACCACTGACCCATTCCCCATTCAGATTGGTATCAAGCAGGGCTGTGGCTTCGCCCAACCACTGTTCTCAATCTACTTTGGTGCAATGCTTTACCTCACCATCGACAAGCTCCCCGCTGAAGTAAAGCTACCTTACAAACCTGTGGGAAATCATTCAATCTCTACCTCCTTCAAGCCAAACTCAAAGTCACCCAAACAATGTCATCAAGCTGCAGCACGCAGATATTGCTTGTGTATACACAACCTCCGAGGATGTACTCCAGACCATTGTCGCCTCCTTTTATGGATGCACATGAGAGCATGGGTTTCATCCTAAACATCTGCAAGAGAAGGTCCTGCATCGACCCAGCCCAGCATTGTGAAGCAGTCCCTTGATCATCAAAGACCATGGAGCGGCCTTGGAGAATGTTGACCACTTCCAGTACTCCGGAAGTGTCCGGCTGACCAGAGCAGCAATTGAAGAAGAGATCCAACATTGCCTCCAGTGTGCTAGTGTAGCCTTTACACTTCTCAAAAGGGTGTTTGAGAACAACGACATGCATTGGACACCCAGCCCATGATTTACAGAGCTGTGGTGGTTCCTGCCCTGCTGTTGGCCCTGGACTAAGCAGACACCTGAAGGTATTGGAGCAGTACCACCAATGCTGCCTGTACAAGATCCAGCAAATCCACTGGGAAGAAAGGCACACCAACGCCAGCATCCCCACCATCGAGTCACTGACCACCCTTGATTAGCCACGATGGGCTGGGCACGTCATCTGCATGACCGACATGAGACTCCCCAAGCAGGTGTTGTACTCCCAGATTCAAAACAGTCACGAGCCCCAGGTGGACAGTGGAAGTGCTTCAGTGATACCCTCAAGGCCTCACTGGTGAAGTGCGACATTCCCATGTGTACCAGGGAATCACTGGCTGAAGACCCTCCAGTGTGGTGGGAACGTATCTGAGAAGGCATTGAGCACCTCAAGACTTGCCATCGTGGGGGAAAAATATGGAAGCCAGGTGAAAACAGCAAAAGGACAATGCAGCCACACCATTGCTCCACCCCTTCCCATGACCATCACCTGCCCCAAATGTAACTGAGCCTGTGGTAGCCGTATCAGTCTGTGCAGTCACTGTGCAGACTCACTCTGTGGATGAAAGAGAGTCATCCTCATCCACAAGGGGCCGCTGATGATGGTGAGGCAGAGTTGAAAGCAACAGTCTCAGGCCCACTCAATGAGATTACATGATATACAGTGACAGTGATCTTAACACGGTTGCCATTCTCTTGCAGGACTGCGTCTCTCTCTGCCCTGTTTTGGCATCGGTCTTGTGTGTGAAGCTTTTGGAATCCCAATACATATCTTGACGAATACATTAGGAAAGATTCACCTGCAGATTTATAAATTAGCATATTGAGGAAAGGGAGCTTGTTTGACTGCTTCAGTTCAAAGTTCATCGGGGCAGCACGGTGGCTCAGTGGTTAGTACTGCAGCCTCACAGCACCAGGGACCCGGGTTCGATTCCAACCTGGGGCGACTGTCTGTGAGGAGTTTGCACATTCTCCCTATGTCTGCGTGGGTTTCCTCCGGGTGCTCCGGTTTCCTCCCACAGTCCAAAGATGTGCAGGCCATGCTAAATTGCCCATAGTGTTGAGAGGTGTGTGGGTTACAGGGGGGATGGGTCTGGATGGGATGCTTCAAGGGATGGTGTGGACTTGTTGGGCCGAAGGGCCTGTTTCCTCACTGTAGGGAATCTAATCTAATGAAATCTAAAAAATGGAGCATGTTAAAATATATATCGAAATTGTACACCGTCTTGATGAGTGCAAGATGAAAAGCTTCAACAGCATGTCCTTTCTTGAACAGTGAGCAGTAATTTAAAATAATCATGGTTAAAAGCATCCTTTTGAGGACATGTCTTTGAAGAATGCAACATCTCATTTAGTATTTTGCTTTCCCATGCCTTATATGGCATCCCAAGCCACTCTTTATTCTTTCGGCTTCAGTCCAGTTTTACTTTGCTCCCTAGATGGAAAATTATTTGAGTATGGTGCAGCAAGTTTGGTCTTTTGAAATCAGCGCCAGTAACTGCAGACAAGATAGTATTTCTCTTCTGCTTTATGCCTTTAGAAATTTATCAAACTTATGCCATATCCTCGTTTTACAATCTAAGTTCAGCATATCATTTTTTTTTTCAAGACTGGCACCTTCTAATATGACAACTTTATCCTAATTCTAAGTATTCAATGGAGTGGACTTAATGTTATGGATGAGTTGGAATCAAGTCTGAAGGGATTCAGATTCTTTGGGATAAGTTAAGTGTAGAGCTAGGAAATGACATGATTAACAACTTTGAGAAGAAAGTTAAATGAAAGATGGGGTCGGAATGTAAGATTTTTGACTGGGGGTTAATGATATCAGTTTGGACGCCAGTGGACAGGTCTGATGAAGTAAAACTATTAATAATGAGATTGAGCTTTCGACGAAAGAGAAAAAGTTATGTGGTCAGATTTGCGTTGAAAATTTAATTGGTATTAGGATGAGTTCAAGAGCTGAAATTACATAATTGAGAAACTCCTTAGTGATGGAGAACTTAAATATTGCTAAAAGAAGGCAGAAAGTCAAAGTGTTTCATCTTGTACTCGCCAGAACTAGTACACAAGACAAATTTGTAAAAAGGGATACCACTGCATACATCATGAGAAGAGGGTGCCATGCTAACCTGGAGATACAGCCTGAACAGTAAACTGTCGATCTTAATTTTCCAATGATGTAAGTAGAATCTGATTGGCCAGAGTGGTGCCAAGGGATTCAGCTGACATTAGATATTTCTATCACCTTTTTTTTTACATGAAACAGGTGCAATGTGAGTATAATTTTGTTTGCCTATATCAAACAGGGTCCTGTGTAAATGAGATAATGGGAACTGCAGATGCTGGAGATTCCAAGATAATAAAATGTGAGGCTGGATGAACACAGCAGGCCAAGCAGCATCTCAGGAGCACAAAAGCTGACGTTTCGGGCCTAGACCCTTCATCAGAGAGGGGGATGGGGGGAGGGAACTGGAATAAATAGGGAGAGAGGGGGAGGCGGACCGAAGATGGAGAGCAAAGAAGATAGGTGGAGAGGGTGTAGGTGGGGAGGTAGGGAGGGGATAGGTCAGTCCAGGGAAGACGGACAGGTCAAGGAGGTGGGATGAGGTTAGTAGGTAGCTGGGGGTGCGGCTGGGGGTGGGAGGAAGGGATGGGTGAGAGGAAGAACCGGTTAGGGAGGCAGAGACAGGTTGGACTGGTTTTGGGATGCAGTGGGTGGGGGGGAAGAGCTGGGCTGGTTGTGTGGTGCAGTGGGGGGAGGGGATGAACTGGGCTGGTTTAGGGATGCAGTGGGGGAAGGGGAGATTTTGAAACTGGTGAAGTCCACATTGATACCATATGGCTGCAGGGTTCCCAGGCGGAATATGAGTTGCTGTTCCTGCAACCTTCGGGTGGCATCATTGTGGCAGTGCAGGAGGCCCATGATGGACATGTCATCAAGAGAATGGGAGGGGGAGTGGAAATGGTTTGCGACTGGGAGGTGCAGTTGTTTGTTGCGAACTGAGCGGAGGTGTTCTGCAAAGCGGTCCCCAAGCCTCCGCTTGGTTTCCCCAATGTAGAGAAAGCCGCACCGGGTACAGTGGATGCAGTATACCACATTGGCAGATGTGCAGGTGAACCTCTGCTTAATGTGGAATGTCATCTTGGGGCCTGGGATGGGGGTGAGGGAGGAGGTGTGGGGACAAGTGTAGCATTTCCTGCGGTTGCAGGGGAAGGTGCCGGGTGTGGTGGGGTTGGAGGGCAGTGTGGAGCGAACAAGGGAGTCACGGAGAGAGTGGTCTCTCCGGAAAGCAGACAGGGGTGGGGATGGAAAAATGTCTTGGGTGGTGGGGTCGGATTGTAAATGGCGGAAGTGTCGGAGGATAATGCGTTGTATCCGGAGGTTGGTAGGGTGGTGTGTGAGAACGAGGGGGATCCTCTTGGGGCGGTTGTGGCGGGGGCGGGGTGTGAGGGATGTGTCGCGGGAAATGCGGGAGACGCGGTCAAGGGCGTTCTCAATCACCGTGGGGGGGAAGTTGCGGTCCTTAAAGAACTTGGACATCTGGGATGTGCGGGAGTGGAATGTCTTATCGTGGGAGCAGATGCGGCGGAGGCGGAGGAATTGGGAATAGGGGATGGAGTTTTTGCAGGAGGGTGGGTGGGAGGAGGTGTATTCTAGGTAGCTGTGGGAGTCGGTGGGCTTGAAATGGACATCAGTTACAAGCTGGTTGCCTGAGATGGAGACTGAGAGGTCCAGGAAGGTGAGGGATGTGCTGGAGATGGCCCAGGTGAACTGAAGGTTGGGGTGGAAGGTGTTGGTGAAGTGGATGAACTGTTCGAGCTCCTCTGGGGAGCAAGAGGCGGCGCCGATACAGTCATCAATGTACCGGAGGAAGAGGTGGGGTTTGGGGCCTGTGTAGGTGCGGAAGATGGACTGTTCCACGTAACCTACAAAGAGGCAGGCATAGCTGGGGCCCATGCGGGTGCCCATGGCCACCCCCTTAGTCTGTAGGAAGTGGGAGGAGTCAAAAGAGAAGTTGTTGAGTGTGAGGACGAGTTCCGCTAGGCGGATGAGAGTGTCGGTGGAGGGGGCCTGGTCGGGCCTGCGGGACAGGAAGAAGCGGAGGGCCTTGAGGCCATCTCCATGCGGAATGCAGGTGTACAGGGACTGGACGTCCATGGTGAATATGAGGTGTTGGGGGCCAGGGAATTGGAAGTCCTGGAGGAGGTGGAGGGCGTGGGTGGTGTCACGGACATAGGTGGGGAGTTCCTGGACCAAAGGGGAGAAAATGGAGTCCAGATAGGTGGAGATGAGTTCGGTGGGGCAGGAGCAGGCTGAGACGATGGGTCGACCAGGGCAGGCAGGTTTGTGGATTTTGGGAAGGAGATAGAAACGGGCTGTGCGGGGTTGGGGAACAATGAGGTTGGAGGCTGTGGGTGGGAGGTCCCCTGAGGTGATGAGGTCATGAATGGTGTTGGAGATGATGGTTTGGTGCTCGGGTGTGGGGTCATGATTGAGGAGGCGGTAGGAGGTGGTGTCGGAGAGTTGGCGTCTGGCCTCGGCGATGTAGAGGTCAGTACGCCATACTACCACTGCGCCACCCTTGTCTGCGGGTTTGATGGTGAGGTTGGGGTTGGAGCGGAGGGAGCGGAGGGCTGCCCGTTCTGCGGGGGAGAGGTTGGAGTGGGTGAGAGGGGTGGAGAGGTTGAGGCGGTTAATGTCTCGACGGCAGTTGGAGATGAAGAGGTCGAGGGAGGGTAGGAGGCCTGGGGGTGGTGTCCAGGAGGAGGACTTGTGTTGGAAGCGGGTGAAGGGGTCAGTGGAAGGAGGGTTGGGTTCCCGGTTGAAGAAGTAGGCATGCAGGCGAAGACGGCGGAAAAACTGCTCTGTGTCCGACCGTGACTGGTATTCGTTGATGTGTGGTTGTAGGGGGACAAAGGTGAGCCCCTTGCTAAGGACTGACCGTTCGTCCTCAGTCAGTGGGAGGTCTGGGGGGATGGTGAAGATTCGGCAGGGCTCAGGGTGGCTGTCTCCTCTGGGGTTGCAGGCTGTGGGCGGAGCGATGATGTCGTCGGCCGTGGGCGGGGTTCCGTCGGCGTCGACCGTGGGCGGGGTTCTGTCGGCGTCGACCGTGGGCGGGGTTCCGTCGGCGTCGACCGTGGGCGGGGTTCCGTCGGCGGTGGGAGGATCGGGGTGGGCGGCAGCAGCTGAGGTGAGGGTGGTGTGTGGGCTGTAGTACCTGGACGTGGAGGTGGTGACTGCAGCAGCGGTTCCGGAAGTTCTGTGGCCGGCGGAGGCCGATGTGACGTCATCGGTGGGGTCTCCGGCCGTGTCCTCATGGTCAATGGCGGCGGGTGCATGGTGGGGGAGGGGCAGGGACAGAGTCGGGATTTGGGAGGCGCAGGAATCCTCTTGTGGGTGGCAGGGGCCAGTGAGTTGGTTGTACTTACGATTTTTGGTGTCCAGTAAAGCTGAGTGGAACTGAGTGTTCAGTCTGTGGATCCTGCGGAGGATAAAAAACAGCAGGGGTCCTTTGCAGGTCTGGGAGAGGGAGGCTCTGAGCTGGGGCAGGCTGGATTGCAGTGCCTGGAGGTGCCGGCGCATGGCTGCGAGTGTCTGTTTCAGGACTCGCAGGGAGAACCGCTTCTGAAGGGTCTGAATGTTCTGGGTGTAGAGGTGGTCACGGTTGGGGCCAAATTGGGAAGGCTGAAATGTGGACTGTAGTCCCTTGGGGATGATCTGGTTCCGTAGGCAGGTGCTGAGGAAGGTGATGTGGCTGTGGTACCTGGTTTGCTTCAGGACATGGTCGAGCAGTTTCAAGGCCGAAGAGATTACAAGAGAGTTGCAATGGGAGAGAGATTCCCTGAGGTTGGTCCGGAGGGAGGAGGGTAACTTCTTCAGGTTAGGCATCCCTGGCAGAGGCTTCGCAGTGAGGTTAAAATAGTATCAGAGATAATGGGAACTGCAGATGCTGGAGATTCCAAGATAATAAAATGTGAGGCTGGATGAACACAGCAGGCCAAGCAGCATCTCAGGAGCACAAAAGCTGACGTTTCGGGCCTAGACCCTTCATCAGAGAGGGGGATGGGGGGAGGGAACTGGAATAAATAGGGAGAGAGGGGGAGGCGGACCGAAGATGGAGAGCAAAGAAGATAGGTGGAGAGGGTGTAGGTGGGGAGGTAGGGAGGGGATAGGTCAGTCCAGGGAAGACGGACAGGTCAAGGAGGTGGGATGAGGTTAGTAGGTAGCTGGGGGTGCGGCTGGGGGTGGGAGGAAGGGATGGGTGAGAGGAAGAACCGGTTAGGGAGGCAGAGACAGGTTGGACTGGTTTTGGGATGCAGTGGGTGGGGGGGAAGAGCTGGGCTGGTTGTGTGGTGCAGTGGGGGGAGGGGATGAACTGGGCTGGTTTAGGGATGCAGTGGGGGAAGGGGAGATTTTGAAACTGGTGAAGTCCACATTGATACCATATGGCTGCAGGGTTCCCAGGCGGAATATGAGTTGCTGCTTGGCCTGCTGTGTTCATCCAGCCTCACATTTTATTATCTTGGAATCTCCAGCATCTGCAGTTCCCATTATCTCTGATACTATTTTAACCTCACTGCGAAGCCTCTGCCAGGGATGCCTAACCTGAAGAAGTTACCCTCCTCCCTCCGGACCAACCTCAGGGAATCTCTCTCCCATTGCAACTCTCTTGTAATCTCTTCGGCCTTGAAACTGCTCGACCATGTCCTGAAGCAAACCAGGTACCACAGCCACATCACCTTCCTCAGCACCTGCCTACGGAACCAGATCATCCCCAAGGGACTACAGTCCACATTTCAGCCTTCCCAATTTGGCCCCAACCGTGACCACCTCTACACCCAGAACATTCAGACCCTTCAGAAGCGGTTCTCCCTGCGAGTCCTGAAACAGACACTCGCAGCCATGCGCCGGCACCTCCAGGCACTGCAATCCAGCCTGCCCCAGCTCAGAGCCTCCCTCTCCCAGACCTGCAAAGGACCCCTGCTGTTTTTTATCCTCCGCAGGATCCACAGACTGAACACTCAGTTCCACTCAGCTTTACTGGACACCAAAAATCGTAAGTACAACCAACTCACTGGCCCCTGCCACCCACAAGAGGATTCCTGCGCCTCCCAAATCCCGACTCTGTCCCTGCCCCTCCCCCACCATGCACCCGCCGCCATTGACCATGAGGACACGGCCGGAGACCCCACCGATGACGTCACATCGGCCTCCGCCGGCCACAGAACTTCCGGAACCGCTGCTGCAGTCACCACCTCCACGTCCAGGTACTACAGCCCACACACCACCCTCACCTCAGCTGCTGCCGCCCACCCCGATCCTCCCACCGCCGACGGAACCCCGCCCACGGTCGACGCCGACGGAACCCCGCCCACGGTCGACGCCGACAGAACCCCGCCCACGGTCGACGCCGACGGAACCCCGCCCACGGCCGACGACATCATCGCTCCGCCCACAGCCTGCAACCCCAGAGGAGACAGCCACCCTGAGCCCTGCCGAATCTTCACCATCCCCCCAGACCTCCCACTGACTGAGGACGAACGGTCAGTCCTTAGCAAGGGGCTCACCTTTGTCCCCCTACAACCACACATCAACGAATACCAGTCACGGTCGGACACAGAGCAGTTTTTCCGCCGTCTTCGCCTGCATGCCTACTTCTTCAACCGGGAACCCAACCCTCCTTCCACTGACCCCTTCACCCGCTTCCAACACAAGTCCTCCTCCTGGACACCACCCCCAGGCCTCCTACCCTCCCTCGACCTCTTCATCTCCAACTGCCGTCGAGACATTAACCGCCTCAACCTCTCCACCCCTCTCACCCACTCCAACCTCTCCCCCGCAGAACGGGCAGCCCTCCGCTCCCTCCGCTCCAACCCCAACCTCACCATCAAACCCGCAGACAAGGGTGGCGCAGTGGTAGTATGGCGTACTGACCTCTACATCGCCGAGGCCAGACGCCAACTCTCCGACACCACCTCCTACCGCCTCCTCAATCATGACCCCACACCCGAGCACCAAACCATCATCTCCAACACCATTCATGACCTCATCACCTCAGGGGACCTCCCACCCACAGCCTCCAACCTCATTGTTCCCCAACCCCGCACAGCCCGTTTCTATCTCCTTCCCAAAATCCACAAACCTGCCTGCCCTGGTCGACCCATCGTCTCAGCCTGCTCCTGCCCCACCGAACTCATCTCCACCTATCTGGACTCCATTTTCTCCCCTTTGGTCCAGGAACTCCCCACCTATGTCCGTGACACCACCCACGCCCTCCACCTCCTCCAGGACTTCCAATTCCCTGGCCCCCAACACCTCATATTCACCATGGACGTCCAGTCCCTGTACACCTGCATTCCGCATGGAGATGGCCTCAAGGCCCTCCGCTTCTTCCTGTCCCGCAGGCCCGACCAGGCCCCCTCCACCGACACTCTCATCCGCCTAGCGGAACTCGTCCTCACACTCAACAACTTCTCTTTTGACTCCTCCCACTTCCTACAGACTAAGGGGGTGGCCATGGGCACCCGCATGGGCCCCAGCTATGCCTGCCTCTTTGTAGGTTACGTGGAACAGTCCATCTTCCGCACCTACACAGGCCCCAAACCCCACCTCTTCCTCCGGTACATTGATGACTGTATCGGCGCCGCCTCTTGCTCCCCAGAGGAGCTCGAACAGTTCATCCACTTCACCAACACCTTCCACCCCAACCTTCAGTTCACCTGGGCCATCTCCAGCACATCCCTCACCTTCCTGGACCTCTCAGTCTCCATCTCAGGCAACCAGCTTGTAACTGATGTCCATTTCAAGCCCACCGACTCCCACAGCTACCTAGAATACACCTCCTCCCACCCACCCTCCTGCAAAAACTCCATCCCCTATTCCCAATTCCTCCGCCTCCGCCGCATCTGCTCCCACGATAAGACATTCCACTCCCGCACATCCCAGATGTCCAAGTTCTTTAAGGACCGCAACTTCCCCCCCACGGTGATTGAGAACGCCCTTGACCGCGTCTCCCGCATTTCCCGCGACACATCCCTCACACCCCGCCCCCGCCACAACCGCCCCAAGAGGATCCCCCTCGTTCTCACACACCACCCTACCAACCTCCGGATACAACGCATTATCCTCCGACACTTCCGCCATTTACAATCCGACCCCACCACCCAAGACATTTTTCCATCCCCACCCCTGTCTGCTTTCCGGAGAGACCACTCTCTCCGTGACTCCCTTGTTCGCTCCACACTGCCCTCCAACCCCACCACACCCGGCACCTTCCCCTGCAACCGCAGGAAATGCTACACTTGTCCCCACACCTCCTCCCTCACCCCCATCCCAGGCCCCAAGATGACATTCCACATTAAGCAGAGGTTCACCTGCACATCTGCCAATGTGGTATACTGCATCCACTGTACCCGGTGCGGCTTTCTCTACATTGGGGAAACCAAGCGGAGGCTTGGGGACCGCTTTGCAGAACACCTCCGCTCAGTTCGCAACAAACAACTGCACCTCCCAGTCGCAAACCATTTCCACTCCCCCTCCCATTCTCTTGATGACATGTCCATCATGGGCCTCCTGCACTGCCACAATGATGCCACCCGAAGGTTGCAGGAACAGCAACTCATATTCCGCCTGGGAACCCTGCAGCCATATGGTATCAATGTGGACTTCACCAGTTTCAAAATCTCCCCTTCCCCCACTGCATCCCTAAACCAGCCCAGTTCATCCCCTCCCCCCACTGCACCACACAACCAGCCCAGCTCTTCCCCCCCACCCACTGCATCCCAAAACCAGTCCAACCTGTCTCTGCCTCCCTAACCGGTTCTTCCTCTCACCCATCCCTTCCTCCCACCCCCAGCCGCACCCCCAGCTACCTACTAACCTCATCCCACCTCCTTGACCTGTCCGTCTTCCCTGGACTGACCTATC
Organism: Stegostoma tigrinum; assembly: GCF_030684315.1. Taxonomy (NCBI): domain Eukaryota; kingdom Metazoa; phylum Chordata; class Chondrichthyes; order Orectolobiformes; family Stegostomatidae; genus Stegostoma; species Stegostoma tigrinum. The sequence continues at coordinate 38,482,274 of NC_081377.1, read as the reverse complement.
CCCTCCCTACCTCCCCACCTACACCCTCTCCACCTATCTTCTTTGCTCTCCATCTTCGGTCCGCCTCCCCCTCTCTCCCTATTTATTCCAGTTCCCTCCCCCCATCCCCCTCTCTGATGAAGGGTCTAGGCCCGAAACGTCAGCTTTTGTGCTCCTGAGATGCTGCTTGGCCTGCTGTGTTCATCCAGCCTCACATTTTATTATCCTGTGTAAATGTTGCTTCTAGCATATTAATTATTTTTAAAAGGGGCGGAAATAGAGACAAAGGGAGCTCTGTGACCTAATTCATCAGCCAACACGTGAACACAGGCAGGCAAAGAAATAGCCTTGTGTTTTAACAGCACTGATGTACAGTTTTCAGGACGACTGGCAGATTGTGGTCTGCAATATTTGGGAAAAAGCCAAGAATTGCATGTAATAAGAATGGAATTTAATTTAAACATTATTCCCAAGACCGAGGAAAAATACCAAAATATAATGCAAATAGAACTTAGCTTAACTTTGTAATCTGTTGAGAAATTATCTAGCACATCTGAGAAAAGTGCTGAGTATTTCAGAAAAAAATTCCATTCTCAATTCAAATTGAGCTTTATCACTGGTCACATAAACTAGAACCAAGGCTGGAGCCAGAGTGAACAATTTTAACATTAATTTGTAGAAATCTGTTCCCACAAGATATACTTAACCAACTGGATTATTTTGCAGCCGTTAACCATCTCGTGCTGGAGACTGAGCTGAATAGATTTCATCTTGATCAGCAAATATTGTCATTCTATCCTTAAAATTCTATATATGTCAACTCTCAGATCTTTCCTTTAAGACTTGAATTTTGGGTAAAAAGCATACAATAAGAATATGAAATGATAAGACATCTATTTTCTTAATTAGGAAATGTTCTTGCCTTTTTAAATAAATGCAATTAAAAGAGAAAGTAAGCAAAACTTCCAACAACAGTTACAAGCTGTGACATAGTAGTCACATAGTAGTGTGACATTTTAAGGAAAACTAAAATGGAAGTGCCCTGTCTAAATTGAATACTTCTGATTATTACCCATATGTTACATGATGGAAATGTTTTAATATATTAGGAAGTCTGTATACTTAAGTAATTCACAGCTGTGTTGCCATTGAGTGCTTACAAGAAAAATGTACTCCAAATGTCTAAAATAACTAACTTTATATATGTACAGGCCATGGTGATTTCAGGCCTACGCCCTGAAAAGAAGCTTGGTGGGCCAGAGGTAATGTTGTTACAATTGTGCTGTGATTGCTGATATTTTATTTGCTGAAGCGGACTTCATCAGTGCTAAACTTTATTTTAGTTGCTTGACAACAGACATTAGTTTTTCTACTCTTAAAATTCCCAAAACTAACAGGGAAGATTTCCACTGCTGCGATTTTCAGAATGCCTACTAAACAGTGCATGGCTGGTTAAAGGCTGCATGAAGAAATAGCCATATGCTTTCAAAAAAAACTACCAAAGTGCAAGTGAACCCTATTCTGTTACAATATTTTTACATTTTATTCTTTTTTTTCCTTTCCTCCTTGTTCCCAAAAATACACCTCACCCTTGCTATCATTCCCTTTTTAAATTATGAAGTTTAAAGATAAAAATCCACATAGAAAAAATCCTCAAGCCCAAATCTTTACTACATTTTTTTAATTTCTTCCCCTGCCACATTGTTCCCTTCTTTTTGCACACCATTTTTATTTCCAACTCAGTTTTTCATCATGCATTTGTTCATCTCTTTTTCTCTTGGTCTTCTATCATGAAAGCAGACAAAGAAAATGCCTCTATTAGTACAGGAAGAAGATAAGATAGAAGGAAAACAGGAAACAACAGGGACTGCATTTACACAAGAAAACAAAGAAGAAAGCTCCCAAAGAGTTTCCATTCAGATTCCTGATGACAAACCTAAAACTAAGCCTTGTCACCTCTATTCTGTCGCATTTCAACGCCCTCGCATTCCTTTTGTAATGTCATTCCTTATAGTTTGTGTTCTGACAATTTGGTGGCTTATCTTTGTATGATCACAAATGAACTTTTATTTGAATCTATAATCTAAACAATGTCAGGCCTTTTTTAGCAATATTTTTTAATTCTATATTGTACTGATAAATTTCTTTTCTTTTTAAAATGAAAACCCCTGTCTAATTTATATTCCCTAATTATTACTCTTGAGAAATATGTGTTCTCTGTGTTATTTAGTTCTATTATGTTGCGTACAGTGCAATCCTTGGAATGATTTTCCTCTTCATTTGTAAATCTGTAGCATGCTGTGGCCTTTGTACTTTAATACCGTATTTCTAACAGTTCTAACTCTCGCCAAAACTGCTTCATATGTCTCATACCCTTTAAACCAAGAGGTCTACCGTATTTATCTAACTTCCGCCTCCAGAAGTTTTAAAAAAGAGAGATTGAACTTTCTGAATTTATGTAAAATTTAGAGTACTTGAGGGTTCTGTTCTTCTCTTCTTTGATGCCACAAATCCCTTTCAATCTGTGTCAGTCATACGTATTTCATCATTCTTGTTTTTAAATGGATAGTTTAGTTTTATATACTGTATACATTTATGTTAAAATGGTGCTATGCTGTAAACAGTCAAACTTAAAATCTTATTTAGTATTTACAGAAAAGTCATTTTGTTCAGCTTTAGTTAATTGAGAAGGGCAGGTGAACAGCCAAATATTCTCATAATCCTGTGTAAATTCATTGCTCTGACTGCATTTAATCAAACATATACAAAAAACTCTTTAAATTGCTGCTTTAGAATGCTAGTAATCCTGAAATTATTTATTGAAGTATTACTGTATCAGTATTGTATTACATTGATATTTCCAGATGATGCTACAGTTTACACGTAGAAAAAGGTGTAAAACATGTATTCAAGTGAAAAGGATATTTTTGAAATGTTTTGCGGGATGTTCCCATTGTAATTGTAGATAGGTGTGTGCACAGAGACAAGAATATTTATTTTATTTCAGGAGCATTCCTTTTTACTTTTTGATTATGGAGTTATTTAAAATATAGAATTTCATTTTGTTTACAAATGATTACGCATTTTCTGCCAAATACACACAAATGTAACTTTACTCTGGATTCTGCTTCAAAGGCTCACCAGACATACCTAAAAATGAGACATCAACCTGGTGAAGCTAGCCAACAGGACTAGTTACATGCCAAAAAGCAGAAGCAGCAAGCATTAGACAGAACTAAACAAGCCCACAAAAAAGGATCAGATCTGTGTCCTGCAATCTTGCCACATCCCATCATGAATGGTAGTGGACAGTTAAACAACACACTGGAGGAGGAGGCTCTAAAAATAGCCCCATCCTCAATGATGGAAGAGTCCAACACAAGAGTACAAAAGATAAGGCTGATCATTCGTAGCAGTCTTCAGCCAGAAGCACTAAGTAAATGATCCATCTCCACATTGTCCAGTGATCATAGCATTACAGATACCAGCCTTCAGCCAATTCAGGTCACTCCATGTAATATCAAGAAATGGTTGGAGACACTGGATTCTGCAAAGGCTATTGGCCCTGAAAATATTCTGGCAATCGTTCTAAATAAAAACCAAAATATCTGCAGATGCTGTAAATCAGGAACAAAAGGTGGAAACTTGCTCCGGTATTTCCTGTACGTAACAAGCAGGATAAGTCCAGCCCAGCCAGTTACCGCCCCATCTGTCTACTCTCAAACATCAGTAAAGTGATGGAAGGTGTCACCAACAATACTATCAAGCAGCACCTGCTCAGCAAGAACTGGCTCACTGACGCCCAGTTTAGGTTCCATCAGGGCCACTCAACTCCTGACCTCGTTACAGCCTTGCTCCAAACATGAACAAAAGAGTTGAATTCCAGGGGTGAGGTGAAAGTGACAGCCCTTGACATCAAGGCTGCATTCAACTGAGTGGCATTCAGGACCCCTAGGAAAGCTGGCATCGATGGCTGTCGGGGGGCAAACTCTCCGCTGATTGGAGTCATAAACAAATAATGTTCCAGAAATTCTAGGGATAAGAGGGTCAAGCGTGAAGGAGGAACTGAAGGAAATACTTTATTAGTCAGGAAATAGTATTGGGGAAATTGGTGGGGCTAAACCCTGATAAGTGTCCAGGGCCTGATGCTCTGCATCCTAGAATATTTAAGGAAGTAGGCCTAGAAATAGTAGACATTTGGTGATCATGTTAAAGCATTCTATAGACTCTGGAAGAGTTCCTGTGGACTGGAGGGTAGCTAAGGTAACCCCATCTTTTAAAAAAGATGGGAGAGAGAAAACAGGGAATTGTAGGCTTGTTACTTAGACATTGATGATGCGAAAAATGCTGGAAGCATTTGGAAAGCAGTGACCTGATCAGTCCAAGTCTGCATAGATTCACTAAAGGGAAATCATGCTTGACAAGTCTGGAACTTTTTGAGGATGTGACCAGTGCTGTGGACGAGAGTGAATAAGTGAATGTTGTGTATCTGGACTTTGAACAGTCTTTTGACAAGGTCCCACATACGAGATTAGTAAGCACAATTAATGCTTATGGCAACAGAGGTATTATACTGACATGGATAGAGAACTGGTTAGACAGGATGCAGAATGTTGGAATAAACATGTCCTTTTCAGAGTAGCAGGCAGTCATGAGTGGGGTAACACAGGGTTCAATGCTGGGACCCCAGCTGTTAACAATATAGATTAATGACTTGGATGAAGAAATCAAATGCAATGTCTCAATTTGCAGACAACACTAAGCCGGGCGGAAGTGTGCTCTGTGAGGAGGAATTCTAAGAGGCTGCACGGTGACTTAGACAGGCTGATGAGTGGGCAAATACTTGGTAAATGCAATATAATGCAGACAAATATAAGGTTTTTCACTTTCGTAAAATTAGAAACACATTATTATCTAAATGATGGCGATTTAGGAAAAAGATGAGGTGCAACGAGACCTGGGTTCCATGGTGGAACAGTGACTAAAGGTTAACATGCACGCGCAGCAAGCGGTGAGAAAAGCTGGCCTTCATAGCTAGAGGATTTGAGTACAGATGTCTTGCTGCAGCTATACAGGGCCCTGGTGAGGCCACAGCTTGAGTATTGTGTGTAGCTTTGGTCTCCTAGTCCGAGGAAGGACATTATTGCTGTTGAGAGAATCCAGCGAAGGTTCACCAGAAAGAGTGGATTGTCTGGGCTTGTACTTATTGAAATTTAGAAGAATGCGGGGGGAATGTCATTAGAAACGTATAAAATCCTGATAGGACTGGACAGTCTAGATGAGGGAAGAATATTCCCGATGCTGGGGAAATCCAGAACTAGGAGTAACAGTCTAAGAATGACATCGTTCAGGACTGAAATCAGGAAGAATTTTGTTTGATATTACTCTTGAGAAGACCCTTAGCTTTTACCACGTCAAATATACATAACTGCAAATTGCTTACTGCCTGAGAGGGTTGTTTGACTGATAGTGATGAGATTGGGTGATTGTTGATTATTTGGGAGGAGAGGATGAAAGTGGATAACGGTTGTGTGGAGGATGCATGATATTGTAAGTGTGCAGCCTTAATTTTCCAAAATATTTCTACTTGGTTATACTCTTGATGGTTGGTTTTGAGAGATGGTGAATTAGAATTTTATATCTGATAAATAGATTTCTTTCATTCATCTCTGTGATATAACAAAGTACGAACAAATTGTCAATTTAGGATCTCAATAAGAATTTAAATTCAATCTGCAACCCAAAGTAAATAATAAGCTTGAAACATACAATGCTGTTAATTGAATGTGACTACTATTGTAAATTACATTCTTCCTTTACTAAACTGTGTTGGTACGTTTTGTGTGGTTCCCAAAGAAAATTAACTTTATTAACATGGGTGAGACTTAAAGGGAACTGTAGATGCTGGACAATCCGAGATAACAAAGTGTGGAGCTGGATGAACACAGCAGGCCAAGCAACATCTTCTGGTCAAGCTGCTTGGCCTGCTGTGTCCATCCAGCTGCACAATTTGTTAACTTTATTAACGTGCTTGGTATTGAAAGATGTGGTTTTAAGCAAGATATTTTTAGCCTAACTCAGCCTTTATTTTCAGTCCCTCACAGGATGTACCCTGACTGGCTATGCCAGCATTTATTGTTTATTCCTAATTTCGCTTCTAAAGGTAGTAGTGAGCTGCCACCATGAGGTGCTGCAGTCCATGTGATGTTGATACACCCGCAGTGCTGTTAGGAAAGGAGTTCAAGTGACTCAGTGATAATGATAAAAGCTGTGTTATAATTCCAAATCAAGATGGTATGTAGTTTCTAGGTAGTAGTGTTCCTATTCATTTGCTGTCTTTGTCCGTCTGGGTCACAGAAGTCAGATTTGGAAGATGCTGTTGAACGAGCCTTTAATCAATTGCTATAGTGCATTTTGTAGATGGTATACACTGTTGCCAATGTGCATCATTGGTAGAGGGCGTGAATTCTTAAAATGGTGAATCAAGTGCCAATCAAGCAGGATATGTTGTCCTGGATGGTGTTGAGCTTCGAGTGTTGTTGGAGCTGTATTCATCCAGACAGGTGAAGAGTGTTCAAACGTATTCCTATCTTGTGCTTTGTATATGGTGGATAAGCATCAGGGTGTTAGGAAGTAATTTACTTGCTGCAGAATTCTTGGCGTCTGACCTGTTCATGTAGCTGCTACTTAATATGGCTGGTCCAATTCAGTTCCTATTCAGTGGTAACCCCAAAGATGTTGACAGTGTTGGTATTGACTTCGAGTACACCTTGCTCATACATGAGTTATGAACCTTAAAGGAGCATGCTCATAACTGTACTTCTATGGGGTGCTCTGGAATATGTGCTTTTTATTTCTACTTGGTGAATTTTCTATGGTTGTGTTCAAAATGATGTAGACATTTGCGCTTTAGAGTGGAATAGAGCAGAACGTGGGTTAAGTGCAAGATTTAGAATACATAAGGACTGATTCATGTTTTTAATTCATTCATGAGACATGGGCATCACTGGCTGGGTTGTCATTTATTGCCTGTCCCAGTTGCTCTTGAGAAGACAGTGGTGAGCTGCCGCCTTCAACAGCTGCAGTCCATGTGCTAGAGGTACATGACATTCCTGTTAGGGAGGGAATGTAAGATGAAAAGTTGGTTCAAGTACAATTTAAAAAAATGATTTGAGGAAGTTGCTCTTTATTCATAAATAAAAAAGTTACATGTTATTTTAGCTTAATTGATCATACCTAGTGCAGAATACTTCAAACTATAACTTGTAATTAAGCAGTCTGTGTCAAATTATACTTCATGAGGGCATGCTAACTGCAAGAAAGAGTTAAGATCGTGCTTAAGGCTTGACTTTCTCAATTTGTGCTGTCGAGTTCACCAGATTTTATTCACTTGTTTGTGTGATATAAATAAGATTCTTTTGAAGAAGTTGGAGAAGAAATTAGTTGACTTCCCTACTAAGCATATCTGTAGGTAGACCAGAAGAAAATCACTCTTTTGTGCAACAACTGCTGTAATTAGAAGAACTTTGGAAGTATGAAGTGTTCAGCAACTGTGGTTGTGCTTCAGGTTAAGTTACCATATGTTCAAAAATTGAGTTGGAATGCAATAGTGGGAGAGCTGGAGGCAGTGTTGTTGAAGTAGGAGCAAACAATATAGCAAGGTGTAATGTATAAGGAGAGTGTGTTGGTCACTTCTTAGCACAGAAATATCTACCAAAGAGTGCTTCATATTAGAAGTATCCTGTATCAGACAGTGGATCAGAATGTTATTTATTACGTTGAGATTCTTGGATACTTGATCTTCAAAGTTAATAATGCACTGTCAATTAAATAACACTGAGGAGTAGAGGACCACCGAGCTGCCAAACTTAAGATTTCTTTGTAATGAAACAAAGAACTGTCGCGTTTTGAGAAGATTTGTAGCTCAGGTTGAGGTTCTGGATGTGAGCTTGCTCGCTGAGCTGGAAGGTTAGTTTTCAGACATTTCGTCCCCATTCTAGGTAACATCATCAGTGAGCCTCCGACGAAGCGCTGGTGTTGTATCCCACTTTCCATTTATCTGTTTAGGTTTCCTTGGGTTGGTGATGTCATTTCCTGTTCTTTTTCTCAGGGGATGGTAGATTGATTTGGAGCCAATGTGTTTGTTGATGGAGTTCCGGTTGGAATGCCATCCTTCTAGGAATTCTTGTGCGTGTCTCTGTTTGGCTTGTCCTAGGATGGATGTGTTGTCCCAATCAAAGTGGTGTCCTGTCGTGGGTCATGTTGTGGCTAGTTGATGTTCATGTATCCTGGTAGCTAGCCTTCTGCCTGTTTGTCCAATGTAGTGTTTGTCACAGTTCTTGCAAGGTATTATGTAGATGACGTTCGTTTTGCTTGTTGTCTGTATAGTGTCTTTTAATTCATGAGCTGCTGTTTTAGTGTGTTGGTGGGTTTGTGAGCTACCCTGATGTCAGATAAATAGAAAGCGGGACATAACACCAGCGCTTCGTCGGAGGCTCACTGATGATGTTACCTAGAATGGTGACGAAACGTCTGAAAACAAACCTTCCAGCTCAGCGAGCAAACTCACATCCAGAACAAAGAACTGTGGATGCTGGAAATCTGGAACAAAACCATAACTTGCTGAGAAAACTCAAAAAATCTGGCAGCATCAGAGGGAAAACTAAGTGAGTGTTTCAGGTCTAGTGACCCTACTACAGAACTAATAGTAGCTAGGAAAAGGCAATACATATGCTGACTCCAGAGGTTGGGGTGGGAGTAACTGAGATAGAGCCTCGATAGAGAGAGGGAGAGAAGGAGTTAGGCAGACAAGGAATGGATCATGATAAACCAGGGAGAAAGAAAGGCTGCTAATGGCGACCTTAAGTTGGTGACAATTCAAAGCCAACCAATTTTCACCCACTTATGGTTCCCATAAGCAGCTTTCTTTTTCCCTGGCTTATCATTATCCTTTCCTTTGCCTGCCTGTCTTTCTGCCCCTCTGGGTTCCATCTCCATCTATCACTAACTTGTTTAACACCCCCATCCACCGCCTTCAGCATTTATACCATGTATTCTTGCTACTACTAGTTTTGAGGAAGGGAAACTAGACCCAACACATTAAAGATAACGAAGTGTGGGGCTGGATGAACTCAGCAGGTCAAGCAGCATCCACAAAACCTGACGTTTTGGGCCTAGGCCCTTCATCAGAAAAGGGGGTTGGGGAGAGGATTCTGAAATAAATAGGGAGAGAGGGGGAGGCAGACTGAAGATGGATAGAGGAGAAGATAGGTGGAGAGGAGAGTACGGGTGGGGAGGTAGGGAGGGGATAGGTCAGTCCAGGGAGGATGGACAGTCACGGGGGTGGGGGGGGGGGGGTGAAGTCAGTTGGTAGGAAATGGAGGTGCAGCTTGAGGTGGGAGGAGGGGATAGGTGAGAGGAAGAACAGGTTAGGGAGGCGGGGCCAAGCTGGCTGGTTTTGGGATGCATTGGGGGAGGGGAGATTTTGAAGCTGGTGAAATACACATTGATACCATTGGACTGCAGGGTTCCCAGGCAGAATATGAGTTGCTGTTCCTTCAACCTACGGGTGGCATCATTACGGCATTGCAGGAGGCCCAGGATGGACATGTCGTCTAAGGAATGGGAGGGGGAGTTGAAATGGTTCGCGACTGGGAGGTGCAGTTGTTTACTGCGAACCAAGCATAGGTGTTCTGCAAAGCGGTCCCCAAGCCTCCGCTTGGTTTCCCCAATGTAGAGGATGCCACACCATGTACAGCGGATGCAGTATACCATATTGGCGGATGTGCAGGTGAACATCTGCTTGATGTGGAAAGCCATCTTGGGGCCTGGGATTGGGGTGAGGGAGGTGGTGTGGGGGCAGGTGTAGCCCTCCCTGTGGCTGCAGGGGAAAGTGTCGGGTGTGGTGGGGTTGGAGAGAAGTGTGGAGTGGACAAGGGAGTCGTGGAGAGAGTGGTCTCTCCAGAAGGCAGACAAGGGAGGGGTTGGAAAAATGTCTTTAGTGGTGGGGTCGGATTGTAGATGGCGGAAGTGTCGGAGGATGTTGCGTTGTAGCCGGAAGTTGGTGGGGTGGGATGTGAGGACTGGGGGGATTCTTTTGGCGGTTATTGCGAAGGCGGGGTGTGAGGTATGAGGCGCAGGAAATGCGGGAGACATGGTCGAGGGCGTTCTCGACCACTGCGTGCGGTGGGGGGTGGGAGTTGTGGCCCTTGAAGAATGAGGACATCTGGGATGTGCGGGAGTGGAATGCCTCATCCTGGGAGCAGTTCTGGCGGAGGCAGAGAGATGGGGTTTTGGGCCAGTGTAGGTTCCCCAACCCTGCACTGCCCGCTTCTATCTCCTTCCCAACCCTGCACTGCCCGCTTCTATCTCCTTCCCAAAATCCACAAACCCGCCTGCCCTGGTTGACCTCTTGTCTCTACCTGCTGCTGCCCCACCGAACTCATCTCCACCTATCTGCCCCTTGGTCCAGGAACTCCCTACCTACATACGTGACACCACTCACGCCGTCCGGAACTTCCAATTCCCCAGGCCCCAACACCTCATTTTCACCATGGACGCCCAGTCCCTATACACCTGCATTCCCCACGCAGATGGCCTTAAGGCCCTCGGCTTCTTCCTGTCCCACAGACCCGACCAGTCCCCCTCCCCTGACACCCTTATCCGCCTAGCCAAACTCGTCCTCACCCTCAACAACTTCTCTTTCGATTCCTCCCACTTCCTACAGACTGAGGGGGCGGCCATGGGTACCTGCGTGGACCCAAGCTATCAAGCTATGCCTGCCTCTTTGTAGGTTATGTGGAACAGTCCCTCTTTCGCACCTACATTGGCCCAAACCCCACCTCTTCCTCTGTTACATGGATGACTGTATTGGCACTGCCTCATGCTGCTAAGAGAAGCTCGAACAGTTCATCCATTTCACCAACACCTTCCACCCCAACCTCAAGTTCACCTGGACCATCTCCAACACATCCCTTACCTTCCTGGACCTTTCTGCTGCCGTCTCAGGCAACCACCTACAAACCGATGTCCATTTCAAGCCCACCAACTCCCACAGCTACCTGGAATACACCTCCTCCTACCCACCTTCCTGCAAAAATTCCATTCCCTATTCCCAATTCCTTCGCCTCCACCACATCTGCTCCCAGGATGAGGCATTCCACTCCTGCACACCCCAGATGTCCTCATTCTTCAAGGGCCGCAACCTCCCCCACCCCCCCAACAATGGTCGAGAATGCCCTCGACCATGTCTCCCACATTTCCTGCACCTCCTCCCTCACACCCCACCCTCGCAATAACCGCCAAAAGAGAATGCCCCTAGTCCTCACATACCACTCCACCCATCATCAAATAGCAGAATACTGTTAGCCTGTGCATGTTACTGTGATAGTGAAAGGAAAAGAAAATTGTTGTCATTAGGTTTGTATTTCAGACAATAAATGTATGTTAAAAGACTCTTGACTTGAAAACATTTTATAACGTCCGGATACAACACATCATCCTCCGATACTTCCGCCATCTACAATCCGAACCCACTGCTAAAGACATTTTTCCAACCCTACCCTTGTCTGCCTTCCGAAGAGACCACTCTCTCTGCGACTCCCTTGTCCGCTCCACACCCCCCTCCAACCTCACCACACACGGCACTTTCCCCTGCAACCGTAGGAAGTGCTACACCTCTCTCACCCCCATCCCAGGTCCCAAGATGACTTTCCACATCAAGCAGATGTTCACCTGCACATCCGCCAATGTGGTATACTGCATCCGCTGTACACGGTGTGGCGTCCTCTACATTGGGGAAACCAAGCGGAGGCTTGGGGACTGCTTTGCAGAATACCTACACTTGTTTCGCAGTAAACAATTGCACCTCCCAGTCGCGAACCATTTCAACTCCCCCTCCCATTCCTTAGACAACACGTCAATCCTGGGCCGCCTCCAGTGCCATAACGATGCCACCCGAAGGTTGCATGAACAGCAACTCATTCCACTTGGGAACCCTGCAGTCCAATGGTATCAATGTGGATTTCACCAGCTTCAAAATCTCCCCTTCCCCCACTGCATCCCAAAACCAGCCCAGCTCATCCTCGCCTCCCTAGCCTGTTGTTCTTCTCACCTATCCCCTCCTCCCACCTCAAGCTGCACCTCCATTTCCTACCTACTGACCTCATCCCGCCCCCTTGACCTGTCCATCCTCCCCGGATTGACTATCCCCTCCCTACCTCCCCACCCATCCTCTCCTCTCCACCTATCTTCTCTATCCATCTTCAGTCTGCCTCCCTCTCCCTATTTATTTCAGAATCCTCTCCCCCATCCCCCTTTTCTGATGAAGAGTCTAGGCCCGAAACATCAGCTTTTGTGCTCCTGAGATGCTGCTTGGCCTGCTGTGTTCATCCAGCCCCACATTTTGTTATCTTGGATTTTCCAGCATCTGCAGTTCCCATTATCTCTTGCCCAAAACATTACCTCTACTTTCTCACCATTGATGTTGCCAGACCTGCTGAGTTTCTCCAGCATTTTCTGTTTGATAGTTCTGAATTTTAATCTTCCAAGTTCTGAATTTCCTTGTTGTCTTGCAGAATTTAACTGACATGTAGCATCTATAAAACGTATTCCACAACTTGTGAAGCTGAATAAGTTGTAGAAGTAGTTCACCCAATTGATCTGCATTAATATTCAAGGAGTATCATCAAATAGCAGAATACTGTTAGCCTGTGCATGTTACTGTGATTGTGAAAGGAAAAGAAAATTGTTGTCATTAGGTTTGTATTTCAGACAATAAATAAATGTTAAAAGACTCTTGATGTGAAAACATTTTATAAGCAATGTTTAATTTTCTTCCTTTATTCTTTTGAGATGTGGATGTTGCTGGCTGAACTAACATTTATTACCTATCCCTTTTCGCTTGACGCGAATGGCTTACTTAGCCATTTCAAAGTTGAAAGTCAACCATATTGCTGTGGGTCTGGACATACATGTAGGCCAGACCAGGTAAGCTTGGCAGATTCCTCTCCCTAAAGGACAATAGTGCACCAGATGGATTTTTGCAATATCTGATGATAGTTATTATAGTCTTTGCTATTAAAAGCTAGCTTTATGTTCCAGATTTATTGATTTATTGATTGATTGATTGAATTTGAATTTTAAACTACCATGGTGGAATTTGAATCCATCTCCCAACACATTAGCCTGGACCTCTGGCTTATTAGTCTACAAGTTTATCACTGGAAGAGAGAACTACACAAATCTCTATGATAAGTATTCCTTGTAAGTGCCCACCCGTCCTGCCCCACTGGTCTTCCGCATTAACAAATGTTTCAGTGGTGGTGGATTCATCAATCCAACGTTCATTAGATTCATTGAAATCTGGAGTGTAGATTGCATTAAGGATGTTTGGAACTGAGGAGAAAAGCAAAAATAGTTTGAGGAGATCTACATTTTGGGGTAATAAAAGAGAGTTAGACAACAAAGTACATCTTTTTAAAATATTTTGTGCCTTGGTTGTAAGAGATCACTGTAATAATAATTTATTTCCAGAAAAAAGTTTTTAGCAATTTGTATTTGCACATTTGATTTGAATTTTGAATATTTAGACTGAATCTTATGGTCAAGAAGCTTATCCAGAGTTTGATCAATTAAAGTACGCCCGAGACTGGCTAATAACATCATAAAATCCACTATTGGGATATTAACAACTCCTATTTTCTCAAAACTTTATTTTTCTCTTCTATTAATCATTGAGAAATAATCAGATTATTACATTAATATGTAGTTTGCACCTTTTAGTTGTATCCTGTTGACTTCAGATGGTAGTACATAAATAATTTGCAAAGACATTGTCAAGGTTTATAGATGCGTGTTTCAGAATGGTACCATGCAATTCTTGTAACAAATATTTCAGATAAGCAGTTTTCCGGACCCAACTACATTAATTTAGAGTAAGTTTGCAATATGCTTTATCTTTCAGAATGAGACAACATACAATTAAACCCTTTCAGTGGAACTTTGTATGTGCCTGGATTTCACTTTTACGTATGTAAGAAAAATAAACACATCATGAAAACCCAATTGCAGGCTTATTGTTTTCTTTTGAATTGTGCTGATTGTTTCAGCTTTGTTTACTATGTGTTCCTGTTGCCAAATCGGTATGGTGTAACCGTGCAGTGTTATGGCCATTTATGAAAAATATATAAATATTATAAAACCAATATACTGCTGGAATAAGTTAAAGTTATAAATTAATCAGGTTGTTCCAATGACCACTTAAATCTTCAGAGAAAACCTTTTTTAAACAAATAATCAAGCTATTTTGTCCAAAATTAAGTGATAATATGTTACTACAATTTTGTTTTATGTTTAGTTGTGAGGAAGAAAATCGTATGATTAGCATTTTCTTTTGCTTATGGATATTTTTGTCACTATTGTACCTTTTCGTGGTGGTCATTTCACCCTGGAAAACTTATTTGGATTATTTGTATCAACAGATTTTCTCTGAAAGTTTAGGATGCTGATAGAATCAGTTGATTGGTGGAGCAAATTTATAGCAGATTGAAAACCTTGGATATAAAGTTGAGTAGTCTAGTTTAGACACTAAGCTTATGTAGACTGTAACGTTTAAAATAAACGTTAAGTATTGCTGTACATTCTTTGAACAGTTTATTGTACGAATTTTCTACATTAGCTTCAGTTGTTTTGGTTGTAATTCAGTAACAAGTTGAGAGAAGGACCGTTGAGTGGCATTCCATATGTTTGGTGAGACCATTGAAGCATGTTGGGGTTAGTTGGTTTGTTCACACCTTCACGTCAAATTGATTTAGATTGAAGTGTGCAGTCTTGTTGATGTCTCAATGAGAAAGACCATTCTGTAGAAATATATATGCTTTTTATTTCAAGATAGAAATTTTTGAAGTGACCGCAGTTTAATCATAATGACTAAAGAGTATTTTATGTTAAGTCGATTGTAAATACATATAGCCAGATGATAAAGCACAGATTTAAATCTTGAAGAAAACAGTGTGCACTTCCACCAGTCAAATTGTTTACAGACTATCAATTTTTATTGACTGTTTAACCAGAATCTTTTGAGCAGTGCTAAACTACTGTACAGTTAATGTGCGAGTACAGAAGTTCCATTCTCTCACTACTGTTTTTAAATTTAAAAAAAAGTTGCCCCAGAGTGTAAAGTGACACAAAACAGGCGGTAAATGAAGTATAGAAAAATGAGGATGTATGAGAATACAAGGTACACGTCTTGCAAGTGAAAAATTTGTGTTATTTACCAAGCATCCTAAATGATTGTACTTAGCTGTATTTAAAATAGTTTTAATGATAACACAAACATCAGTTTGTTGGAACTTTTAGAATGTTAGATAGTGTTCATTCTTGTTAATTGAGATAACCTCTTACAAAAAATAAAACCTCAGTAAATAAAGTTGAGCATTTGGGTTATAGTTCTATTAAATCATCTGTACCTTTCTCTCATGAAGTAAATAAAACTAATCTTTTTGGCACATACTTGCTAAATCTTAATTGAATCTTTTGAACTATAATTTTATAAGTGCTTGATTGCAATCTCTAAAGAAGACTTTTGTAGTGCTAGTAATCCAAAGCCAAAGTGTTTGCTTCCTCTAGTATTATTAAAGATTTCTGGCCTAATATCTCAACAGTGAGCACCATAAGAATTATAGAGGAGGCTTCGCAAAATTCTTATGTCTTATTAAACTTGTTGCTGAACAATACCTGTTTATGTGCCATATCAGTGCATTTCAGTACAGGTCAGATCTGCTATACTTTGATTTCGCCTCTGTCAGTGTAGCTAGTTAGAACATTTTAAGTACCAAGCATATGTGATGTGATTTGCCCTAATCAGTCCCTGTTTATGTTGGGAGACTGAAATGTTAGTTTGTACCAGATTCTTTCAATGAAATCTTCTGGATTTTTGTAGGTTATGTACCTGCAATTTATAGGACGACTGCTTTAATAAACTCTGTGGGTCTTCTTATATTATTTTGTGGTCGTTAAATTTATGTAACATTATTATCTGCTAACCAGATGCAATCAAAAGTTGCCTGTAGTTGAGATTGTATTCTAAAACATAGAATAAATGATAGTTGTTGATTGTTTGCACCTCAAGATTTTCAAATGGATAAGACTAAATTTTATTTATAGCTGTTTAACTCAGCTCATTCTGAAATTGGCCTTGTAATTAAAAAGATACATTGTCTATATTTTCTGAAAATGTTTTGCAATGAAACTGTAGTTATTGGATTTGTTACGGTGAGCTGAAAATCATTATACTTCATACAGAAAAATTGCTATGTATGAAAGGTGCCTTTTTGTGCACACTCTGAATAGCTTGCAATTATTTATCTTTCAGTTTATACAATGATTTCTAACGACCTTGGACAGGGTTGTAATTCACCTCAATTGTTCATTATTTATGAATGTAAAAATATATCTGTCACTGGCCATTTCCAAAAATGGTATAATTGATGAGTTGTAGAGTCCATCAGAGCGCACCAGTTATTTCTGTAGCGTTTTTGTAATTGCCTGATCTGCTAATGTTTGTTTTCTGCTGCAAAAGGATAGTTTGAACTACGATCCTTGAAGAGATTCCAAATGGAAATTAAAGGGAGGAAAGTATCCTGTATGCATTTTCTGAAAATTAATGTCTGGATTAAATTACAGTGGTGAACTTATACAAAATGTAACAAACAAATTTTCTAACTAAGCATTTTGCTATAGCATTTCTCCTATGTACTTTCACTATGTTCAATACCCAGCAGTTGAAACTACAGTAGTTACTGGTGAGTGCTCCTAAGTGCTATATGCAGTGCAGTTTTGTGTTTAATTTTTATGGCTTTGTAGCTGACACCTTGGCTGTAAAGATACAAATGAGCAGTGATTTGTTTTTGCTTTGAATGAAGGTAATAGGCACAGTATCCTTGTCTTGACCTACTTAGGCAGCTGTTCAAGATGTTTAAACAAAGCATGTACTTTGTATATATAGGAGCACCTGCACATAACCTTTGAGCAGAATTATTATGCAGAAAAGTTTTATTTAGCATTGTGGATTTATGTACAAGTACGTTCTAAGCATACTGCATTTTAACAATTTATATTGTAATATACTGCCTTTTTAAATGATTTTATTTGGGCATAATAACTCAACTATATTGCTAGTATAATTGACTGTCAGAGAAGGGCATCAAGTTTTGAGCCAGGCACTCTGAGCAGGAGGACCTAATATTTTAAATATCATCACCTTTCATAATTAAATGCATTTTTCAATTTGTAGATACCTTTGCAAAACTGCTGTCTATGTACGTCAAGGGAGAGCCTTTATTTTGCTTTGGAATGGTTTGTTTTCCTTTACCACAGAATTTGAACTAATGGCAAAGTTTTGCCAAGTAGCATCACCTTTAGCTTGCTCCATTGCATCTCTTAATCCCATTTTGAGACCTTTACTTCAGTTGAAGCTTCATTAATTATTCAAAGTCGCATGATCACCAGAAGGACCTCAGGTTACCACTTATTTTACCTAGAAGGGTTAAAATACTTGTGAAATTGCAGTGTCCATCTGAATGATGAGTTTTTTAGACACATAAACAGATGTTGTTTGGTCAAGTATTTGGAGAGTATGTACAACACTATAAAGTCACTCGTCCCCATGTACATGTCTTCTGTAGTACTGAATGTCAAAATTTGATTATGCAATGCATAACACAGTTCTTTTGTAGGCAGATAAAGTCATTGATTACAGATGGCCTTTTATTTTAATGTTTTAAGCATGAAATGTGTAGTTGATTTAAACAATTGAGGTTTGTTTTAATTATACAAGGACTGTCAGAGGAGCAAGATTAGCCAGATAAATGCAGTATTGATTCAGACTAACCTCTTAATGCTTTAAAGTTTTTATGTATTTTGATACTTATTTGTTCTTGTTTTAGTGTTGGGATTTCCATACTATATTGTGTCACTCTTAAATGACGTAACGTAAAACTTAATAAGCTTCTACGCTTAGCAGTCAGCCTGATTGAAAAATTGCCATTGCAGTCAACTTTAAAGAAATGCTGTACCAAATTGATACAAGGCATTTTAATGCAAGCAAGTTAAAAGTTGCTGTAATATACACTTTGACTAAATTCTAGTCTGGAAACAAATGCCAAACAGGTTTAGGAATATTGAAAATAGGAGCAGGAATAGGCCAGTCAGCCCATTGAGCTGACTGCAGCATTCAAACAGATTATCAATCTGTCATATTTTCCCACCATCCCAATATCTCTTAATTGTCCTTATTATCTTGATGAAATCCAATATTCTGTCTGTAATACGATCTGTTAATACACTGTTTCACAGATTAATGCAAAACTTGTACAACTGCTGGAAGGATATCAGATAACCCTTTAGTTCTAGAATATTAAAATACTTTAATTAATCATTCTTAATTTATTTTCTAAAATTATCGCCTGTGGTCAACTTCTTGTCCAAGTCATTGCATTTCCTACTGAATTTTGGTGACGTGATTTAAACAAAATCACTGTTTTTAAAAAAAAGTTCTGAAGATGTAGTATCAGTTGGACTCTGACAAGTATATTTACTGTTGATCTGTTTGACATTCCTATAGCGTATTTTGTTTCAGAACGATCATTTCAAGATGACTTCTATTATGCGCAGCTAACCTCAAAACAGTTGTAACTATAGTAATTCTAGAAACTAGACTAGGAGGCTACTTGTACTTTGTGCTCTATAAATTTAAAAGTTAGGTGTATATGTGTGATTTTTGAAATAAGAGTCCAATAAGTGCCAACATTTAGTGTTATAGTACCTACACTGTAATCAATAGAGGTTTGAGATATTGACCTTTTGTAGATGTCCCAAAATAAAATTGATGGGCACCCAAGTATTTTAAACCCCATTGTTGTGGTGTATGTTTACCCAGCATAAAGCAAAAATGCACTTTATATTGCTTTCTGCAGGTTTGTAATTTGGCCCCTTTCACAGCATGCCTGCCTGTTATATGAATGTTCTTTCAAGCTGCAGTATCTCTTTGCCAGCAAATAGTAGCGCCAATGAACAAAATACTTTCAACCAACTGATTTTTAAAAAAGGACCTTCAGTAAAAAGAGTCAACAATATAGATGGATAGTGTCTCCATCAAATAAGCCTGAAAATTCAGAAAGGGATACTGAAGCTTCAATAATTCTGTCTAGTTCATCTATCTGTTTTTGATCCTTTTAAAAAATTTATTTTGAAGAAGATTAAGGACCTTCCAGGGAGCATGAATTGAAATAGCTATTTATTCCAAAACCAAATGTTACACTTTTCAGTTTTACAATTACTCTGTAGCTTTATTGCATCTTTGAAGGCATCTGCTGAATCACAAATGATACCTGTTTAAACTCTGGAATCTGCTCATTTATGCTAATCAAAAACTGTTCACATTTCATTGCTTTTTTTGTGACATTCTGTTCCAATGAGCAAGTTGCATCATGCAACCAAGCCTTTTCAAGAGAAGGGAAGCAAATGAAAAGCGTGTCTTGTTTCAGTGTTATGATTTAACCCTTAAAATTGCAATAACCACCCTTAAGATATCTGAACTCTGCTCATTCTGACTCCTTGAATGTCTCTGTTATTGCTTCACCATTGTTGGCTGTCTTCAGCTGCTGAGGTCCTATTTGAGTCCTAAGACTCTTTTCCAATACTACTACTCCTTTTATTTCTCTCTGCTCCTTTAACGTGCTCCTTAAACGTACCTCTTTGACCAAGTTTTTAAACATCTCACTTCATATCTCCTTGTATAGTTTGATGTCAAACTTTGTATGATAACGGTCCTGTGAAGTGTTTTGGGGCTTTTTATGATATTAAAGGCCCTGTTTTAATACAAGTTGATGTTGTTATGGAACTAATCACTTTCTGGTATCTATAACTGCGTTTATTACTTTATCTTCCTTTTTCTCCCTCCCACTCTTTCCTGCTGACTGCCTAGAAATTAATAGAAGGCCTATATGGACATTGGTACGCAAATGAAAAACCAACACTTTTCCAGGCAACCCACTTCCCATATGCAACACCTGAGAAGACCATGCGTGAAGGACAGAAACAGACTCCAAATAAATCTGCTTTGCTTTCCTCTAGTTCACACCCTCAGGTGCTATATATGTTTTATTCTTTCAGTGTCTTTACTCTTCCATTCTTCTTCCTATCACAAATTCTCAGCAGCTGGTACTTTGTAATTACTTTTTTTTTACCAATACCATTCAGTTTTCTGAAAAATAGCACAGTTCCTGTGAAGGTAGTGTTTCAGTGTTTGAACTGCTCCTTTCTCTCAACCTTTATAAAGGTGTGAGAGGCGTTGCGAGACTGGTCTTTCTCCCCTCAAATGAAAAGTAAAATGCTTGCTAATGGTTAAAGGCCCTATTTGAAAATTATTATGTTTCATAAAATTCAAGTATCCATTAACAATTGGAGTTTTAACATATAACTATTAGTTTGCAACATTAATATGCAATACTTTACTCATAATGTGGCCGTGGGCAAACTTGCACCCATGGTCAGTCTGATTTATTGTCACTTTGATCTGTTAAATATTGTTTGCAATGTTGAATCTTGTCTTGCATCTGAATGGAATTTACCTCCTAGGATTTCAGAAACATAATGTCTTTTACAGCGATTTTAAAAAAAAACTTTCAAAGGCTTCCTATAAGGAGCCTTAACACACAAGTTCGAAACTGTAGATTTCTCGTTAGGTGTTTTCTGAAACCTCTTTCGTATTGCTTTTCCTCCTTTGGTTTGGTATTTATTAAATCCTCTTGCTTGATGCTGATATATTGCATTCATTTGGGTACGGTTTATGAAGTGGGATGCAATATAAATATTAATAAAACATAGTGTTTGAGGTTAATTATGGTAGATGTTGGCATGGTTTCATAAATTCTTTTTATTAGGAAAGCATGTTGCTTCTATTGCTTTCATTAATATTCTATCTGTATCCTTGGTCTGAATTTGAAGTTCATGCAACTTGTAAAATGTCAGAATTTGAACTTCATGTTACCTAATAAATGGAAGTAAAAGAAGGCTATTCACCACTTTGAAACTGTACTGCTGCTCAAAAAGAATATGATATGATTGGGACCTTAAAACCACTTTCCTGTCTGTCCTCCATAACCCTTGACTCCTTTACCAATCAAAAATCTTTCTAACTCAACTTTGAATATATTCAATAACCCCAGCTTCCACCCCGGAGAAAAGAATTCCAAACATTGATGACCGTCTGAGAATAAATTTATCCGCATTCCCAACTTAAATTTAAGAGATGCTTTAATTTGATGCAGTACTCTACACGAGAAAAGGCATTCTCTTAGCATCAATCCTGTCAAGTTCCCTCGATCTTGTGTTTCAATAAAATCATTTCTCATTCTTGTAAATTTCATTTGAGTAGGAGGCTCTGCCTTTCTTCAAAAGACAAATCCCTCATTCCAGGAATCCACCAAATGAACCTTCTCTAAATTACTTCCAGCGCAAGTATATTTGTCATACACTTTGACAAGAAGAATCAAAAGACAAGCAATTTTTTAATTTGGAGAGAGACTTCAGAAAAAGTGCAGCACAGAGGGAGCTGATTTTTTTTCTGCAAAATAGGCAGGGCAGCAATTCATTAAGAAGGTAAAAGGAATTTGGGTCTTTATTGTTAGTGGTTTTGATTTTAAAAATGGTGCAGTCTTGTACAATGTTGTTTCCTGTGTTTAGAAAGAGGTACACTGGCATTGAGCTCAAAAGTGATTCTGTTGGTTGATTCCTGTGATGAAAGGGTTGACTTACCAGGAACAGTTAAGCGTGCCAGGCCTTTATTCATGAGAGTTTAGAAGTGAGGGACGATCTTAATGAAACATATAAGAGACCTATGGAGGTTAGATCACTTAAAATGTTTAAAGAGGTAGATTATATTTTTGAAATCTCAAAGAATTGTGAGCATTGAGGAACTGACATGAAAGATGAGTTGAAGCTGAATGGCCTAATTCTGCTCCAATTGCTTGTGTTCCTTTAAGCAAAGTTAACTCAGTACTTGGTGTGATCTTAATGTCTTGTTCAGCTGTTCAAAGCGTCCTTACTTTATTCATCTTGCAATAAAGGCCAACAAGCTGTTTAAGACCAAAAGCCATTTTGCTACTCGAGTCTGTGCTAGTATTCAATGAGAACATGGCTGATCTAATAATTCTCAACTTTTCTGCTTCTGCTCATAACCCTTTATTCCCTTATTAAAAGTCCATCTCCGCTTTAATGACCCAACCTCAACAACCCTATGTGGAAAAGAATTTCACAGACTCTCAACCCTCAAAAAAAGAATTTCCTCCTGATTTGTGTCTTAAATTTATGACCACTTTTATTCTGAAATTACACATTTTAGTCCTAGGCTACCCCATAAGTGTAGGCAACTTTCCGCATCTACCATGTTAAGACCCTTAAGAATATTTTATGCCTCAGTGATTGGTCACCTCTCATTCTTTTATCTACTAATGAGTACAGACCCAGTCCACTCACTGTTTCGTCATCATTAGACAATCCCTTGATACCTGGGAGCAGCTTCGGGAACCTTCTGTGCTCTGCCTCTAATGCCACTGTACTCTGCCTTAAATAAGGGGCCCAAAACTATCTCAATACTCCAGCTGTGGTCTCACTAATGCCTTGTATAGTTTTACCCGAATCTCCCTTTGAAACAAAGGTGTGCATTTTATTTGCCTTCTCTATTACCCTCTGAACTTGGATGCTAGCTTTTTGAGATTCGTTGTTAGGAACTCTCACATTCCCCGATTCTGTAGCTCTGTTTTTGTTCTCCATTTAAATAATATTCAACTCCTCTATTCTTGCCATATTGCATAACCTCACATTTCTCTATATTGTATTCCATATGCTAATTTTTTGCCCACTTGCTTAACCTGCCTGTATCCCTCTGCAGGCTCTTTGCGTTATCCTCATCACTTGTTTTCCTCCTATTTATCAAGTGATATGCAAACCTGGTATATAGTATATTTACTAGCCCCATCCAAGTCATTAATGTTTATTGTAAATAGTTGTGGCCCCAGCACACTCTTTACATCCTGAAAATGCCTCCCTTATCCCAGATTTTTGTTTTGTGGAATTAATTGCCTCCCTAATTACTTCATCTACCTGCGTGCTGAATGTTTGTGATTTGTGTATTAAGGCACCCTGATCTTAAGACTTCTGTGGTATTTTTTCATTTGACTAATATTCTGCTTTACTATTGTTCCTGCCAAAGAGGACCAGCTTGTATTTTCCCACATTATTCTCAACCTGCCAAACGATTGCCTGTTCACTTAACCTATTGATATTTCATTTGCATACTTTGTTTTCTCTTCACAAATTACTTTACTGTCTATCTTCATATCATCAGAAGTTTGACAATAGCATTGGTTCCTTCATTCTGTTCATGAATGTAAATCCTAAATAGTTGAGGTCCAGCATTGATCTCTGTGGGAACTGCATTAGTTAATTTGCCATCCTGAAAATTTAGTTGGGCTGACCTCTATCCATACTATCCCCAACACCATGAACTCTTATCTTATGTAGTAGTCTTTTATGGGGCACCTCATCAAACTCCTTTTGGAAATCCAATGATACTACACCTCCTGGTTACTCACTTTCTACCATTCCTGTTTCATCTTCAAAGAACTCTACTACAAAGCTGTGTTGACTCTGTGATAGTATTTTGGTTTTGTAAAGGTCCTGCTAGTTCCACTTTAATAGTGAATGCAGTATTTTCCTAATGATGAGTGCTAGACAAACCAGCCTAATATTTTCCTGCTTTCTTTCTCCCTCCTTTCATGAACAGAGGTGTAGGTCTTTGCTGCAATCTTGTTAAAACCTATGGAATTTTCGAAGATTTATAATCCCCATGTCCACCATCTCTTGCAACCACGACTTTGAAGACATTCAGGTGCAAGCCATCAGATCCATTGGACTTAACAGGCTTTAGTTTCATTAGTTTTCCCATTACATTTTCTTTTGTAAACTCAGTATACTTGCACATTGAAATGTGACATAATTATAGAGTAAAATAAATAAAATGTAATTATATATTTCCTTTTCTAACTTCCAGAAGAAGTTAGGTTCACTGTTCAAAATGTAAATTTACAAAGATTACCACAATGTTCTCACATAATTGAGAGTTGACTTCTTATTGCAGCTAGAATTCAGATTAATTCAGCACAATGTTTTCTCCATTTAACATAGTGCGAGAAAATGGTAGGAAGTTTCTGTCATCAGTGACACCTTGACTCCATGACAGTTGTGTTTGCCTTTATTTTTGATTAGGCCTTCTGCCACTTTTTTTATAGAATATGGATGACAGTTTGAAATCAGACCTGGATGATGAGTCAGTGTGTGTAAAAGTTGATTACAAGACAAAAGTAGAGGCACTGAAGCTGGAAAATGGCTTCAGCATGACTCAAGTGGCCAACCCAATGGAGCTTCCACAGGGACGGGACTCTATCCCTTTCTCTGTGATTAACAGCGAGGAGGAGGAGGAGGAAGGATTGTACCTCTTTCAGAGCAAGGAGAAGGGGCAAAAGCGGTCAGAGATAGGCCTGAATATGCAAGCTGAGGCTTCAGAGGAGGTTACAGCAAAGGCCCTCTCGTGCTCTGCTGCTCCTCAACTAAACCACCGTCTGATGGAAAGGGAACTGAAAGACCAGTCTTTAAAGATAAATGGCGATATATCTAATTACCGTGACCCTCCTCAGCTAATTCGCTGTTTTCAGGTAAAGTTGAATGTAGGAAACCCCAAGGACCTTTCAACTCCACCATACTGATCTATTTTTCATCATTAAAAACCAAGACACTGCAGCATGTTGGTTTGACATAAACAGCTGAGACAATCTGACTATGTATTTAGATATGTTCAAAGTGTAATATATATCATTTATCCATTTTTATGGAAAGCAGAGGGGAGTTTGATATTGGCTTGCTTCAGTGTCATTGGTTTCTAGACACTGGTAAATTTTGGTGAAGTACTTTTCAAATGACTTGCAATCACATTTGGGAACACAACAAATGTTGCCTTTTCCTAATCTATTTTTACGTTTTAACCCTAATCTACTCCTTGTGCTAATATTGCCATTTGCATGGTGATCATTAACAACATGTATGAAAGGTGGTGATAGAATTGCTTAACACTGTCTTATTTCCACTAAGAAAAATAAAAATCAAGGAATAATCCTTCCTTCTTGACAGGAAGTGGGCAGCATTTTCTGACACCGATTTATTCATGAGTCATGAATTCTGTTTTTGTTGTTTTTAGGTCCTTCTGTTAAACTGCAGTATCATTATTGGCTTTTGTCAGGACCCTGCAAAATTGTAAGATTGTTGCCATGTATTTTATGCTAGTTCTCTCTCTGTTTTGTCTAGCAGTTTCCATCACTAAATTGAAGAATAAGAAATTTGGAAATCACATTTATTATTGAAATTAGTTTTATTTCCTCACTGGATTTGTTTTCACATTTTCTAAGTGTGTCATCGTCATCAATAACAACCATTGCTATTAAATGTGTTGGTTTCTGTGTGAAACTTACTCATTTATCTAAATCTTTTACAGTGACTGCAGTTGTCTGGATTGTTAGGTAATTCCTAACATTGCAGTTTAAAAAAAACTTCCATCTTCAAACAAGGCAGTTGATAGTCAAGTTAATTTGGATATTTGTTTCCTTCATCTCGCAATAACAGATGAGCTTATAAAACATTCGACCTAGCACTTCTATTTTTTTGGGCTAAATCACTCCATGAAGCAAACAACAATGACTGCAACAAAGTAACTTCCAAATTTCCATTTGGTTTTACCAGACTTCACATTTTTCATCTATGATTTTTTTTAAATGTAGAAGATTAATATTAAAGATCTGCTAATGGTTCTTGTGGGAAGGAAATCTTCTGTCTTTATCTGGTCTGGCCTACATGGCACTGCAAATCCACAGCAATGTGGTTAACTTTTCCCTGCCTTCTTAAAATGGTCCAGCAGGCCAGTCTGTCATTCAAAAGCAATTAGGATTGGGCAGTAAATGCTAGCCTTTCTAGTGACACCCACATCTCATGAAAGGATAAAGAAAGAAATTCTGGTGACTGGAGGTCACTGTTTTCTACTGATTCTAAACTTAGAATTCTGATGAAGAAAAAGCACGATCTGTTACTAACTGCTAGATGTTATAAGTGGCTGAAAAAGACCTTCAATCTCAAAGGTACTTTTTTTTTCCACTAATTACATTGGTTTTATGCTTCATATCCAAGTCTTAGAAACTGGGAACAGTAAATGTATAAATTGCTTCCTGTATTTGCTTGGAATCTTGTCAAATCAGCATTGCTAAATGTATGTATTCATGAAATGTGCTATTAGATTGGAGAACCATCATCTTTCTGGTGTATACGTAGAAAGATCCAACAAAAAATATGTGAGGATGAGTAGTGAGAGCCAGTAATATTCATGACAAAATAACTGATCAGTGTCAGAAATGCTCCCTCATCAAAAGTAATCCAGTTTTTTTAATTCAAGGCTGAAATAGCCTCGGTGGCAAAATGATAAATTACAGGTTGCTACAGCAGGGCAATTCTGATCCAGTTGCAGCACTGATTTTCAAGTGCATGGTGCCGCTAAAATGCAATTGAATATTCCCAGAAATAATTTGGAATGGGTAGTAAAAGTAAACTGAAGAGATTTTCCTGCTCTGCTGTTGAGATCTACAGTGCTACATTGTAACCACACTGCATTTGTTTTGCCATTGTCAAAAGTAACTAACACTTAATGCTGTTATCATGCTTTTTCAAAAATTTTCATTTGATATGATTACTGCTTTTCCATTTCCTATAGCCGCCACTTGTAAAGACTCAAACTGTAACCATCTCTGACATGCCCAACTCTGAAAGCGAGATTGCAACAAATGAAGTTCCTGTTGTTCACACTGAAACAAAAACCATCACCTATGAAGCAGCGCAGGTTTGAAATTACTGTAATGTCAGCTTTTGATTATAGATTGAGAATTTAAAATTTGTATTTTAGTTTGGCCTTTTTTTTTGTTTTGGAGGGGTTTTGGTGGAAGATGTGCGTCGTAACTCAGAGCTCAACCAGTGAATGAGCTAGGCCATATCAATGCAAACTTACCCAGATTTGAACTTATTGTTAATTAATATCAGACCTCAGGGATCATCAGTTGGCCTCAGTGCCTATATTAAAATAGTGAAAATTAGTCCCAGTTCATGTTCGGAGTTCACAATCCAATAATTCCTGTATGTTTACAACGGGTGAGCAATGTATCAGTGTCAGCTGTGATGGCCTGTCAGGTAACCTGTGGCCATTCAGTCAGGGCCCACAATGTTGCTGCATTGCACTGTGACCATGCCCATGGCAAACAGCTATATAAGAGACAAAACCAGAAGTTGCTGGAAAGGCTCAACAGATCTGACAGCATCTGTGGAGAGAAATCAGTTAACCTTTTGGGTCCAGTGACCCTTCCTTAGAACGATAGCAATCTGATCTGATTTGCTGTTTGTTGTCCCTTATTGTTTTTGGAGCTTTGCCATTTTAATGTTAGTTATGTTCCCTGTTCATTATCCTTTACTGTCAAACTGGTTTTTTTTGGAGTATTTCAGTCTTTCAGTTGGTCCTCGAATAATACTGGTCTACAGAATTGGCTATTTTAATGTGTTTCTCTCATCCTGCATAATATATAAAATAAACTCTGATAAAACTCTGCTGCCTTTTTCCTAACCTTTCAGTTTTTCAATTCACATCCATGTATTCAAATCTCTCCTTACCTCTGCAATCTTCTCCAGTGCTGTGACCCTTTTAAGAACATGACATGCTTCTAGTCCATTATCTATTGTTGGCTTTCTTTGCACTAAAATTGGAATAGTGCCTTCAGCCATCTAATGCTCTGAAAGTCCCTCCCTAAATCATACTGCCTCTCCATCCTTCTATTAGACTTCCATTTTGAGCTATTTATAAATGTTTATCTAATTATGCCCTTGTGAAGTTCTTTTGAATGTTTTATTACAATAACAGTAGGATAATTAGAGGTCTACAGCACAGGAAAATGTCCAATAAGTCTGCATTGGTCAAAAACAACCTAACTATTCAAATTCCATTTTCCAGAACTTGGCCCATAACTTTGTATGCCTTGACACTGCAAGTGTATGTTTAAATATTCGTTAAATGTCATGATAGTTTCTGCTTCTAGCACCCTTACAGGCAGTAAGTTCCAGCTTTCCACCACTCTGGGTGGGAAATAAAATATTCCTCACATCCCTTCTAAACCTCTTTCACCTTGCCTTAAATCTGTATCACCTCATCATGGATACCTCCACCAAGGGGAAGATATTCTTCCCGTCTACCCCCTCTATGTCCCTCAAAATTCTATACATCTCACTCGTATCTCCCGTTAATGTTCTCTGCTCCGAGAATAGCAATCCCAGGCTTAATAATCTCTCTTCATATCTAAAACTGTTCTGCCCAGTATTAGCCCAGTACTAAATAACTGACAATGATGTAGTAACGTACAAAATAGAAGCAGATCACTCAGCTCCTTGGGTAAGCCCTACCGTTCAATAATAATATGGTTGATCTGCTTATGTTTTGTTACCATGTTTTGAATTCCACATTATCACCTTACACCACCACCACTACCACCAGCGCACACCCGCTTCTGCTGTGCCCCAGATAAACCTTGGTTCCCCTGCCTAACAAGAATCCATCTCTGTCCATCTGCCCATCTCTGCCTTAAAAATATTCAGTGACCCTGCCTTGACCATCTGCTGAGGCAGAGAATTCCAAAGTTTCACATCCATGTGAGAGGAGAAGATAAATCCTTCTCTGTCCTGAAAGTGCAAACCCAAATTTTAAGACGGTACACCCTATTTCATGATTGACTCACATAACATCCTTTCCATGTCCACCATGTTAAAACCACTTAGGTTCTTGTACACTTTTGTCAAGTATCCTTTAGCACTTGTAAACTCCACATGAAACAAGCTCAGTCTGTCCAGCCTTTTCCTCAAAGGAGAACCCACTCATTCCAGGAATCAATCAAGTAAACCTATACTGAGCCGCATCCAATATATTTACGTTCATCCTCAAATAAGAAAACCAAAGCACAGTTTTCGAAATGTGGTCTTATAAATGCCTGGCATAACTGAAGCATAGAATCCTTACTTTTACATCCCTCTTGTTATAAAAGTTAACATCTCATTAGACTTCTTGATTCTGTGCTATACCTACATATTAACCTTATGTCTCACACAACAAAACATCTAAATCCCTCTGCACCTTGGAAATTTAAAGCCATTCTCCCTTTAAGAAATACTGTATTTATCCTGTCAAGGTGACCAACATATCATTTTCCCACATTATACCCCATCTGCCCAGTTCTTGTCAACTTACCCATCTACATCTACTTGCAACTTACTTATGTCTTCTTCATAGCAAACCTTTTCCTACATATCTTGGTGTCATCGGTGAATTAAGTCATCATACCCTTGCCCCATCCCTCCCATCTAAGTCATTGATTTAAGTTGTAAAAGGTTGAGAACCAGCAGAGACATCGGTATGACTCCATTCATCACATGTTAACAAGCAGACAAAAGCCCATTTAGGCATACATGCCAGCCAGTCAGTCTTCTATCCATCCTGATATTTTAATCCTTACACCATGAGCTTATATTTCCTGCAAATGTTTTATGTGGCATTCTGGCAGATGCCTTCTGGAAATCCAAATAAGGTAACTACAGGCTCCACTTTATCCCCTGTATCTATGATCCTGTTTCATCCGTGTTGTAGACTAGATTAGCTTTTAAAAAAATAATCTTAGAATGTGGGTGTCAATGACTGTGTTCACAACTGTAAATCCTCTTTAATGAACATTTTTTTGGAATAATTTTGAAACTTTTTGCAGGCAAATGATGGTAATGGTGACTGTGAACCTGGGGTATTGATGAGTGCTCAAACTATCACATCTGAGACTGTCTCCACCACTACAACCACTCAAATCACAAAGGTACTGAAAGGACATTAAAGAATCTTGAGAATTTCCTTGGAACACTTGATATTGTGTGATTAAAATCTTTCCTACAGTAAAGCATTTGTAAGGTGTTTGAATTTAAATTAGGAGATGTTCTTATTGTGCAGATAAATTCACCAGTGGTATTCTCCAACCAGCCATGGTTCAATGTTCCAATTTAAAGTGAAAAAAGCTGAAATTTATATATCAAAATGAATGCTTAAATAGGATAAAATCTAAGCTGTTTTTATTTCATTTCCTCAGACTATTAAGGGCGGAATGTCAGAAACCAGGATTGAAAAACGAATTGTAATCACAGGAGATAGTGATGTTGACCATGATCAGGTGAAAATGCTTGTTCTTGACTTGGTAGTGAGTTTCCTGTTTACACTTGTATTTTTCTAAAATTTTTATTCTTTTTCTGTCCAAAAGTGTTATCACACACAACTCAGTGTCTCCCACCACCAAAGTCAACATAACTTTTCTTTGGCTTGTTTCGAACTAGGCACCACCACCAGTAAAAGCATCAATGTATCGAATAGAATATTTACAAGCAAAGCCCATTATGAGCAATGAAAACTGTCAGGCTTCATTTTTAAAAAATGGTCTTGAGTCAGGAATTCAATGTTCAAGCCAACAAATAATGTGATGGACCTGATCTTGTTAGTGAATAACTATGGTTTTATAATGCAGTCTAAGCACAACTGGTAAATTATTAATTAGTTATCTCTGGAGAATTATCCCCAATTTTAAAATTATTTCCTCACAGTTTAAACCATGGAGTGACCTAATATGTCTTCTCCACCAATATCAATATTCATCCCCCTGTTAGAATGCAAAAATAAAGTTGGAATTCTTAAGGCCGTTTCTTAACTATGTCTTCTCCTCCCTTAACCCTGAATAAGTCGCAGTCGGATGATTTCTAAGTATAGCATTGCAATCTTTTAACCCTGCGGTGCAGTGTGTTGTAGCACTGTGATGCACCTGTACCATGTGCATTGCACTCATTTACATCTGCTTCAGACTGAAATTAGCAGTTTAATCTGAGTTTTTTTTCTCTATGTTGCTTGATTCAAGGCACAACATTTTAGTCAATGAATATTTTGCATCAGTCCTTTTTAAAAATTTTACTGAACACATTGAAAAATGCAAACAAAACCTACAACTAATTTATGTATCTCAACAGTGTATGAGAGCAATGTAATTATTAGGCAAATAAACGGATATTTAGTAATTTGTTCCATATTTTAACACTCATGTTTACAGGCTTTGGCACAAGCCATCAAGGAAGCCAAAGAGCAGCATCCTGATATGTCAGTGACGAAGGTAGTGGTCCATCAAGAAACAGAAGTGGCTGAGGAATAAGACGAGGTAAATTTTTTACTACTTACTTTCGACTTTGCTATTAGAGATTTAAAGATTAATTGACAAGTACACACGTTGCTTAAGCAGCAGTCAAATTTGGTGCAGTTATTGAATTAACATGCATTCAGTTTTCAGCTGCTAATGTGGAAGACTCCGCTTTATGGTGGGGGTGGGTGGACAGAGTCAGCATGAAACAGAGGGACTTGGTAGAAGGCCACTTTGCAGCCATAACACATAGGCAAGTTGGG
This sequence comes from Stegostoma tigrinum, assembly GCF_030684315.1. Classification (NCBI taxonomy): domain Eukaryota; kingdom Metazoa; phylum Chordata; class Chondrichthyes; order Orectolobiformes; family Stegostomatidae; genus Stegostoma; species Stegostoma tigrinum. The sequence goes on along the minus strand of NC_081377.1, from coordinate 38,450,632 downwards.
TAAACTGGTTGCGGTTGGGACTGTCACCACTCACCTCAGGAGCTACCAGCAATCTTGGTAGCAAAAGATCTCAGTAGTGGGCGCTGTCCAAGAGTAAGCATGGAGAGTGTGAATAGCTACCACTGAAAGTACCACTCCAGGGTTTTAGTGGTAATTGATCTGAGAGCTAGAGAGGGAATTAGGGGGCTTTATCTGTAGAGTCAGAGTGTTGTACAGCATGGAAACAGGCTTCCGTACCAACTAGGTTTCCTCAGCTGAATTTTCCCATTTACTTGTGTTGGTTTGTATCCCTCTAAACCTTTCCTATTTTATGTACCTGTCCAAATGTCTTTTAGATGTTGTAATTGTACCCACCTCTACTACTTCCTCCGGCAGCTCGAGGGCAGTGAGTGCAGAAGGAGTGCTTTTTTTCATCTGAGACATAATTAGCCTGCCTATTCCACCAATCCATGCCACCTATGTTGATGTGTAGGCAGCATATTTTCCTAGCTAGTATGTCTAATATGACTCTGCAGACTTGCTGAGTTTCTCCAGCACGGTCTGTTTTTATTACTGACAAACTTCACCATCCTTTTTAGATTATTCTTTTAAATATAATGGGTGAGCTACCAATTTCAGCATGTCCAACTAATGTATTATGGGGTCAGCAGAAGGAATACATTGAGGAGGTAAGCTATGTGTCCCCACAATTCAAAGTAGATGGGCATGTAATATCGCAGTCTGTATCTTGAATGTAGCAAGGAATGTCATCCAAGGAGACCTCAAATTAAAGACTTGTCTTTACTTGTCTTTACTATTGAACATTGGTACATGTATATTACAGAAACCTGGTTTGAATATTTTCATCTGTTAGCTAATCTAGATCTTTAGAAACACAATCTGCTTCTACACTCCACTTTGAACAACAATCTGTGCTTTCGGCTATTCCGCTTCTGCAGAAGGCTTATGGATAAAAGAGTAGTGTAAAACTTTGTTGTTACAAGTTCACTAGATGCTGTTATCGAGGCACAACTTGCCACGCAGCCTAAAGCATGCTCTTCCTCAGGGAGTGAAAATTAACAGATTCCAAATACCATCAACGTTAGTTGAGCAATAACATTGTGAATAAAGTAAACCACTTGACCAGTTTTGTGCAGATTGCTGAGACTTGGAGAAGACAAGAATATACTTCTAATCTACTAAATAAGAATAAGTAGCCTCAGACATTTTGCATGTTAAATTGTGCGAGTTTTGATGTAAAATTGTGACTCTTGGTGGTTTGTTTGGCCTACCATGTGGTAATTTCTTTTTGTTTTACAGAAGAAAATGCTGAAACCAACTTCTTTTCAAGTCTTACTGCTTGACCATGCAATGGAATATTTTTATATCTTTTCAGGATTTGACCACTGCCATTTGTTTATTTAGCAGACCTTCAATAATCACCAATTCTTATAAAATGGAACCAAGTACACAAAGGACATTTGACACAAGAATTCCAAGCCATGGTGTAAACTTGGACTCTGTTTTCTTTGATTTTTTTTTAAAATTACATGGAAACATTCTATTTGATACAGTTTTGGATCTGTAGGTTTTTACATATTTGAATACTTAAAAACACATGCTGAGAAAACTGCTTTGCTTTTGTGTTCTTTCTCCACTGGCTGATTTAGTGTAAAAGGCATAAAATTAAGTTTCAGCATTTAGGCTGACAGGTTGTGTGTGGACAGTGGAGAAATGAAATTCCAGCACTGTTTAATCATGAAGCATTTTATACTGTGAATTAAAGGAGCTGTGAATAGTTGTGAACTTCTGACACTTCAATTTCTCAGATCTTAACAAAGGAAATCTTAATTTCACCCATCCAGAGCCGCCTCCTTTTTTATTTTACATTTACAAGCTGGTGTATCCTTTTTCAGATCGACTGCTTTTAAAACAAAATTCTCCAGGTACAAGCCTGATGGTTTGGTCAGTTTTAATGGGATTTTGATAAACAACGATTGAAACACAAAAGCTTGCTTAAAATGAAAAGACTCTCGGTGTTTGATGGGCAGTTTTTAAAATGTTTATTCCATTTTTAAAGGTAAACCCGGAAAGGGGTTTAGCAAAAGGGTATAGCAGCTTTGATATTAGCAGGAAGTTGTACAAGGCTTCAGAATACCAAACCAAAAAAAACTCACATTAGGTAGGATTGTGATCATCAGTGCTAAATTAATTAAAATTGATTAAATTATTCAGAATTTTTTTAAAGTATGCTCTTTTACTTATGCTTCAGAATTTAAAGAAAAGTCTGATGAAATTTCAAAATATACATTGTCTCGACTGGATAATTTAACTGTTAATATATTTTAATGGATTATTTGTAATCTATTATGTTATGTTTCTGTATAAAGATTCCTGTTTTCCTGCCAGCAGAGGTTATCCAGCCCAGGATGTTGCTGAATAAAAGACTTAAGTGCCTCAAGAAACAAGTATCATTTGCAGATTAGACAGCTCTTGAGGCTGTGAAATAACTTTTAGTTTTTATGATGTAAATCAGAAGAAAATCCCAATTTCTCATGCACATTGACATATACAGTGTGCAGTGTTGAAAATAACATCCAAAAGCTTATGATCCCAATCCTACTGTGAAAGTAGCTCCATATTTTAATTCCATTCTTTGTGGATGTCATCTCTACCAATTGAAGGATTTTTGTAAAGTTCTTTTATACACTTGTATAGAATTAGCGATTTTTAAAATCTTTACTCATTGATTTTAATATTAGGGTACCGTTTGAATGAAGATTTTTTTTAAAAAGTCATGGGATCTTTGTAGATATTAATTAGTAGGAATTATCTCAGTGTTGTGGGACTTGAATCACACCATGATCATACCGATGATGTAATAGGAAAGTTCAATAGTTGCATTTGGTAGCCTGAACTATTTACTGAATTCTTCCTTTTATGGCTTTTTGAATACAATTTTAAAGAAATAAAACATTTTGATCATAAAACTGAATTGTAAAACCTTTGAATCCATTGTGATTGTGTGGACTTAATTATCCCCATTGCTGTCATTCAAAATCCAGTTCATTGTTGTTATTTATTTCTGAAACCAGGCGGTAACATTCTGAATGTAAACTGCCATTTTCACTGTGTAAAATGCTGAGAATCCAACCCTATGAAAGAAACCTCAGAATCTTAACACACGAAAGAAATAAAACAAATATTTAAATTTCAGTCCATCATCCTTCATGTATTTGTGAATGTGATTGGTTATATAACCAATCTTTTGACTACCTGGCTTTATTTATTACCTGACCTATCATGTAGTAGGTAACAATGGACCAAGAGAATTTTGCAAGTGTAATTTGAATGTACAGTGTCAGATGTTGAGTCTTCCAAACTTATTAACACTTTTGTAAACTTCTAACATGTATTTTTGATGATTTAGCAAGTTTACGCAGAAATCAGATTGCTGAAAGAATATTTGAAGAACAGCACTCAATTTATTTGCAATGAGCTTTTACAGTAAATCCAACATATTAAGTAATGTTCATACCAGTTTCCAAGTTAACAAGAAATTGCATTATAAGACTGATGCTCCAGTAATGCTTCATTTCATAATTATATTTAGTTGGCCACCCTTTTGAACACTGTACATCTTGGCTTTCTTCAATGGAAATTGTGACTAGCCAATAATAAATACGATGAATGCACACAGATGACTGTGTACTAAATCTTTATGCACTCTTTCTCTCTGGGAGTACGTGATGAGTTCAAATTGAGTGTTGGCAGCCAGATGTTTACACTTATGCATATTTCAAATATTAATGTTTGCGCAACCTACATATAAAATTAAAACAGCTGGTAGCAAATTGTCTGTCCGATCCTTGTGTACGCTAAGTATAACCGTGTTTTTATTCTAATCAGCAACATGAGCAGTACTGCTTAAAGCTCTGAATAGTGGTTAGCACAGTAGTTGAGCACGTTTCCCTTTCATCTTTGGAATCTCTTTTGCAGTCCATCTGCTTACTATAACAATGATGAGGGTGGTGAATTTGGTCCAATATCAATACAGATCTTTGTGGATAATTATCTTACAGTACTGTACTGCCCAACATTCAATTATAATTGATAGTTTCAGTGAGATGATAAAAATAGCTGTACAGGGAAATAGAAACATTACAATAATGTAGCACGTTATCTTTAGAAACCATTAGGAAATACTTCTGCCTTGCTTTATTCTGTAGATGTATGAGAGTACTATTGCAAACTACCTGTTGCTGTATTAAACACTAAAAGAGTCAAAAATACCCATTTACCTGCTGCCTTCTAAGCTCATTCAGGAGGGTTACCAGAGTTCAATTTGTTTCATTTTCTCTCATTGAACAAAAGGCTTAACCAAGTCCCGGGCCACTTAGTTTTTCAGCATTATAATGTAAGTAACTTAAAGGTTTCCTCACAAAACTAAGGAAGGTTTCTAGAAATTTCACGAAAACAGAAGATAATGTAACATTATTTCTCAGCTCTTGATAGCTCTGCTGTTTGAAATGCTAAATCATGAAGGAACACACGTTCAGCTCACTAAATGAATTGATCTCAACTAGAGAAGCACAAGGAGATCTACAACAGGATTCAGTGATTCTGATTTAAAAAGAGGAGGAGATTGCATGGTATTCATGTTGAACAGTTGCTATCCAGTGATCCCATAATCAGTATACCTCCAGCTCCTCCTCCTCCTTCCCCTTCCTCTGCCCCCACCCCTGTTTCCTCCTTTGGATGTATACGTTCTTCAGTTTGTTGACGACATATTTGGGTTCGGCTGGAATGTTGCTCTTGATCAAATTTGCCTTTCAGTGCTTGTGGTTTTCCTTTTATTTAAATAATGGTCACTTGAACATGCAGCCATTTAATGTAACCAGAACACAAGACTAAATTAATGCCTTCATAAGAGAAGGAAACATGATTTTTAAAATGTTGTTTCTGCATCCCCAATTGTTACTGCCACCAATGGCAGAGAGTAGTAGACTTTGACAACACTCTGATCAAAAGCAGTTATTGCTGTGTAAGTTAGTTTCTTCCAAAGGCAATTTGTTCATTTGTCGACATTTACTCTGAGTGCCATCTCTGGATTTCTGTGCTGCCTTGAAAATGTCATCTGCAAAATACAACTAATAAGTGTGAATGATAATGTAGAGTTTAATTATTGTCTGTTGTAGACGTATTGCTAAATCATCTTTTGTAGTTTGAGGAAAATGATCATAGGATTTTAAAGTTTAATCTGCTATGAAATGAACTTCCTCATGGGATAAGAGAATTGTAATTATTGTGACGATGCCTAGTGGATGTCTGCTGCTGACATTCATGTGACTACCTTGACCATTATTTTAATTTTCAAATTAATGAAAATATTAAATTACAAGCTAGATTTGAATAAACAAACATTGTGTAGAGCTGATGAGTGGTTAAGACTGCAGACCTTTGAAGCTAGATCTTGTTTTGCATGTCATGTCTGTAGTTGGACATGTCAAAAACAGACCACTAGGTGATAATCAGTAACAATATCCTCGTAGTCATAATTATCCAGCACAGAAACAGACTCTTTGGCCCAACTCGTCTATACCAATCAAATATTCTAAAGTGCCCATATCCCTCTAAACACCTTCCTATTCATTTACCCATCCAGATGCCTTCTAAATGTTGCAAATGTACTTCCTCTGGCAGCTTGTTCCATACACACACCACTCTTTTGCGTTGAAAAAGCTGCCCCTCAAGTCTCTTTAATACCCTCCCACTGCCATCTTAAACCTATGCCCTCAGTTTTGGACTCCCCTACCCCGGGAAAAAGACCTCGGCTATTCACCCTATCCATACCTCTCATGATTTTGTAAACCTCTACAAGGTCACCCCCCCCCCCCCCCCCCCCCCCCCGGCCTCTGACGCTCAAGGGAAAGCAGCCCGAGCCTATTCAGCCTCTCCCTGTAGCTCAAACCCTTGTAAACATCCTTGTAAATCTTTTCTGAATCCTTTCAAGTTTAACAACAACTTTCCTAAAGCAGGGAGGCTAGAATTGAGTGCAGTATTCTAAAATCTGAGCCAGCTTTCCGTTTCATAACCTAAGGGCACCATGCCTGCTGTCACAGCTGAGAACAGTTAAATCTGGGGCAGAATTTAAACCTGGGTTCCTCCTGCTCTATCTGAATGAGTTGGGGTCACTACCTTTCTCAGCCAAAGGAAGCCTTCACCTTTGAAAAGTAAATGTTAAGCTGAGTGAAGTTAATCACTTGATCAGAATTCTTGCTTGTTTTCAAGAACAAGTGGGGATTGTAGTTGGAGAATGTAAAAATCAGCCAGTTCTGTTGCTTATATAATTATGACATAAGTAAATAAATGCTTTTTTAAAACTATGCAGCTAAATACTTGAACAATACAACACACTTTGCCTTGGTGCAATTTATTAGCAAGAAATATGCTAAAAACAAGCTCGTACAGAGATTTTGTACAAGATTTCAGTGTTGTATGCAAAACATCTGTTTAACATTAAGTCGTTAATGCTGCAGTCGTGTTCAGTTGTCAAAAGGGACTGTATAAGTATCCAAGTTAGTCACTCAAGTCTGCACAATCTGTTCCAAACTTGAATATTTCATGCAGATATAATTTGTGACAATTTTCAGCTTTCTTCCTGAAAGGTATATGTGAGCTACATTTACATGTAACCAATCTGCTCAGATGTGTTATGACACCCCTCAGCAATAGGTGGACCTTGAACCCAGACTCTCTGATCCAGAGGTAAGGACACAATCATTGCACTACAAGACCCCTGGAGCCATGCTATTGTTTGTCTTTTTCTAGCCATACTTCAAATAGAACCACATGGATTGCTTGGGTTTAATTAAGTTGACCTGTAAACAGTAAACCACCCTATTCTGCAGACTTTGAATTTTTCATTTCTTTAAAAAATGTTGGATTACTCAAAATACATCTTCAAACACAGCTGTTCTGTCAATATGGTTCCCCTCAATAATACTGACCTGTTTTCTGACTTTTTGTACATTCTGGAATATGTTCTAGTGGCAACTTTTCCAAGTTATCTTGGACTCAAGTTTTTAATGATCCCTCCCACATTCCATTGGTTGGAATCATACTTAGCACAAATGAGAATGTTTATGGTTGTTGGAAATCAGTTATCTCTGCTAGGACGCCACTGCAACAATTCTTTGAGATAGTGTCCTAGGTCGAAGCATCTTCAGCTTTGTAATTAGCAGTCACCAAATGTTCAACACCATTTGGGATTGCTCGGGTACTGAAGCAGTTCATGTCCATATGCGACAAGATCTGGATAGCATCCAGGCTTTGGGCTGATAATGACAAGTGACATTTGCACCACACAAGTCCTGGGGGTTACCACTGACCAGAAATTAAACTGTACCAGCTATCTAAATCCTTAGCTACGAGATCAGCGATGGAAATTCTATGACAAGTAACTTATTACGTGATTTCCCTTATGATTGTCCATCATCTGCAAGGCACCAGTAAGGAGTGTGATTGAATATTATCTGCCTGTTTGGATGAGTACAGCTTTAACAACATTCAATAAGCTCCTAACCATTCAGGACAAAGCAGCTCCCATTCATCACCATAAAACATTCACTCCAAAATTGGACTGTTGCAGTGTGCATTCCATCTACAAGCTGCACTGGAGCAAGTCAACAAAGGGGCACCTGCAAGTTTTCCTCCACGTAGCATCCTGACCTGGAATTATATCACTCTTCCCTCACAGTTGCAAGGTCAAAGCCTGGACCACCTCCACTACCACCACAGTCGGTAAATCTACATTACCTGAAACTCAGCTCAGAAAGAATTTCTCAATGGTTGTTAGGGCTAGACGCTAAGTGCTGGGCTAGGCATTGACTGCCTCACGCCCTCATCTCATGAATGATAAAACACAACTTTTTTCCTGAATGGGAAATAAACATTACAACCGATTTTTCAATGTTAACTCCACTTTCCCACCAGATCCCCCTATGCTATGGGGATGTATTTGGAGCAGTATAATGTACTATATCCATAACGTACAATGAAACAGTTTTGTTACCTTAATTATTCTTAATAAGGCTAGGTGTCTCGTACTAGCAGACATGAAATACACTTGTTGGTGTGGTGTATTAGACATTTTCTGACAATGTAGATGCATGTCTGAAATAGTCACCATAGCCACATCTGGAGTCAGTTAACCTTTTCAATTAGACACCATTATTTAAAAAATTGTTTAAAAATAATCATTGGTATACAGCATGGCACTGGATGTGATTTCAGTGGTCAAAAGTTAACATTGGGGGGTCTCTGCATCTCTAACTTTGCCCAGTAAAATCTGTCAGAGAGATGGCAAGAACTGCAGATGCTGCAGTCGGAGACAACAGCGTGGAGATGGAAGAAAACAGCAGGCCAGGTAGCATCAGAGGAGCAGCAAAGTTGATGTTTTGGGTTGGGACCCTTCTTCAATTTCTAGGCTCATTTTCCACCGTTTCGTCCGTATCCCTTTAAAACCTTCCTATTCATACATGTTTCCACCTGCCTTTCAAATGTTGTAATTGTACCAGCCTCCACCACTTCCTCTGGCAATTCATTCCATACACGCACCACCCTCTGTGAGGAAAAAAATGCCCCTTTTAAGTATTTCCCCTCTCCCCTTAAACCTATACCCTCTAGATTTGGACTCTTCGATCTCGCTAAAAGATCATGTTTATTTATTCTACTCATGCCCTATATCAGCCTCTGATGATCCAGGGAAAATTGCCCGAGTCTATTCTGCCTCTCCCTATAGCTCCAACCTTGGCAACAACCTTGTAAATCTCTGCTGAACCTTTTCAAGTTTCACAACATCCTTACCGAAGCAGGGAGATCAGAATTGCATGCAGTTTTTCAATAGTTGTTCACTTGTTCACTCATACAGCACAGAAACAGACCTTTCGGTCCAACCAGTCCATGCTGACCAGAATCACAAGCTAAACCAGCCCCACCTGCCTATTCCTAGACATATCCCTCCAAATCCTTCCTATTCATGTAGCTATGCCTTCTAAGCATTGTAATTGTGCCTACATCCACCACTTCCTCTGTAAGTTCATAATCTGTAATAAATTTGTCAGCCATAAATTCTCCGGTCTAACCAAAGTCCTGTACAGCCAGCCGCACAGTGCAGTTTGCTTTTATTTCATATAGGTTCAGGCATTTCTCCACATTTGGACTGCACTTGAATTTAATCCAATGGAATGCTCCATAGAGTATTCTATTTTTTTTAACTACAAGTAATTTTGGATGACAATCCAATACAGTCACATGACTGATGTCATTACAGAATTTTGCAGTTTCATCTTGTTCTTTTAGTGTTAGGTTTACTCCTGATAATCTGCTCTTGAATTTGTTAGAATATCAAAATCCATTAATCCTTCCTTTTGTTTTTAATGATCTAATTATTTCAAGCTATGTAAAGATTTTGCATCAATTTCCTTTCCAGGATGGTTTCCAGGGCACTAGTTTACTTTTCGGTCTATGGTGGAACTGAGGTTGTCAGGAGACTATTCAGTTCTAAAAGCATTAAAAGTGACCTCTGTCCCATTCCTTTGTAAATTCATGTGAATATCTGCAACATGATTAGTATCCTTGACAAATCTTACCCTACCCTATCCCAATTGCTGCTAACATACTGCTAGCAAGATCAGCTAACTCCACACTGATCACATAATTAAAATGGAACTTTTCTGGTGAGTGAAACGTAGCTTCGCAGGCTGACATGGAATAATAAAGGGGAAGGCTTTGTGTTCATTTTTTGTTGGCCAAATTTTAGCGAAAAGATAAATTCGGTGTTCAAAATGACTTCAATATCAGTGACCCTCCAAAGTAAGTTTGTAAACAAACAAGTGCCAGTTAGCTTTTTCATAATTATAGAGCTTGATGAATAACAGTGAATTTTAACAAATTGGTTGGGTAATACTGAAAAAAGTTAGGGTCCAATGCCACTACAAGTAACACTTGCAGGAAATTAAGAGAATCCTGGAAAAAAAACTGAAAAATGTACATCAAAGGCAGGTCATCACAGAGCATTGCAGCAATAACAGTTGGAGATTTTTAAAAAAGCATTAAAATACTTTGTTTTTTAAATGTTTAACTTAATGAATACCAGGATGAAACATTGGAAAGAAAAAGCAAACTGCACAGAGGGTCTGGAGAGGCAAATGATAGGCATCACATCTCGCTGAGATAGTGTGCAGGAAATCAAAGCATGCTACTTCCAGAGTTGTCACAGAAGTTAAAAGATTTTTTTTAAATTTGAAGAATTCTCCAATTTTCCTGACTTTCAAATTCATGTTGACCAAAGGTACAGACCAAGTTTCTGTACTTAACCAGAAATAATATACTTTAGCTATAGGTAAACAGCTCTGCCGAACCCATTGGTATGTAACCACAGACAGGAGGAAAATAATATAATGGATGGATGATGAACCAGGAAGGCACTTCACTGGTTGCAGTTCACAGGCCTTGCCAAGATGATTCTTGCCCAGATCAGGCCCTTGTTTCTTGGTCAGTCTTTCTTTCAGGCTTATCCACTTATTTGCAGGAGACATAGAGTGGCTAATTTACTCTTAAAGGATCTTTGACATACTAATTAAAAGTCACAGCCTAGAGCTATTACTGAAAGAAAAATAATCTAGTTTTCTTTGGGTTTAAAGTGGCTTTTGCTGCAGCGACAGCTCATAAGGTTATTGTAATTCTAAAAGATTCCCCTATCTTGTTCACAGCACCAAGCTGCCCAACTATCTTAGAACCAACCACATAGCTTTTGGCAGGCAGAAGGCCTTTGTCATCAATCACTGGTCACGAGTCCAGACTAATCAGCTACTTGTTGCTGACCCAAGCTCCATTTGTATGTAATCTTTCAGTTCCAGCTCATCTACAAACAACACTTCTACTGCTGGAAATAGCAGCTGTTTAAACAGTGGTTACAATGAAAAGGGGGTTAATTATTAAAACATGCAGAAATCATCCAGCAATCTTTGGTTTTAATACAATTCTTTATATATATAAGAAAATATTGTTCAGCAACAGGTCTAATTTGACAGGGAGCAATTAATGAAATACAAATAGATTTAATACTTCTATTCAAGTAGGGAAGGAGGCAGAAAAGGCCTCCTCCCTGTTAGCTAGTTAGCTTGATGTCGGTCATAGGGAAGGTGTTAGAATTAATCATTAAGAAGATTATAACTAGGGACTTAATACTCAAAAAGGTAAATCAATAAGAGTGTTGTTTTGTGAAATGGAAATTGTGCCTAACCAATATAAATTCATTGAAGGGTAGTGTGGCAGTGTGGATAAAGGAGATCCCACTGATGCATTCAGACTTTCAGAAGGATGCAATAACGTTTTATGTGGAAACATGCCGAAAGAGACGTTCATGGTATACACAGTAACTCTTGCATGGACAGCAGGTTGGCTTGCTGGTAGGCAGACAGGAGAGAGCATATGCATTAATGGGTCTATTCGAGATTGGCATCTGTGATGAATGGAGTCATACAAGGATCTGGAATGGAGTCATACAAGCTGGGCCCTCAATGTTTTACAGTTTCAAATCAGTGGCTTTGACAAGAGATGAAAGGCTCAGTGACAAAGACAGATAGGAAAGTATGTTGTGACCTAGCAACATCAGCGTGCATTCTTGTTAAGTGAGTGTGTAAAAAATCTGACAGTTGGAATATAAGCAGGAACTTTGGCAGGAATAATAAAAAAAAGTTGTGTAATTTAAACAGAACAAATGCAAAATTCGGGGGTGCAGAAGACCCAGGTGTTCTAGTTCATGAGTCACAAATCGTTATTGTACACATATTATCAAGTGATTAAGGTGGCTAATGGAATACCATCCCTTATTACAAAAGGAATCCAACATAAATGAAGCACAATATTCTTACTTTTATATAAGGCATTGATGAGACCACAGCCAGATATAGTGGGTAGTTTCAGTCTCCTTATTTAAAGTACTATAAAAATGTATTGGAAGTGGTTCACAGGAGGTTTACTAGATTGATATTTGCAGTGAGTTGGCTGTTTTATAAGAAAGTAGGACAAAAACAGAAGTTGCTGGAAAAGCTCAGCAGGTCGGGCAGCATCTGTGAAGGGAAAAAACAAGAGTTAACGCTTTGGGTCTGGTGACCCTTACTCAGCATCTGCAGTTCTTTTGGTTTTTAAGAAGTAAGTGGGCTTGTTTTCATGGAGTTTAGAAAAGCAAGGGATGATTTGATTGATGTTTATAATGGTCTGAGTGGTCTTGATAAGACAGATGTGGAAAGGATGTTTACTTTTGTAAGAGGAGTCCAGGACTGGGAGACCACTATTTCAAAATTAAGCATTGCCCTTTTAGTACAGAGGTGCCGTGAATTCTTTTTCTCCAAGTGTTGTATGGCTTTGGGACCCTGCGTCAGAAAGTGGTGAAAATGCAGGCATTCAATATTTTTAAGGCTCAGGTAGATGGATTCCTGTTAAACTGGGGATGAAAGGTTATCAGGGATAGATGGTCGTATGAAATGAGGATCACAAGCAGATCATTAATGATCTTAACGATTAACAGCAGACACGAAGGGCCAAATGATTTATGGTAAAGAAGGTTGATGAATTGGAAGCACTAGTAGCAAATTGATGAGCACTATTTTCAGATCATAAGACCATAGTGTACAGGAGCAGAATTAGGCCTTTCAGCCCATTAAGGCACCTTTTGATCATGGCTCATATGTTACTCAACCCCATTCTCCTGCCTTATCCCTGTAACTCTTTATCCCCTTATTAATCATGATTCCACCAAATTATTTTTGTGTACACTCAGTGGCTAAAATAAAGGGTACATCAGTCTTATAAATAATAAATGAGGAAGAGAACTAATTAGGGACAACAGATCAGGCTAATCTATCGAGACAGGAGGTACTAAAGTACTTGCATTTGTTTTGGCTGGAGAAGACACATACAGCAGTCACAGAGGAGGTACTCTAATAGCACTACTGGATAAAATAAAAATAGAGGACGCATTTTAAAGCTTGCTCTTTTCAAGAGAAAGAAAGTCAGCCTCTGCAAGGGGCATATATTGTAGAGTAATGAGGAACTCGTAGAGCTTCTGACCACAATCTTTGAGGCACCTTTGGATGCGGGAATCATGCCAGAAAACTGGAAGGTTGTAAACTTAACCCCCCACCATCTTCCCCGTTCAAAAAATGGAAGAGGGATATGTTTGTCAGACTAACATGTGTAATGTAGACAATATGGGACCAAACTAATTGGCATTTGGCATGGACTTTGTTTTAAAGGCAAGCGGTGCTCTTTGATGAAATAACGGAGTGGGTTGATGTGGGCAGTGTGGTTTATTTGTAGGTGGATTTCCAAAACATATTTCACAACGTATTTGCAATAGACTTGTTGAACTAAAACTAAAAAGCCCAGAAACAAGAAGATGATGAAACTTGAGAGTAAGTTAGCTGATAATATAAAAGTAGATTGTAAGAGGTTTTAAGTATGGAAAAGGTAACTGAGAAGCAAGAAAGGACAATTAGATCACTGGAAAATGAAGCTGGAGAAGTAGTGATGAGGAACAAGGAAAAAGCAGAGGAGCTGAACAAATATATTGCATCAGGTTTCACAGCGGAAGACACTGGTAACATACCAGAACATCAAGAGGGTTAGGGGACAGAGAGGTGAGTACAGTGGCTATCACTAATGCACAAGTGTTTGGGAAGCTGAAAGGTCTGAGGTGGATAAATCACTTGGAGAGAGGCTACATACCCGAGTTCTGAAGGAGATAGCTAAAGAGAATGTATAGGGACTGGTGATCTTTCAGGAATCACTGGAATTGGGCGTGTCCCAGGAGGACCGGAAAATGGCAAGGGAGGGAGGCAGAAAACAGGAAACTATACACCAGTTAGCCATTCCTCAAACAGAGAACACAGAACAGAGAACAATACAGCGCAGAACTGGCCCTTCGACCCTCGATGTTGCGCCGAACTGTGAACTAATCTAAGCCCATCCTCCTACATTATCCCATCATTATCCATCTGCTTATCCAAGGACTGTTTAAGTGCCCCTAATGTGGCTGAGTTAACTACATTGGCAGGCAGTGCGTTCCAAACCTTTACCACTCTGAGTAAAGAACCTGCCTCCGACATCTGTCTTAAATATATCACCCGTCAATTTGTAGCTATGCCCCCTTGTACAAGCTGACGTCATCATCCTCAGAAAAAGACTCACTGTCCACCCTACCTAATCCTCTGATTATCTTGTATGTTGCTATTAAATCCCCTCTTAGCCTCCTTCTCTCCGATGAGAACAGACCCAAGTCCCTCAGCCTTTCTTCATAAGGCCTTTGCTCCAGACCAGGCAACATCCTGGTAAATCTCCTCTGCACCTTTTCCAATGCTTCCACATCCTTCCTGTAATAGGGCGACCAGAACTGCACGCAATATTCCAAGTGAGGCCACACTAGCATTTTGTACAGTTGCAGCATGACATCACAGCTCCGGAACTTAATCCCTCTACCAATAAAACCTAACATACCATAAGCCTTCTTAACAGCACTATCAACCTGGGTGGCAACTTTCAGGGATCTATGTACATGGACACGAAGATCCCTCTGCACATCCACACTACCAAGCATCTTTCCATTGACCCAGTATTCTGCCTTCCTATTAATCCTCCCAAAGTGAATCACCTCACATTTATCTGTGTTAAACTCCATTTGCTACCTTTCAGCCCAATTCTGCAGTTTATCCAAGACTCCCTGCAACCTGCAACATTATTCCACACTGTCCACCACTCAACCAACTTTAGTGTCATCTGCAAACTTACTAACCCATCCACCTATGCCTGTGTCCAGATCATTTATAAAAGTGACAAACAGCAGTGGTCCCAAAACAGATCCTTGAGGCACACCACTATTAACCGGACTCTGGGCTGAATATTTTCCATCAACCACCACTCGTTGCCTTCTTACAGAAAGCCAGTTTCTAATCCAAACTGCTAAATCTCCTTCAATCCCATGCCTCTGAATTTTCTCCAATAGCCTATCATGTGGAACCTTATCAAAGGCTTTACTGAAGTCCATGTACATCACGTCAACTGCCCTTCCCTCATCCACATGCTTGGTCACCTTCTCAAAAAACTCAATGAGGTTTGTGAGACACGACCTGTCCTTGACGAATCCATGCTGACTATCTCCAATCAAATTGTTGCTTGCTAGATGATTATAAATCCTATCTCTTATAATCCTTTCCAAAACTTTTCCTACAACAGACGTAAGGCTCACAGGTCTATAATTACGTGGGTCATCTCTACTGGCCTTCTTGAGCAAGGGCACAACATTTGCAATCCTCCAGTCCTCTGGTACTAAACCTTTAGACAATGAGGACTCAAAGATCAAGGCCAAAGGCTCTGCCACCTCCTCCCTAGCTTCCCAGAGAATCCTTGGAAAAGTCCCATCCGGCCCAGGGGATTTATCTACCTTCACACCTTCTAGAATTGATAACACTTCCTCCTTACTAACCTCAATCCTTTCAATTCTAGTAGCCCGTAACTCAGTCTTCTTTTCTACAATATTCTCCTTTACCTGAGTGAAAAATCTGTTCGGTGTTTTTTGAGAAGGTAATGAAGATCTATTTGGATTTCAAGAAGGCCTTTGCCAAAGTGCTGCACAGAAAACTACCACATAATATAAGGTCCCATGGTGTTAGGGGCATGGAAAGGGTATAGGCTGACAGAAAGCAAAAAGTAGGGATAAAGGGGTCTTTGTCAGGATGGGAGCCAGTGACTAGTGAAGTTCTGCAGGGGACAGTGTTGGGATAAAAACTATTCACAAGGTGGGAATGTGTGAGGGTATGCACATTGGTAGGAAGAATAGAGGCGTAGACTATTTTCTAAATGGGGAAAGGCTTCAGAAATCTGAAGCACAAAGGAGTCCAAGTTCAGGATTCTCTTAAGTTTAACGTGCAAGTTCAGTTGGCAATTTGGAAGGTAAATAGAATGTTAGCATTCATTTCAAGAGGGCTAGAATACACGTGCAAGAATGTGCTGCTGAGGCTGTACAAGGCTCTGGTCAGAAAGCATTTGAACTATTGTGAGCAGATGTGGGCCCTGTATCTAAGGAATAATATTTTGACATTGGAGGGGGTCCAGAAGTTTGCAAGGGAATGATCCTGGAGATGAAGGGTTTGGCATACGAAGAGTGGTTGAGGGCCCTGCGTCTGTACTTAATGGAATTTGGAAGGATGAGGGGAGATCTCTTTGAAACTTACAGAACACATATGGGAAAAATGAATGTGGAGAAGGTGATTCCGCTTGTAAGAGACACTGGGACCCAAGGTCACAGTCTCAAAGTGAAGGGACAACCCTTTAGAACTGAGATAAGGAGGAATTTCTTCAGCCAGTGGTGAATCTGTGGAACTCATTGCCACAGAAGGTTTTGGGGGCCAAATCATTGAGTGTATCTAAGACAGAGGAGTTAGGTTGTTGATTAGTAGAAGGGTTACAGGGAAATGGGATAGAGAAATCTATCAACCATGATCAAATGGCCTAATTCTGCTCCTATATCTTATGGTCTTAACTAAAACCCACAGTACAGCAGCAGCATGGATACAAAATTAGAATCATAGACTATTACCATAGAATCCCGACAGTGCAGAAAGAGGCCTTTGGGCCCATCGAATCTGCACTGACCCTTCGAAGAGCATCCCATCTAGACCCATCCTATTCCAGAAACTGTACAGTTACCATGCCTAATCCACCTCGCCTGCATATTCCTGGCACTGAAGAGTTTCCCCATTTAGAAAATAGTCTACACCTCTATTCTTTCTACCAAAGTGCATAACTTCACACTTTCCCTCTTTGTGAACAGTTGTAGTTCCACACTGACTCCTACAAAATTCCACTAGTCACTGGCTGCTGTTCTGTAAAAGACCCCTTTACCCCCACTCTCTAGCTCTTGCCACAATGGGGCAATTTCGTATGGCCAATCTACCCAACTTGCACATAGAACAACACAACGCAGAACAGGCCCTTCGGCACTCAATGTTGCGCCGACCTGTGAACTAATCTAAGCCCATTCCCTTACACTATCCCATCATCATCCATATGCTTATCCAAGGGCTGTTTAAATGCCCCTCATGTGGCTGAGTTAACTACATTGGCAGGCAGGGCATTCCACCCCCTTACCACTCTCTGAGTAAAGAACCTGCCTCTGACATCTGTCTTAAATCCATCACCCCTCAATTTGTAGCTATGCCCCCTTGTACAAGCTGAGATCATCATCCTTGGAAACAGACTCTCACTGTCCACCCTATCTAATCCACTGATCATCTTGTATGTCTATTAAATCCCCTCTTAGCCTCCTTCTCCCCAATGAGAACAGACCCAAGTCCCTCAGCCTTTCTTCATAAGACCGTCGCTCCAGACCAGGCAACATCCTGGTAAATCTCCTCTGCACCTATTCCAACAATTCCATATCCTTCCATCTTTGAATTGTAGGAGGAAGCCAAAGGAAGCTGCCCAATTGGCTAACAACAAGATATGCAACAAGTTCTCTTTTATGTTTCTGACACGATTTGCTGGAGGTCAGCACCGCAAATCTTCACACAGTGAAACAGGAGAACCCACTGAACTCCATAGCTGCCCAGGACAGAAAGATGAAAGGAAGTGGACAGTACAAGGTTGACATCTACACCATTTACATCTGACTTCATTCCTGCAATAATCATGAACAAGAACAGAAGTTGCTGGAGAAGCTCAGCAGGTCTGGCAGCATCTTGAAGAGAAATCAAGGTTTACATTTCAGGGCAAAATGGATAAAATGATATTTTCTGCAACCACATCACATTTTGGGATCAGGGAGAAAGCCTTTGAGTGCAAAATTCCCACAAGGAACAATTATTAAGATGTAAATCAGCAGGACAGAGTATGAGAGGAGTCATCAGCTTGGTTGCTGGAATGTCTTCTTTCTGAAGGGATGATGGGACTGAGTCAAGTAATTAAAACCTTGGGCCACAGCAAGTGAATTAACAACAAAAGTTGTCCTTTTTGTTAAAGAAAGTACAAGAGAAGATGATGATGAGTACTTCCCCGGTGTCTGGTCAGAGAGCTAATCTCATTCTGCTGAAGACTTATTTCAACTGGTACTGTACAGTTTCAAAAATCAAGAGCAAATCAGGAGTTAACCAACCTTCCTACCAGCAACGTGGTTTCTGAAAAAAGCTTTATATCATCTTCATCAATCATTTATCGTGCATCCCTAGCTGCCCTTGAGAAGGTGGTGATGAGCTGCTGTCTTGAACTGCTGAGCCCACCCATTATGGGTTGACCCACAATGCCACTAGGGAGAGAATTCCCAGATTTTGACCCAGTGACACTGAAGTATGGTGAATGGCTTTGGTGGTGGTGGGGGAGGGGGGAGTGGAACTTCCAAATGGAGGTTTTCTTTGCCTATGCCACCCTTGTCCTTGTAGTCATAAGTCATGGGTTTGGAAGATGCCGCCTGAGGATCTTTGGTAAATTTCTGTAGTGCTTCTAGTAGATGGTACACACTGCTACTGAGCATCGGTGGTGGACGGAGTCGAAGTTTGTGGATGTGGCACCAATCAAGCAGGCTGCTTTGTCATGGACTGTGTCACATTGTTGGAGTGTTGTTGGAGCTGCACCCATCTAGGCAAGTAGAGGAAATTCAATCTT
The DNA here is from genome assembly GCF_030684315.1 of Stegostoma tigrinum. Lineage (NCBI taxonomy): Eukaryota > Metazoa > Chordata > Chondrichthyes > Orectolobiformes > Stegostomatidae > Stegostoma > Stegostoma tigrinum. The sequence continues at coordinate 38,431,933 of NC_081377.1, read as the reverse complement.
ACTCCTGAATTGTGCCTTTGTAGATGGCGGACAGGATCTGGGGAGTCAAGAAGTGAGTTTTTGCTGCTGGACTCTTGGCTACTGACCTGCCCCTGGAGCCATTGCATTTATATGGTGAGTCCAGTTTGATTTCTTCTCAACGGTAGACCCCAGGAAAGTTGCATTTTCAGCAGATTGATTCCCGCAGTTCCAAAGCGCAGCTCACCGCCACCTTCTCAAAGACAGTTGGGGATGAGGAACAAACACTGATATAGACAACAACCCCACAACCCATGAAAGAAAAGCTGCCCAAACTTCTGACCAGAACATTACAGCAATTAACAGTGTGATGACTGAGCCTTGGGTGAAGGAAATGCTAATGCCCTTTCAAAATGCAATTTGTAAACACCTTGCCCTTATAAAGATATGAAATGCTGGAAAAACACAGTGAGACTGTCTCTCACTACAGAAATATGAAACTTTCTTTCCTTTTACCAATCAACAGTAAAGGATAATATCAACAGCAACAAAAACAACAGTTTAGGTGAGGTCTTAAATGATCTATGCTTTATTCAGGACCTGGTTATGTCTGTCAAGTAATCTCTGTTTCTATTTCAAACTTCTGCCATTTGCAGTTTATTCTTTTTATTTCCTTGGAAAAGAACACTCTTAAGACAATGAAAGTCTTTGCCCACTCTGGCCCATAAACTCATTCCAACCTATTTTCAACATCTTTCAAGTTCTACCTCATATTTATGGAGAGGTTCAAGTTAGGATTTTTTTTGAAGCAAACAGCTGGAGATATTTAGGGTTTAGAAGTAATAGCCTGACATTATTTTGAAATGAACTTCAAAAAGGTTCCTGGGAGAAAAGTTTATGACAGTCGACTGTGATTTAATTCTGAATTTAAAATTATGTGCTGCAGAAGATCTTTCAGACCACACTGTATCTTGAGCTGGTTCAATATAAAACAGCAAATCACAATGTACTCATCTGCCCCTTTCCTTCTCTATATGCCTACAGTTTGTTTCTTGCCAAATACATATCCATTTAAGACTAAAACATGTACTCAATCCATTTCTAGAACTGTTTTTCAACAATAAATTGAATCAGTCCAAACGGAGCCTAAATGCTCACTTGGCAATTACATTCAAATTTTGCTTTATAGTTGTATGATGTTCAATTGTGACATATAGTCTACATTCGGGATCAAACATAAAACTGTCAATTCTGCGATCCAATTTGGGTCAAGTTCTGATGCTTTACCAGGGCGATAGCGGCAAACAACCCAAAAGAACACAAACTTTACAGCAGAAACCTAATATATTCCCTGTTTCCAATGTCCAGATTCCATGGACTCCTCAATTACACATCAACTGTACAAATTATAATTTTTCCACATACAAATATGACAAGTTGGTTACCTGCTGTTTCAGTGTAGTGTGTTTGACAGTGTGGTGAGTGAATTTTAGTTATCTTGAATAAAATTGACATATTTTCTTGCTTCAATGAAACAGGAAGGTTTCCCTCTTTAATAGACCATGAAAGCAGACAGCTGACTGTACACAGTTATCATCTCTGGCACACTTCCGATCTACATGAATATCAAATGATGTAGTATAAATCCCAGATGTGTCTCTAAATTCTGTGCACATTTCTGAACCTTTACATCAGTTTACAAATCTGAAAGTAATCATCTTTGATCATCCTTTTTCCCCAATTCAGTAAAATTTGTTACTGTAATAAAATGCAAACAATTTTTTGACAATCCAAGCAGCAAAAATAATTCTGATGGGAAATGAAGTACATTGTTCTAATCAATCTGTACTTTCGGTGTCCTTTTCTATCAAGTGATATGGTTGCTGTGTCCTGTTCACTGGATGGAATGCCTTTGACACTCAACAAGGGTGGAGCCTTGGTTGGACAAGGTATTCAACAGATGCAACGCTAGACGTATTGAATAGCCTATAGAATCAAAGCAGACACTATGTTCAGCTAAAAGCAAGGTCAGCTTAGTTGGGAGCTTGACACTGATCTCTTTACTCTGGTGCGGAGTTATAACCAGCTCTGGCAGAATGCTGATAGGGTCCAAGGACCCATTTGCAGTCATTTTTCAGGTTCCAGATCTGGGTTTGTTTGGGGTGGGGTTCAAACGGAAATCTCTTTGATGTAGCAGCTGATGCTATCCAAGAGTTGCCTTGATGACAAGAATTTCCATCAGTCTTCATATTCCAATGCTTTGGTCTGTGAATTCTAGCCAAGCTGCGAAGCCTCTCAGCAAGGCACCAATCGAAATTGAGGAGTGGGGTGGGGGGGGGGGGGGTGTGTGGCGGGGGTGGGGGGGGGAAGGACATAAATCAAGAAGTAGTGGTTAGGAGATGGTATGCTTGACTGTTTAAAGCTGTAAGAAGAAAGGAGGATTTGGAATGCTAAGGATCTCCACAAGGGAATTGAAGTCAGAGATGCTATACTGATCTCAGCTTGGGGAGGGGACAGAATTGGAAGTGTGCGTTATGCATTTTCTGTTATCTCAGTGTAAATATCAGGAACCTCAGATAAAGTAGCTGGGGTTGGGGGTCCCAAGTAGCACGTGGGGACTGGGGGTACAGTGGGTACTAAGAAGGGCAGAAAAAAAAGGATCATATCCAAGGACTACAGCTTAAAGCATTTTCTCAGCAAGTACCTTTGGCCCACTGATCAGCAGGTTCACTATGAGATGACAGCCAAAACCCAACAAGGTTTTCTATATGAATATGTTGAAGGAGGATAAATAGGAGGGATCTTGCAGTGAGGCGTTTTGGTTGGAGCTCAGGAGTAGGAAGGATGAAATCACAATGTTGGGAGTTTTCTATTAAACTCCACAGGAGACAGAGGAGCAGATGTGTAGTCAGATATTAGATTTGGCCCTAACCGTGACAATGTCTACATTCAGAACACTGAGACCATTCAGAAGCCTCTCTCCCTGCGACTCCTCAAACACACACACTTGCAGCAATGCGCCGGCATCTCCCAGCTCTACAATCACGCCTACTCCAGCTCAGAGCCTCCCTCTCCCAAACCTGCAAAGGACCTCTCCTGTTTTTTATTCTTCATAGGATCCACAGCCTGAACTCTCAGTTCTACTCAGCTTTATTGGATACTAAAAACCATAAGCACAGTAAACTTACTGGTGCCTGCCACCCAAAACGGGATTCCTCCACCTTCCAAATCCCCAGCTGTACCCAGGACCTTCCCCACAATGTACCCGCCGCCATTGGCCACAGATGATGTCACACCCGCCACCGCCGGGCACACCACTTCCCGGACAGTGAACGCCATCGCTACTGAAGCCACCGCCTCCATTTCCGAGACAAACACCACAGGCACTACCGACACCGCTGCCGCCTACCCCGCTGCCTCCACAGCCAGCAGCTGCAGAGGAGACAGCCACACTGAGCCCTGCCGAGTCTTCACCATCCCCCCAGACCTCCCCCTGACTGAGGATGAACGGTCAGTCCTCAGCAAGGGGCTTACCTTTGTCCCCCTCCTCCACACATCAACGAATACCAGTCACATTTGGACATTGAGCAGTTTTTCCGCAGCCTCCGCCTCTGCGCTTACTTATTCAACCGGGAGCCTAACCCTCTCCCTACTGACCCCATCTCCTGCCTCCAACACAAATCCTCTTCCTGGACACCACCCCCAGGCCTCTTACCCTCCCTCGACCTCTTCATCTCTAACTGCCGTTGAAACATCGATTGCCTCAACCTCTCATCCACTCCAACCTCTCCCCTGCAGAACGGGCAGCCCTCCACTCCCTCTGCTCCAATCCCAACCTCATCATAAAACCCGTGGACAAGGAAGGCGCAGTTGTGGAATGGCGCACTGACCTCTACATCGCTGAGGCCAGATGGCAACTCTCCGACACCTCCTCCTAACGTCCCTTGGATCATGACCCCCACCCCCGAGCACCAAATCATTATCTCCCAAACCATCCACAAACTCATCACCCACAGCCTCTAACCTCATCGTTCCCCAAACCCGCACTGCCCGCTTCTATCTCCTTCGCAAAATCCACAAACCTGCCTGCCCTGGTCGACCAAATGTCTCCACCTGCTCCTGTCCCACCGAACTCATCTCCACCTACGTGGACTCCATTTTCTCCCCCTTGGTCCAGGAACTCCCTACCCACGTCCATGACGCCACCCACGCCCTCCACCTCCTCCTGAGGTTCCAATTCCCCAGTCCACAACACCTCATTTTCACCATGGACGTCCAGTCTCTATACACCTACATTTCCTCCGCTTCTTCCTGTCCCGGAGGCCTGACTAGTCCCCCTCTACTGACACCCTCATCAGCTTAGCCCAACTTGTCCTCACCCTCAACAACTTCTCTTTCAATTCCTCCCACTTCCGACAGACAATGGGGGTGGCCATGGGTACCTGCATGGGCCCAAGCTATGCCTGCCTCTTTGTAGGGTTACGTGGAACAGTCCCTCTTCCACACCTACACTGGCCCCAAACCCCACCTCTTCCTCCATTACATTGATGACTGTATCGGCACCGCCTCGTGCTCCCATGAGGAGTTCAAAAAGTTAATCTACTTCTCCAACACCTTCCACCCCAAACTTAAGTTCACCTGGGCTATCTCTAGTACCTCCCTCACATTCCTGGACCTCTCTGTCTCCATTTCGGGCAACCACCTGGAAACAGATATCCATTTCAAGCTCACCGACTCCCACAGCTACCTGGAATACACCACCTCCCAACCACCTTCCTGCAAAAATGCCATCCCCTATTCCCAATTCCTTCACCTCTGCTGCATCTGCTCCCACGATGATTCATTCCACTCCCGCACATCTCAGATGTCCTCATTATTCAAGGATTACAAACTCCGCCCCGCAGTGGTCAAGAACGCCCTCGACTGTGTCTCCCGCATTTCCCGCAACCCATCCCTCACACTCCATCCCTGCAATAACAACCAAAAGAGGATCCCCCTCATTCTCACACACCACCCCACCAACCTCCGGATACAACTCATCATCCTCTGATACTTCCGCCATCTACAATCCGACCCCACCACCAAAGACATTTTTCCATCCCCACCCTTGTCTGCCTTCCGGAGAGACCACTCTCTCTGTGACGCCCCTGTCCGCTTCACACTCCCCTCCAACCCACCACACCCGGCACCTTCCCCTGCAACCGCAGGAAGTGCTACACCTGCCCCCACACCTCCTCCCTCACCCCCATCCCAGGACCCAACAAGGCTTTCCACATCAAGCAGAGTTTCACCTGCACACCTGTTAATGTGGTATGCTGTATCCATTGTACCCGGTGTGGCTTCCTCTACATTGGGGAAACGAAGCGGAGGCTTGGGGACCGCTTTGCAGAACACCTCCGCTCGGTTCGCAATAAACAACTGCACCTCCCAGTCGTGAACCATTTTAACTCGCCTCCCATTCCACAGATGACATGTCCATCCTGGGCCTCCTGCAGTGCCACAATAATGCCACCTGAAGGTTGCAGGAACAGCAACTCATATTCCGCTTGGGAACGCTGCAGCCCAATGGTATCAATGTGGATTTCACAAGCTTCAAAATCTCCCCTCCTCCCACTGCATCCCAAAACCAGCCCAGCTCGTCCCCGCCTCCCTAACCTGTTCTTCCTCTCACCCATCCCTTCCTCCCATCTCAAGCCGCACCTCCATTTCTCACCTACTAACCTCATCCCACCTCCTTGACCTGTCCGTCCTGCCTGGACTGACCTATCTCCTCCCTACCTCCCCACCTACACTCACCTTTACTGGCTCCATCCCCATCTCTTTAACTAGTCTGTCTCCTCTCCACCTATCTTCTCCTCTATCCATCTTCGATCCGCCTCCCCCTCTCTCCCTCTTTATTTCAGAACCCTCTTCCCCTCCCCCATTTCTGATGAACGGTCTAGGCCTGAAACATCAGCTTTCTTGCTAGTATGATGCTGCTTGGCCTGTTGTGTTCATCCAACTCCACGCCTTGCTATCTCGAAGAAAGCAGGGTACTTGTGGTGGGTGACTTCAACTTTCCTCCTATTGACTGGGAATCCCTTAGACCCAGGGGCTTGTGCAGAGAGCAATTTGTTCGATGTGTCTCGGAGGGTTTTTTGAGGCAGTACATTGACAATCCAACCAGAGAGGAGGCCATACGTCCAGTCCCTGTACACCTGCATTCCGCATGGAGATGGCCTCAAGGCCCTCCGCTTCTTCCTGTCCCGCAGGCCCGACCAGTCCCCCTCCACCGACACTCTCATCCGCCTAGCTGAACTCATCCTCACACTCAACAACTTCTCTTTCGATTCCTCCCACTTCCTACAGACTAAGGGGGTGGCCATGGGCACCCGCATGGGCCCCAGCTATGCCTGCCTCTTTGTAGGTTACGTGGAACAGTCCCTCTTAGGCGCCTACACAGGCCCCAAACCCCACCCCTTCCTCCGGTACATTGATGACTGTATCGGCGCCGCCTCTTGCTCCCCAGAGGAGCTCGAACAGTTCATCCACTTCACCAACACCTTCCACCCCAACCTTCAGTTCACCTGGGCCATCTCCAGCACATCCCTCACCTTCCTGGACCTCTCAGTCTCCATCTCAGGCAACCAGCTTGTAACTGATGTCCATTTCAAGCCCACCGACTCCCACAGCTACCTAGAATACACCTCCTCCCACCCACCCTCCTGCAAAAATTCCATCCCCTATTCCCAATTCCTCCGCCTCCGCCGCATCTGCTCCCACGATAAGACATTCCACTCCCACACATCCCAGATGTCCAAGTTCTTCAAGGACCGCAACTTTCCCCCCACAGTGATCGAGAACGCCCTTGACCGCGTCTCCCGTATTTCCCGCAACACATCCCTCACACCCCGCCCCCGCCACAACCGCCCAAAGAGGATCCCCCTCGTTCTCACACACCACCCTACCAACCTCCGGATACAACGCATCATCCTCCGACACTTCCGCCATCTACAATCCCACCCCACCCCACCACCCAAGATATTTTTCCATCCCCACCCCTGTCTGCTTTCCGGAGAGACCACTCTCTCCGTGACTCCCTTGTTCGCTCCACACTGCCCTCCAACCCCACCACACCCGGCACCTTCCCCTGCAACCGCAGGAAATGCTACACTTGCCCCCACACCTCCTCCCTCACCCCTCTCCCAGGCCCCAAGATGACATTCCACATTAAGCAGAGGTTCACCTGCACATCTGCCAATGTGGTATACTGCATCCACTGTACCCGGTGCGGCTTCCTCTACATTGGGGAAACCAAGCAGAGGCTTGGAGACCGCTTTGCAGAACACCTCCGCTCAGTTCGCAACAAACAACTGCACCTCCCAGTCGCAAACCATTTCCACTCCCCCTCCCATTCTTTAGTTGACATGTCCATCATGGGCCTCCTGCACTGCCACAATGATGCCACCCGAAGGTTGCAGGAACAGCAACTCATATTCCGCTTGGGAACCCTGCAGCCTAATGGTATCAATGTGGACTTTACCAGTTTCAAAATCTCCCCTTCCCCAACTGCATCCCTAAACCAGCCCAGTTCGTCCCCTCCCCCCACTGCACCACACAACCAGCCCAGCTCTTCCCCCCCACCCACTGCATCCCAAAACCAGTCCAACCTGTCTCTGCCTCCCTAACCTGTTCTTCCTCTCACCCATCCCTTCCTCCCACCCCAAGCCGCACCCCCATCTACCTACTAACCTCATCCCACCTCCTTGACCTGTCCGTCTTCCCTGGACTGACCTATCCCCTCCCTACCTCCCCACCTATACTCTCTCCACCTATCCTCTTTACTCTCCATCTTCGGTCTGCCTCCCCCTCTCTCCCTATTTATTCCAGTTCCCTCTCCCCATCCTCCTCTCTGATGAAGGGTCAAGGCCCGAAACGTCAGCTTTTGTGCTCCTGAGATGCTGCTTGGCCTGCTGTGTTCATCCAGCCTCACATTTTATTATCTTGGAGGCCATACTTGACTTGGTAATAGAGAATAAGCCAGGGAAAGCGATCAATCTTTCAGCAGGAGAGCATTTTGGGCTTAGTGACCATAACTCCATAAGGTTTCAAGTCGTCATGGGCAAGGACAAGAGTGGCTCTCGGGTGAGGGCGCTTAATTGGGCAAAGGCCAATTACATCCACATTGGACAGAAACTGGGGAATGTGTACTCGGAGCAGTTATTTGAGGGAAAAATCTACATCTGGCATGTGGGAGGTTTTAAAGACGAGTTGACCAAAGTGCAGGACATGCATGTCCCTGCAAAACTGAAAGGTCAGAATGGCAGGATTCAGGAACTGTGGATGGTGAGGGAAATTGTAAACTTAGTCAAAAGGAAAAAGGAAGTATTCGATGGGTGTAGGCAGCTACACAGTGACAAAGCCATTGAGGAAAGAGAGAAATTAGGAGGGACCTTTAACGCAGAATTAGGAAGGCTAAAAGGGGCCATGGCATATCTTTAGCAAACAGCGTCGTGAAGAATCCTAAGGCTTTTTATGCATATATTAGAAGAAAGCGGGTAGCAAGGGAAAGAATAGGTCCCCTCAAGGACAAAGGTGGGAAATTATGCGTGGAGCCACAGGAAGTGGGAGAGATCTTTAATGAGTACTTTGTAACAGTGAATTTTGAGAAGATTTGTAGCTCAGGTTGAGGTTCTGGATGTGAGTTTGCTCGCTGAGCTGGAAGGTTCGTTTTCAGACGTTTCGTTACCATTCTAGGTAACATCATCACTGAGCCTCCAACGAAGCGCTGGTGTCATGTCCCGCTTTCTAGTTATCTGGTTAGGTTTCCTTGGGTTGGTGATGTCATTTCCTGTTCTTTTTCTCAGGGGATGGTAGGTTGGCTCCAAATCAATGTGTTTGTTGATGGAGTTCCAGTTGGACTGCCATGCTTCTAGGAATTCTCGTGCATGTCTCTATTTGGCTTGTCCTAGGATGGATGTGTTGTCCCAATCAAAGTGGTGTCCTTCCTCATCTGTATGTAAGGATACGAGTGATAGTGGGTCATGTCATTTTGTGGCTAGGCATGACCCACTATCACTCGTATCCTTACATACAGATGAGGAAGGACACCACTTTGATTGGGACAACACATCCATCCTAGGACAAGCCAAACAGAGACATGCACGAGAATTCCTAGAAGCATGGCAGTCCAACTGGAACTCCATCAACAAACACATTGATTTGGAGCCAACCTACCATCCCCTGAGAAAAAGAACAGGAAATGACATCACCAACCCAAGGAAACCTAACCAGATGACTAGAAAGCGGGACATGACACCAGCGCTTCGTCGGAGGTTTACTGATGTTACCTAGAATGGTGACGAAATGTCTGAAAACGAACCTTTGTAACAGTGTTCACCAAGGAGAAGGACAAGGCTGATGTTGAGGTCAGGGAGGAGTGTGGAATACTCAAGAGAATGTCAGTCCATTGAAGGAGGAATTTTTGGGTATCATAAATTGCATTAAGGTAAACAATTCTCCAGGACCAGATGGGATCTATCCCAGGTTTTGGGAGAAGCAAGGGAGGAAATAACTGGGGCATGAGCAGATATCTTCAACTCCTCCTTAGCCAAAAGCGAGGTTCCAGAGGACTGGAGATTGACCAATGTTGTTCCCTTGTTCAAGAAAGGAAGCAGGGATAATCCAGGAAAATCTCGGCCAGTGAGCCCGACGTCTGTGATGGGGAAGCTCTTGGAGAAGATACTGAGGGACACATTATACACACATTCGAAAGAAAATGGACCAGTTAGTGGCAGGCAGCATAGTTTTGTATGGGGAAGGTCATGTCTCACCAACATGATTGAATTTTTTGAAAAAGTGACAAAGCTCATTGATGAGGGAAAGGCAATAGATGTCGTCTCTAAGGACATTAGTAAGGCATTTCATAAAGTCCCACATGGCAGATTGGTACGAAAACTAAAATCACATGGGATTCGGGGTGGCCTGGCTAGTTTGGTCTTAGAAGACAGAGGGTAGCGGCAGAAGGGCATTTTTGAGAATGGAGCCCGGTAACTAGTGGTGTTCCACAGGGGTCAGTCTTAGGTACTCTGTTGTTTGTAATACATATAAATGATCTGGAGTAAACTGTGGGTGGTCTGATTAGCAAGTTTGTGCATGACATGAAGATTGGGAGAGTTGCTGACAGTGCCGACGAATTTGAAATTTCAACAGGATTTAGACAGATTGGCGAAGTGGGCACAGAAATGGCAGATGGAGTTTAATGCAGACAAATGCAAGATAATACATTTTAGAGGATCAAATTTAGGGGTGAATATTGCTGTAAATGACAGAACCCTTGGGAACATTAACATACAGATGGATCTGGATGTGCAGGTCCACAGTTCCCTGCAAGTTGCAACACAGGTGGCCAAAGTCATTAAGAAGGCATATGGCATGTTTGCCTCCTTTGGCCGGAGCTCAGAGTACAAGAGTTGGCAAACCATGTTGCAGCTACAGAAAACACTTGTTAGGCTGCATTTGGAGTATTGTGCACAGTTTGGTTGCCACATTACCAGGAGGATGTGGAGGCTTTAGAGAGAGTGCATATAAGTTTTCACCAGGATGTTGCATGGTCTGGAAGGCTTTGGTTATGTGGAAAGGTTAAATAGACTTGGATCGTTTCCACTGGAAAGATGGTAGCTATGAGGAGACTTGATAGAGGTCTTCAAAATTATAACAGGCATAGATAGGGTGGATAGTCATAAGTTTTTTTTCCCCAGGGTTGAAGTTTCAATTACAAGGGGGCACAGGTTCATGGTGTGAGGGGGCATGTTTAAAGGGAAATGTGCGAAGGAAGTTTTTCACGCAGAAAGTGATAGGAGCCTGGAACACACTGCCATCAGAGGTGGTAGGAGCAGGTACATTGGTGGCATTTGAGAGGCATCTGGATGGTTACATGAATAGGGAGGGAAGAGAGAAATATGGACCAAATAAGGGCAGAAGGTTTGTTTTTGTTTTGTTTAGTCAGGGCTAAATGATTGGCCCATGCTTGGAGGGCTGAAGGGCCTGTTACTGTGCCACACTTCTCTTTTGTTCTTTTGAATATGCAAAGAAAAAAAGTGATTTGGAATGGTGTCAATACCCCACAACACATTTCTACACTTAGAATGGGTGCCATAATTATAATTACCACCATTCTGTACCAAAAGTTCCAAAGGCAGGGAAGATATTGATCAATTTTTAGGAATAATAAATCCCTTGCTACAATTCATCTCTCACTTCTATTTTTATTAAGTGAGAATAAAAGTAATGTCATTACATATAAACAAGTTATAAATACTGAAGCCTGTTACTTACTGTCAGCTTCACGACAGATTATCATATAGCAACAGGATATTGAAATGCTAACAGAAGACTTGAGTGGTGCACGTCTGCAACTGAAATTTTAATCAATTCTCACACACTTTCAAAGGCTCCTCTTTCAAAGGCAATAACACAAAACATAGTAACCTGTTGCTGTCCTGTTCTCGGCCCAAACAATATTTGGTTTGGCAATAGTTTGAATAGGTGATCATGACAGGCTCACACCAAATGTTGGGTAAAACTGCTGGAGCTTGTTTAAAATGTAGATATTGTTTCGAACTGTGCCCAAGCTGCGCTAAGTAACCAACAGATTCAGTTGAGGTAGTCTACCTGATTGGATACAGGATCATGCTCATTTTCTAGTCCATTAGAGAAGGATTTTGTTTATTGTTTTAAACATCAGACTATGATTGTTTAAAAGGCAGTGTCATAGAATCATAGAAATAGTTTCTCTCTATAACCACTCAGAATCATAGAATTCCTACAATGTTGGAAGAGGCCATTTGGCTCATCAGGTCTGTGGCAACTCTTCAAAGAGCATCCCACTGGACCTAGGCCCCGACCTTATTCCCTACACTTACCATGGCCAGTCCAAATAACCTGCAAATCTTTGTACACCTGAAGGAAATCAGAGCACCTGGAGGAAACCAATGCTGATATAGGGAGAACACGCAAACTCCACACTAATCACCTGAGGATTTTTTTGGCTGAATAAATAGCTATGTACCATCCCAGCAATTGTGTCCCTCTACACTAAGCTGAAATCATAAGACAATATAAACAGATATTTTAAACAGAAATAAACAGATACTTGAAGGAGAACTGGAAAAATATGGCACCATGAGGACTTGCATATTTTAAATTCCATATTTTTACAGTTCTCCTTCATCAAATAATTATCTGTTTACAACACTGGCATCGACCCAATAATGTGGAAAATTGTCCAAGTATGTCCTGTACGTAAAAATCAGGACAAATCCAACCAAGCCAATTACCGCCCTGTCAGTCTGCTCTCGATCATCAGTAAAGTGATGGAAGGTGTCAGTAACAGTGCTATCAAGCAGCACCTGCTCAGCAATAACCTGCTCAGCGATGCCCAGTTTGGGTTCCGTCAGGGCCGCTCAGCTCCTCACCTCATTACAGCCTTGGTTCAAACATGGACAAAAGAGCTGAGGTGAGAGTGACATTTAGGCTGCATTTGACCGAGTGTGGCTTCAAGGATACCAAACTAAACTGTAATTAATGGGTATCACAGGGCAAACTCTTCACTGGTTGGAGTCATGCCTGGCATATTGGAATATGGTTGAGGTTGTTGGAGGTCAGTCTTCTCACCTCCAGGACATCTCCACATGAGTTCCTCAGGGTAGTGTCCTAGCTCCAACCATTTTCAGTCACCTCATCAATGAATTTCCTTCTATCATAAAGTCTGAGGTGGGGATGTTTGCCGATGATTGCACAATGTTCAGCACCATATGTGACTTCTCACATGCTCAATAAATCTATGTTTGAATCAACAAGACCTGGACAATATCCAGGCTTGGGCTGACAAGTGGAAAGTAAAACGATAAAGAACTTTGGATGATTTAAATCAGATGTTGTTGGAAACGGTCAGCAGGTTTGGCAGCATCTGAGAAAAAAAAATCAAAGTTAATGTTTCGGGTCCAGTGACCCTTCTTAAGAAGTGAAAAGTAACATTTAATTGCATTTGTATTATGCAATGAACATCTCCAATAAGAGACAATCTAACCACTACCTCATGCAGCTAGGGACAAGCAACATTGGAGGAATCAAAGGAGATGGGCACAGGGACAAGTCATCCGCACAAAATGGGAGCTCACCCTATCCATGTGGAAATGTTACCAAGTGCTAGTGGGAAGAAGGCTGTCTTGGCCCATTCCTGAACAATCATATGGGAATAGGAGCAAGATTCACAGGGAAGAGGTCCTACTACAATGAAAACATAAGGAACAGGAATAGGCCATTCAGCCCTTCAAACGCCTACCCTGTCATTCAACAGGATCATTGAGCCCTAGACCTCAATTCATCTTGCATGTCAGCTTCTCATAGCCGTCAGCTCCTTATTTCAAATATCCCCCCACGTCTTCAGTGATCTAGCCTCCACAACTCTCTCGAGTAGAAAATTCCTGACATTCACCACCCTTCCTTCACATACTAGTTTTAAGGAACATACTTTCAGAATCAAATCTCCTAGTTCGAAGTTTCCCCATGGTGGACAAGTATTCAGAGGGTCAGACAAACATTCTGTTGAGCAATAAATAGGAGAGTTATTTTCTAGAAAGCCAGAGAATCATTTCAATCTCTCTAACAGATAAGAACTGAGTGCTGGTTTTAGCTGCAGTACCAATCCTGTAAACACAATGGTTTCCCAGAACCTTAGAAGTCTGTAGAAATACATAGGCTGTTATGGTCAATCAAATAAAAGACGACTTAACTGCAACCATGAGACAGCAAAAACTGCAGATGCTGGAGTCAGGGTCAACACAGTGTGAAACTGGAGGAACACAGCAGGTTGGCAGCAGAGGAGCTGGAAAGTGAAGGGTCCCGACCCGAAATGTCCACTTTCCTGCTCCTCTAATGCTGCCTGACTTGCTGCGTTCCTCCAGCTCCATACTGTGTTGACATTAATTGCAACTACAATCAAAAAAAGGACATTAACTTCCTGTCAGCCAAGAATATTTTCAACTGTCTGCAATCAAGGTGGTTTCTTGGAGAAGGCTACCTGAAGAATATATTTTAAGAAGTACAATACATTTCTAATTTACAATAGTCTTTATTTCTCTCATTCCTCTGGGGTGCCGAGTTCCTGAAAGTTTTGTTCTTCAGTGGCATACTCACGCTCAATCTGTTCAAGTAATCTGTCCACAGAGTCTTCTCTGTTTTCCAGTCTCAGATACTTTTTAATGTAACTGCATTCCAAACGTGGCCAGCTCCTGTGTTTTTGCTCGACCTGGTGTTTACTGAGCTGACTCATATCCTTCCCTAGGTCAAATGATTTGGAGTAAGCACATGTCGTGTGCAGTTGCATGTCTGAACCATACACTTTCCTGGTGATGCCTGGAGACAACAACTTTCCAATGAACCTGGTGGAGAATGATTTACCGGGCAGGGAATAGTCCATGTCCACAAGCTGAGAAGCATCATCGGCACTGCGGATACTGCTGGACCGAACGTAACCATAGTTCTGCAGCTGGCTTACATCTTCAGTGGAAACCATGACAATTTTCTGGTCTAGTTCAACATCTTGCATCACCGCAGCAATATCAGGAGTATCTATGATGCAATTGTTAAGTTTAATAACCGGTAACACTACAGATGCAGAAACCAAGGCATCAATAGTGCAGTTCAAGGGGACATTGAGGTTCCTTTCACTGGAGTTGCAAGAGTCTGACTGGACACTGTGAAGAGAGATAGAAGGAGAAGGTCTTTTGTGATGCAGCAGCTGGGCAGTAATCTTCCGTTTGACAGACATGTGACAATCGGCCCATATCTCTGCTTGGCCTTGTTTTGCCCTGCAGGTTTTTTCAGTAGTACAGTACTGCTCCAAATATTGAAAGTTGGCATCTGTGGAGGTTGGACTAGGACTGTGTTGAATCTGTTTTGGTTCTTTATTCTCTCCATTGCAGACTTGGCCAGCAAGAGCATAGATATTTCTTTGTGCTAAAAGTTTGGTTTCTCTATCTCGGTTTTCTTGCAATACTGTGTTTGCACAAATGAAAATGAACAACCCAAATCCCATAATCAATGGGCCAATCAACTTCAGCTTCTCATGCTTGAGCCCAGGTTGAGACTGAAGCTTCAGTCTCGCATGTTGGTTCTCAACACTCAATCTACTACTGTTCGTACCTGCACGATTTGCTGACATTCGAGAATTGTGCTTATGTGGCCAGTAGCCGACAACTGCAATAGCAATCCCCACCATGACGATAAACAGCCCTAATATAATGAAAAATCCAGAAGGAGAACGCATGTTGATTTTTGCTTTGGGTCCTTTATTGTCTCTGGATCTATATCTTGGCCGTGGTGCTTTAGGAGGCAAAGGAACATCTGGTTCACAATTAAACCTTTCTTGGATCTTCGTAGCTGGATCTTCCACCGTGATTGTCATGTTGACGTTTTCAATTTCACTTAAAATAAAAAGACAAAAACTTACATTAAAACAGAAAAAAAACTTCCCTTTTCAGAAAGACAAGCAATGCTCATTTACAAGTACCCTTGCATGCAAAACTTTCACTTTTTAAGGTCAAAGCTGAATCCTTCTTCTCCAAAAGTGACATGGTTTATGTTTAACTCTGATTTCTCTCCACAGATGCCGCCAGACCTGCTGAGCCTTTGCAACAACCTCTGTTTCTGCTCCTGATTTCCAGCATCTGCAGTTCTTTCAGTTTTTAATTCGACCGATTAATCCTGTTCTGGTTGAGATATTAGATTACCTAATATCACAGGATTAGAGAAAGGGCATGGAAGCACATGATGAAAGGTGGTTTCTCTTGGCAGGGGTTTCCAGAAGATGAGAGCATGGTCTCAGGACAAGGGGTCAATAATTTATTGCAGAATCATAGAGCTGTACAGGACAGAAACAGCCCTTCACTCTGACTTGTCCATGCCAACCAGATATCCTGAGTAAATCTATTCCAATTTACCAGAATTTGGCCCATAGCCCTCTAAACCCTTCCTATTCATGTATCCTAGATGCCTTTTAAATGTTGTAATTGTATCAGCCTCCACCAATTCCTCTGGCAGTCCATTCCATATACACACCTTTACATGAAAAAGTCGCTCCTTAGGTCGCTTTTAAATCTTTCCACTCTCACCTTAAACCTATGCCCTCTAGGTTTTGACTCCACCACCCCAGCGAAAAACTTTATCTATTTACCCTGTGCATGCCCCTCATGATTTTACACTCCTCCATAACGTCACCCCTCAGCCTTCGACACTCCAGGGCAAGTTTGCCGAGATGAGAAACTTCTTCACTCAGAAGGTTTGAATCGGTGGAATTCTCGACCACAGAGGGAGGTGGATGGATGGGAAAAATTCTGTTCAATCAATATAGGGAGCATGCTGGAAAACACAGTTATATTTCTATAGTCTGGATGGCACAGTGGCTCAGCGGTTAACACTGCTCTTTCACAGCACCAGGGACCTACACCAGGGACCCAGGTTCGATTCCACCGTTAGGTGAATGTCTATGTGGAGTTTTCACATTCTGCCCGTGTCTGTGTAGGTTTTCTCTACGTGCTCCAGTTTCCTCCGACAGTCCAAAGTTGTGTAGGTTAGGTGAATTGGCCATGCTAAATTGTCCAGGGTTGTGCTGGTTAGATGGTCAGCCATGGGAAGTGCAGGGTTACAGGGACTGGGAACGGGGCGTAGTGGACTCAACAGGACAAAATGGCTTGCTTCCACACTGTATAGACTCTATGAGATAGAAAGGTGTGAAGCTATACAGGAATTTTTTTGTTGATAAAAATTAAGAGAGATTTTTGGACTAGGAGTCAATGCAGTTCCGCAAAGGCAAGGGGCGATGTGTGAACAGGACTGTGTTCATTTACCAGAGTTTTAGATCAGTTTAAGCTTATAAAGGGTGCAAAGTGGGAGATCAGCTACAGAACAACTCCAGTGACTGACAGTAATTAGTAATTGGCCTTGAGTTGATGTCTTTCAGATGTAACAAAATATGAAACTTTTTTTTCATTTCATGAGTGTAAAAACTATCGGTCCTTTTCAGGAAGCTATGCATTTAAAAACAAAATGAGCTGACCAATAAGGTTTTCTTGCTTAACAATTGTAAAATGCACCAACAGCTTTGGGTATGATTCTCAAGAGGTGTACTGGAAATGGTTGCTAATGGCTACCCTTCTGCCATTATTTCACAAAGAATTCGCAATGTATGAGAAAATTAAATTCCCAATACGTTCATCAGTTGCGCTACTAAACTTGATCATTCATTTGACCTCTCAAGCTGCAAGGGAAAAGAAAAATTAAATACGTAATGATCAAAAAGTTAACAGAACAATCTCATAACAATAGTGCAGCCAAAATAACCATTAATAATGACTGCAATTAGTTTCTCTGTGGGGGGAAAAAGTGATTACAGATGTGTTTAGGAATCCAATGCAGAGTTTTGTGTCCTAAAAAAAATCCTCGAAATAAAATGCCACTATTTTTCCTAACTTTGAAGAAACTGCTTTAGAAATTACTGGATAAAGGTTCTATTTGTGCCCTGAAAATACAGTGGGAGCACAATGGGTGAAAAAGATTGGGGATGGGGTACATAATTGGCTGTGATGTCCTCCAGAGAAGAAGAATTTCTACATCCAAAGCATCTTCCCCAGGGAAAGAAAGACATGGGATCCAAGCATTACACCTTATTGTGTTACCCTCAAAATGCCTTACTGCAGTTAATTGTTTTGAAGTGTGGCTACTCTTGTAGGTGAACATTGCAGTCATGCTGAGCAAAGCAATGTCCTGCAAGTAGCAATGAGCTGAACATCTTCTTAATCTTGGTCAAACTCATTGACACAAAAAAAATAGGCCCTTTCAAAGCTGCTTCATTGTTAACTAATTTTAAGCACACAATTAAACACCTCCATGTCAGAGATGGGCAGGATCCGTGTAACTGCACCCCAACAAGTCATCTTAAACAGAAGAGGGAAGTGACTATGTAGACGTAGGGTTAGGAAATTTTTAATTCACAGCAGCTAAGAGTGCATGATAAGAAAATGCAAAAATGGACAATGGAGACCAGCGTTTGTACTAAAAGGACATACCTAAACCTCAACATATTTTGATGATGACGATGACATGTACATAGAACATAGAACATAGAAAAGTACAGCACAGTACAGGCCCTTCGGCCCATGATGTTGTGCTGAGGAATAATCCTAATCCAAAAATAAAATAACCTAACCTACAATCCACTCAATTCACTGCTGTCCATATGCATGTCCAGCAGTCACTTAAATGTCGCTAATGACTCCACTTCCTCGACTACCACTGGCAAACTATTCCATGCACTCACAACTCTCTGGGTGAAAAACCTCCCCTGACGTCTCCTCTATACCTTCCTCCTAACACTTTAAAACTATGACCCCTCGTGGCAGTCAGTCCTGCCCTGGGAAAAAGTCTCTGGCTATCGATTCCATCCATGCCTCGCATTACCTTGTACACCTCGATCAGGTCACCTCTCTTCCTCCTTCTCTCCAGAGAGAAAAGTCCAAGCTCAGTCAACCTCTCCTCGTAAGACAAGCCCTCCAGTCCAGGCAGCATCCTGGTAAACCTCCTTTGCACCCTCTCCAAAGCCTCCACATCTTTCCTATAATAGGGTGACCGGAACTGGACACAAAATTCCAAGCGTGGTCTCACCAGGGTTTTGTAGAGCTACAGCATAACCTCGTGGCTCTTAAACGTGTTCCCCCTGTTAATGAAAGCCAAAACACCATATGCTTTCTTAACAACCTTATCCACCTGGGTGGCAACTTTGAGGAAGCTATGCGCTTGAACATCAAGATCCCGCTGTTCCTCCACACTGCCGAGAATCCTGCCTTTAATCCTATATTCAGCCTTTAAGTTCGATCTTCCAAAAATGCATCACTTCACATTTATGCAGGTTGAACTCCATCTGCCATTTGTCAGCCCAGCTCTGCAGCTCTGCATACTGTCAATATGTGAGACAAAGTAATGCAGATAGGTCAGTAATCCCTGCACAGCAATGAGAAAAAAAAATGACGAGTATTTTTAAAAGGACAACTTAGTTGAACTTGAGATTTTTAAAAAATTCTTCGAAAGATGTATCCAGAATGTGATTTTAATATGAGTCAAGTTAAATAAAAGATCATAAGCACAAATTACAAAATGCATTTAGAAGTGGGCTCAAAGTTGTTATCATTATTAGAAATGGAAGTACCAGCTTCCAGTACTGAAGGGCCAATTAATCAGTTTTGGTTGAGATATTTGGTTACATAAAAAGCTGACATAAAACCCAGAAAATCCCAAACATTTTTAAAGAATACAGGTGTGAAGACAGTAGCAATGACCCCACCCTATTGGGGAATAGGGTCTTATTAAGACCACAATTACACAGGGACATTTCACCCTGACTTGCTTTGCGGTATAGGAAGCGGAGAGTATCTATACTCTACAATTTACGTGGTATTCAAGTTAATTACAGAGGACAGCCAAGGTGCAAGTTCATAGTTTCAGCTGTGGTTTAGTTAGTATCAGTCACATCTTCCAAGTTCCAGTCTCTTTCCAGGTGGAACACAAAAATCAGAACTGACACTTCAGTGCAATACTGCCAATCATTCAGCATTATCTTCTTGTCCAGTATAAATGTAGTTTTGCCTTTTGCACTGGTGTTTTTGATGAAGGAACACATTACTGCTGTAACTAGGGAAGATATTTCTGAAAAATCGGCCAGTGAAAATGGATAGAAAGCACAAATAAGAAAAGAAAGATCATCTTGATGGGATTGTACTCTAGGTCTCCGAATAGTAAGAGGGAGATTGAGAAACAAACATGTAGGGAGACCTCATATACATGTAAACACAGTAAGGTTGCAATAATGGGGGGTTTTAATTTTTCAAACATTGATTGAGACTACCATAATGTTCAAGGTCTGGATGGTGAAGAATTTGTCAAATGTGCTGAAGAAAATTTTCTTTAACAATATGTGGATGCTCCTACTAGGAAAGGAACAAAACTAGACCTTCGTCTGGCAACAAGGCAGGGCAGGTGCCTGAGGTAAAAGTTCAGGCACACTTTGGGTCTAGCCAACAGAATTCTATTAATTTCAAAATGGTTACGGAAAAGCCTTCCATAGAAGTTAAAGCTTTTAATTCGAATAAGGCAAATTTTAATGGCATGAGAGAAGAACTTTCAAGAGTTGATTGGAGTAGACTGTTCACAGGTAAAAGGACGTCTGACAAGCAGGATGCATTCAAGAGTGTGATGACAAGAGTTCAGAGGCATTTTGTTCCTGTTAGAATGAATGACATGGCTGGTAAGATTAGGGAACTATGGATGAATAAAGATGTTGAATCAAGAATAAAAGAGAATCTTATTTTAGATATAGATAAATTGGCTTACATTGATTAAGAGATTCAATGTAAAGAGTCTAGGGGCATTCTTGAGAAAGAAATCAGGAAGGCAAAGAGAGAGTATCAGATAACATTGGCAGATAATGTTACAGATAGTCCAAAGAGATTCTACAAATACATTAAGAGCCAGACAGAGGGTTGGGCCTCTTAAAGATCAAGGAGGTTATCTTTGTGTTGAACTCCAGGAGATGGAGAGATACTAAATGAATATTTCATGTCAGGTTTTACTGTGGAGAAAGAAATGGAGAATACAGAGTGCAGAGAAATAAACTTTGATGCTTTAAAAACAGTTCACATTACCGAGGAGGCGGTTCGGGAGGTCTTAGAGAATATAAAGGTGGATAAATCTCCAGTACCTGATCTAATGCATCCCAGAACACTGTGGGAAGTAATGGAGGAAATTACAAGACCTCTTGAAGAAATATTTGCATCATCTGTAACAATGTGAGGCGCCGTGGGGGTTCACGTTGTACCTTTAAGAAATGTTGTAAGGAGAAACCAGGGAACTATAGACCTGTGATTCCATAAGACCATAAGCCATCGGAACAGAAATTAGGCCATTTAGCCCATCGAATCTGCTCTGCCATTCAATCATGGCTGATAAGTTTCTCAAAGCCATTCTCCTGCTTTCTCCCCATAACCTTTGATCCCCTCGATAATCAAGAACATATCTATCTCAGCCTTAAATGTACTCAATGACCTGGCCTCCACAGCCTTCTGTGGCAGTGAATACCATAGATTCATTACTTTCTGGCTGAAAGAAGTTTCTACTTATCTCCATTCTAAAAGGTCTTCCCTTTAGTCTAAAGGCTGTGCCCTCGGATCCTAGTCTTTCCTACCAATGGAAGTACCTTCCCAACAACCACTCTGTCCAGGCCATTCAGTATTCTGTAAGTTTCAATTAGATCCCCCCTCATCCTTCTAAAAAATTGTTGAAGGTGATTACAAAAGATAAGACTAATGGACATTTAGAGAGGCAAAAAAAAATGATGAGGAATAGTCAGCATAGTTTTGTGTGAGCAAAATCATGTCTCTTTAACTTGAGGTAATTATTCGAGCAAGTTACCAAAAAGGTTGATGAATACAGAGGAAAAGACATTGTTTATTTTGGTTTTAGTGAAGCCTTTGATAACGTTACACATGGTAGACTAATTATTCAAGTTAGGTCACATGGGATTCAGGATGAGCTTGCCAACTGGATGCTTAATCAGTTTAATGGCAAGAGGCAGACAGTAATGGATTGCTTTTCAGACTGGAGGCCTGCGACCAGCTGTGTTCCACTGGGATCAGTTCTGGGTCCTCTTTTGTTTGTCATTTGTATAAATGATTTGAATATAGAAGGCATAGTTAGTGAGCTTGTGGATGACACCAAAATTGGTGGCATAGTAGACAATGAAGAAGGTTATCTTACATTACAAAGGGATCTTGATCAAATGGGTCAATGGGCTGAAAAATGGCAGAAGTTGTTCAATCTGGATAAATGCAAGGTATTGTATTTTGGTACAACAAACAAGGGTATGGCTTATACAATTAACGGTGGGGCCTTGAATAGTGTTGTACGACAGAGGGACCTCAGCAGCAGGTACATGATTCTTTCAAGTTTGCATCACATGTAGACAGGATGGTCAAAAAGGCATTTAGAATGCTTGCCTCATTGGTCAGTCCTTTGAATACAGGTGTTAGGACATTTTGTTGAGATTGTACAGGATATTGGTGAGGCCTCTTCTGGAATACTTTGTCCAGTTCTGCTTGCCCTCTTAGAGGAAAGATCATTTCAAGCTGGAGAGAGTTTAGAAGAGATTTACTAGGGTGTTGCCGGGTATGGAAGTTTTGCGTTATAAGGAACGGCTGGATAGGCTGGGGCTTTTTTCCTGGGAGTGTCGGAGGTTGACAGGCACCCTGATAGAAGTTTACATTATAATGAGAGGTGCAGATAGAGTTGATGGTGGTTGTCCTTTCCCTAAGATGTGGAATTTCAAGACTTTGGGGCACATTTTTAAGCTGAGAGGACAGAGGTTTATAAAAAGACAAGGTGATTTTTGTTTTTTTTCCCCCACAGAGGGTGGTTCACATGTAGAATGAACTTCACGATGAGCTGGTGGATGTGGATACAATTACATAATTTAAAGACTTTCGGATGGATATATGAATCGGAAATGTTTAGAAGGATATGGGCCAGGAGCAGATAGCTGGGAACAGTTTAGTTTGGGATTATGTTTGGCATTGATTGGTTGGACCAAAGAGTTGGTTTCCATGCTGTACAACCCTATGATTCTACGGTATTCTTGCAAGTTATCCTGTTGAGTGTATGAGGAAAATATTTACAATTATGTCATTCTTCTTAGTAGTACAACAATCCTAGCATTGAATAATTGATACTGGAATTTTTTTAGATAAAGCATCCAACATATTTACTTACAATTAAATGGAAATATTAAATGCAGAATTTTCTTGATAGTATACAACTTCTGACTAATACTGAGGGCGTGCTGTGTTGTTGAAGGAGAAAGATTCTTCCAATCTGCCTGCTTGAGTGAATGTTGGCACTTGATTGGAAAAAGAGCAGCAAAATTACCTTGGCTAATATTCATCCATCAATAGACAATCTGATCATTATCAGTGTTGTCTTTGGGAGCTTGCTGGATATTGGCTGCTATACCACAGCAGTGACTACACTCCTAAAGTCTTTGTGCATCTCATAGTCATGAAAAGTGCTTTAAAAAGAAAGACTTGCATTTAGAGAGAGAGATAGAGAACCAGTTGACCTTTTAGCTATTACAGTTAAACTACGTCAAACAATTCCACAATGGGCTACAACGTCACTCATTGATGTAGAGAACCGAGACATCGTGTTAAGTGCTAACGAAATCAATTTACTAGGGAACTGTGTCTTAACATCAGTTTGTTCAGCAACTGCCTATGTTTTTCTCTGAAAACATTTTTAATTATTCAGATAATAAAAAAAGGTCAATAATTCTGAATTTGCAGTGAACGGTAATTAGTTACATCATTGTAAATAAATATCACTCAATTTTTTTTTAAAAATCAGGGACAGCTGGGCCTCCTTTGATAGAACCAAAGGTCACAAAAGGATGAACATCATCTGTTGGATTAACATGCTTCACAGAAAGCTGGGCTTTACAAACAAATTCATTTTCTGGAAACTGCCAGATGGTAAGATACCAGGTGTCATTTGCCAGCCACTCTCAATAATAAAGAAAAATGTTGCCTTTGAATTATTAATAACATTCTTCATTTTGTGACAGATGGATTACGTCTGTCATGAGTTGAGTCAAAGAATATTCCTCTCAGGAATAGAATGCACGTGGCCCCTAAGGGAAATGTATCACAGCTGATGACCAGGAGAACCTTTTTCACACCATCAAATGTTCATTTAAAACAGCAAGAAATGCACAATCATTTTGTTTCATATGCCTTTTACAATGCAAGTTATGCTAAACATCGTATTAGCCAATCTTTTAACAGAGGTTTTGGTTTACTGTGTAGAAAAGGTTAGGTTAATAATTTAAAAATGAAATATTGCTACTGTTTTTGCTTTAAATGTCATACATCAAAGCTCATGCTTGGATATTAATCTTGAAATATTTAAATAATGAAGTGATATTATAATCTGATTAAAAATAGTCTAAAAGCCTGGGACCAGGTGAAGGGAGTTACTGAAGGTTAATGAGATCAATTCTAGGCAAATTATAGTAAACAGTTTGTCTGAATACGTATCTTCTTGCACTATACCAAAATTGTCAAAATTAACTACAAGTCAATAGGAAACATTTGGGATTTTCCGAAAAACGAGACCAACATGGTCCAAATTGGTCAATTTTGAATTCAGGATTTTTGGGATCTGCCGAGACCCAGCACATAGTATCTCCAGCTTTATATTAAAGACTCAGGTTTCAAATTGAATGAACGCACCGTTACCAAAAACAGAACTGAATTGCTCAGGCTTGGAATAAGCAAATGAAAAGGTCAATTAATTATCTGGTCTGTTTATCATATTTTTATGTGATATTGCACTCTATACCATCTCAAATTTTGAATTTTATGTTTCCAGTTTATTTTAAGGAAATACATTAGATTCTTTTGCTAAAAAAAAATGTTTCCAGTATCAATTATTCAAAGAGCTAGCATTGGTGTGTTGCTGAGAAAAATGACATTTTCATATACTTATCAAGACAACTTGCAAGAACACCGATACAAAGGGAAAACAACATTTATACTGTACAAGTGAAGACACTATTTCACTGACTAGAGCTTCTTATGCATTCCACCTCTCGTGCCTCACTATTGACACCGGCAGCTTTAGGTGACCAAGATGTGCTGTCTTCAATTCTCCCTCTTGCAACCCACTCCTTACCATTTTTCACTTCTACTTAGAAAACCTCTTCAAGGCCTACCACATCCTATGCTCTGTAGTCTTAGGATCACTCCAAACATTGATACCTCTGTTGGGTCTTAGCTCACACCCACTCAATCTGTGCTGTTTGATCGATATTGGTTTTAAAATTTTACGCCCTCATTTGCAAATCCTCCCCATCTCTGAAATCCCGTCAAGTCCCACAATCCTCTAAATGATATGCACTCCTTTAAATCTGGCTTCTTGGTTCCAAATTGCTAATTGATGAAGGAAGAAATCAGAACTAATCTCTCTAGTCAGTGGAGATACTGAAATGTAACTAGTAATAAAAGCATATCATTAAGGTCAAGTTGTTCAAGACTGTTTCCAATTAAAATATTACATAGGAGTTTATAAACATTTTTAAAATGGCTATATGATTTTAAACTGGGTCCAATTATCTTCCGTCCACTAACTTCAGCTGAAGATTATAAGCCTTCTTGACTGCCCATGTGAAATACAATGTTGAAGCAATTCATAGCAGCCTTACATTTCTACAGTATCCCTTACAGCCATCACACACACTAAAACAATTTACAGCTAATGAAGTACTTTTGAACTGCCGTAACATAGGACATACAGCAGCCAATTCATACTCAGCAAACTCCAGAAGAAGGAATATGATAATGACATTATAATCTATTTTCGTGATATTGATTGAGAGATAGATATTGACCAGTACACCGGGGAAATCTCCCCTGCTTTTCTTTGAAATAATGCCATGGACCCTTTACTTCAATCTTGAAGGAGCAGTTACTTTAGTGTCTGAGCTGAAAATTGGTTAACTAAAATGTACAGCAGTGCACAATTTACTAGCCAAATTAACTTAAACAGCATAGACTTGCTTTTCATATAACCTAAGGATTTGTTGCCCAGACACATGCTGCGTAACTAATTAAATATTAGAAAAGGAGAGTGTATGATTCACAAAGCTTTTGTTGCTTACGTCTGTCAAGATATCACAATATATATATCACATTTTTCACTTGTAACATGTCAACTGAACTAATCTTGGAACTTTGCAAGTTGGTGATGCCAATGGCATGAATATGTAAAATACTGTTTACAGAGGCTGCACTGTCCTACAGACTTGCTTTCTCAAAAGAAAACAGGAAGCTGAACTATTTTTGTTTTGATTCCTACAGAGTCAGGCATCTGCTGAAAATCCTCCTGCACATTCCACAAGGTATTATCATTTTGGCTGCTCTTAGTAGAAAAGCAGGCATGTTGGTAAGTAGTTAATAAAGTAAAAATAATAATTTCATTTCCTCCTTTTACTTACGAAAAATATCAACATCCTATCTTAACCCTAATTCCATTTATACTCAGTCTACACTGAAAGGAAAAAAGAGGAGCACAGACATATTAGGAGCCTTTGTGATCCAAGATCAAGTTACATGGAGACAATGTTTGCAAATCCTTAACAGAATGATCATTACTCCATAAACTGGAATCTAAACAATGAACCAAGCTCTCGGATTAGGTTGCTCAACTGAATCACCTCCCCAGATATAAGGGATGTTTTATTTGACTTTATTTAATCTCTCTAGGTTAAAAGTAAGATCATTCAAACACTGATTTCTAGATTTTATCACAATGAAATGAAATGAAATGAAATATTTTCTACTACTGCATCTTGTTCACTTTCACTTTGTGGCGAGCTAATTGGAACGTCCTGCTGTGCCTGGCCTCAGAGCAGCAGTTCTAACAATTGTATGAAAGTTCTGTTCTTCACACCAACAATCTTTGTGGTCATTTTGAGAAGCAGCATCTATTTTGGACAAATTATAGACTACTTACTGATCAAAAGCCACAGGTCCTGAAATCCTTCTGTGGCAACTCAGTGTCAACTTTCGTTTGACGATTGATCAGAATGAAGTGCCTTGAGGAGGTTCACTTGGTCAAGAGTGGTGTATTTTCCATATCACACCAGTGACTAAACTGTAATAGTTCTCACTGGCTGCAAAGTGCTTTGAGATGTCCAATAGTTACATATAAATGCAAATATTTCTACATATGAATGCAAGCTGTTTTGATCAGAGATGTAAAAACATATTGTAGGCATTAGGAACTGAAAACAAGATGCCCAAAGCTTACTTCAAATAAGACAACATGCCAACAGAGCAGGGAGTGTGTCGCTCCATCAGCCTTATCCAAACTGTAATGATAATTGGTGTGGCAACCTCTAGATTTACAGTGACACCAAGTTAACAGCGCTCAATTGTACCTCGCAATCTATCATGATCTCAATTTGAGATTAGCCAAGTAATGCTTGTGTACCTGTTTCCCACGGGTGCCAGTGAAACAAGGTTAAAAAATCTCCATCAGGGCAATCTGAATAATGTTAAAAGTTAACATGCTTTTTACAGTCGTCATAAATATTCTTGAAGATCAAAAACCAAATGCTGATTTTAAAAAAATTCCTGCCTGCATCTGTCAATTAAAATAAATCTACTCTGGCAATTTAAATAGCTGTTTGTTAACGTAAGCCTGAGCGTTATCATTACATAATTATTAATGTTCATCTAACATAATCTCATGTTTTTACAAGGGGGAGGTGCATACTTACAGTTTGATTGATGGCTCACAGGAGGTTATTAAAGGATTAGCTGTTTTGATGCAGGATCATAAACACACATTTGTTTTCTAAGTTTAGTGAAGAAGGAATTTGGCACAGTGATAATGGGAACTGCAGATGCTGGAGGATCCAAGATAACAAAGTGTGAAGCTGGATGAACACAGCAGGCCAAGCAGCATCTCAGGAGCACAAAAGCTGACTTTTTGGGCCTAGACCCTGATGAAGGGTCTAGGCCCAAAACGTCAGCTTTTGGGCTCCTGAGATGCTGCTTGGCCTGCTGTGTTCATCCAGCTTCACACTTTGTTATCAAGGAATTTGGCACAGTTGGCTTTGTCGGTCAGAGCATTGAGTACAGCAAGTTACAGCTATACAACACCAGTGGTAAGGCCACATCTGGAGTACTATGTGCAATCCTGGCTGACCTGGTTTAGGAAGGATGTCATGAAACTGGAAATGGTCCAACAAAGATCTTCAAGGATACAACCAAGACAGGAGAGTTTGAGTTATAAGGACAGGCTAGATAGGCTGAGATGCTTTTCCCCTGGAGTGTAGAATGCTGAGGGGTAACTTTGTGGAGTTAATAAAATCAAAATGGGACATACATCAGATGAATAGCCAAGGTCTTTTCCCCAGCCTAGGGGAGTCCAAAACTAGAGAGGCATAGGTCTAAGGTGACAGAGAAAAGATTTAAAAGGGATCTGAGAGGCAACATTTTCACACAAGTGGCAGAGGCAGGTACAATTACAAAATTTAAAAGAGATTTGGGCAGGTACAAGGATAGGGAAGATTTAGAGGGATATGGGCCAAATGAGACTAGTTCAGTTTATGAAACATGGTCGGCATAGATGAGTTGGACCAAAGGGTCTGTTCCATGCTTTATGACTCTTATATGTGTTGAATGAGCTTTCATGAATGAAAACTTCTAAAAAAAAAGTGATGCTGTAATAAATATTCAGAACTTTGTTTTACTTCAGTTCAGCATGGTTCCCAATGACCATCCAGTAGGAGCCTGGAGGTAAAAATTAACATGGGAGCTATAACAAGCTACAGCAAGGTTGCTGGACAAATAATAAACAATCTCAGGCTAAGGGTCAGGTGACAGGGCTTTGAGACGCACCATAGAAGGTTGAGGGGAGATCTAATAGAAACTTACAAGGTAATGTATGGCTTAGGAAGGGTGGACGCTGGGAAGTTGTTTCCATTAGGTGGGGAGACTAGGACCCGTGGGCACAGCCTTAAAATTAGAGGGGGTAAATTTAAATTGGAAATGAGGAGACATTTCTTCAGCCAGAGAGTGGTGGGCCTGTGGAATTCATTACCAAGGAGCACAGTGGAGGCTGGGAGGTTAAATGTCATCAAGGCAGAGATTGACAAATTCTTGATCTCGCAAGGAATTAAGGGCTACGGGGAGAGTGCAGGGATTTGGAGTTGAAATGCCCATCAGCCATGATTAAATGGCAGAGTGGACTCGATGGGCCAAATGGCCTTACTTCCACTCCTATGTCTTATGGTCTTATGGCAGATTTGAAATTTGCATTAAATATTTGTCTGGAATTATCAGACAGGCCAATGGCCATATAAGCAAAATGCGTCTGGTTCACTAATATCCCCAGGGATTGAAATCTGCTATTCTTAGCTAGTCTGTCTGACACATGACTCCAGACCCACAGCAATGTGGTTGATGCTGCACTGCACTGGAAGTTACATAGTTGCATCAAACTGCTACAAATTCTAAATGAAGGAATTAAAGTGGGCAGATGGCCCAGCATTGTCATTTCTGAAGCCTAGGTTAATGGCAAAAACAGCTCTGGCAAATCTGCAAGGTTCTCCTAACCAATATCTGGAGACTTGTGCAAAAATTGGGAGAGCTGGCCCACAAACCAGTCAAGCAACAGCCTGACACAGTCACACTCACAAAATCATATCTGACAGATCCGTAGACAGTGCCATCCCTTTCCTGTCTCATTGGCATGGCAGGCACACAGGAGGTGCTGGCACAGTGGTACTAAGTCAAGAAGAGGTGCCCTGGGAGACCTCAACATTACTTTCTGAGGTCCACAGCAACATAGGTGCCAGTCTCCAACCAATTTGATTCACTCCAATGATATTAGGAAACAGTCAAAGATATTGGATACTGCAAAGTCTATAACAAAATTCTGAGTCAAAACTTCAGTACAATTGCAGCACTGACATTTACCCCCACAACACAGAAAACTGTCCCAGTGTGTGCTGTGCACAAAAAGGACAAATCCAACCCAGGCAATTATCACCATGTCAACTCTCAGCCAAGAGCGAGTTGTGTCCCCTGCACTATCAAGCACCACTTGTTTAGCAATAACCTGCTCAGTGGTGTTCAGTTTGGGTTCTGCAGGGCCACTCAACTCCTTGTTTCAAACATGGACAAAAGATGTGAACACCAGAGATGAGGTGAAGGTGACTGCATTTGAAATGAAGGTAGATTTGACAGAGTTTGGCATCAAGGTGCCCTAGAAAAACAAGGGTAAAGGCTCTACCGGTTAGAGTCAAACCTAACACAAAGGAAGATGATTGTTATTGTTGAAGGCCAAGCATCTCAGTTCCCAATGGAATCCAGAGCCCAATGGGATAAAGAAGTTGACATGGTGTGTAGTTCTTCAGCTGTCTATTTAATAATCTTTCGCACATTAAAGTCAAAAGTGGGGATGTTCACTGATGATTACACAATGTTTAGCACCATTCACAACACCTCACAGATACCGAAGCTGTTTATGTCTATTTACTGCAACACCTGGAAAGCATCCAAGTTTAGGCTAACGAGTGGCAGCAAGTAACATTTAGGGACTGTCTCCTACAGAGAATCTAACCATCATCCTTCATCAAAAGGCATTATTACCATAACTGAATTCCCCACAATGAACATCCTGAGGTTACCAAAGATCAAAAACCAAACTGGATTGGCTGTATAAATATTGTGGCTCCAAGAGTAGACCATCAGCTAAGAATTCTGCAGTGAATAACCCAGCTCCAGTTTCCCTAAAGCACGTCTACCATCTACAAAGGCACAAGTAGACCACAGTAGATACTAAAATAAAAGAAAGAACTGCAGATGTTGGAAATCTAAAACAAAAACAGAAAGTGCTGGAGAAACGCAGCAGGTCTGGGATGAGAGAAACATAGTGAACGTTTTCAGTCTAGTGATCTTTCTTTCTTCAGACCTAGTTCTAAAGGATGTAATTACAGAACCCAGTGACATTTGGAAATACAGTACCTTGAGCAAATTTTGTCATTTTCTCCTGACATACTGAGGTAGAAACCATCATGGTCTGGATAATCTGAGGCAACAAAGTGTGGAGTTAGATGAACACAGCAGGTCAAGCAGCATCTTAGGAGCACAAAAGCTGACATTTCTGATGAAGGGTCTAGGCCCGAAACATCAGCTTTTGTGCTCGTAAGATGCTGCTGGGCCTGCTGTGTTCATCCAGCTCCACACTTTGTTATCTCAGATTATCCAGCATCTGCAGTTCCCATTATGTCTGATGGCCTGGATAATTTGTCACTCTCAGGTCTCATTTTCTTTTGAACTTCTATAAATCCACAATGGTCCTTCCCAATTTTAAACTCTTGTAACACTGCAATTTTGTGGCTCTCAATCCCATATATTTTCTCAGTCTTAATGTTTACTATTTTTAGGGAAAACAAAAGACCATGTCAAAACTGAATGGAGTCCAGATTGAAAAAAAATGACAAATAATGCCTTGGTAACACTATTTGTGAAGTCTGAGATTGTGCAGAGGACAACTGGATAACGAACAAGTTGAGGTTAGTCTTGTTCTAGTACATTGAAGATGAAGGAGGTGGATCAGCATTTACAACCACAAATTTGGTCTTTCCAAGAGAGGCTGAAAATTCAAATCTGTCTGTTTGCAATAAAATTGATACATTAAAGACAAAACAAGATCAGGATGAAATGCGACTGAAGTTTTGAGACGATAAAAACTAGGCCACGATTTGACCCTGCCTGAGGTGAAACAATACTGACTCGTACTGGGCAGTACTTTAAGATGCAATGAAAGAGATTTAGATTTCATAACGGTTTTTATTTTTTATTCAAATTCCACTTTGAACTTAAGCCACTTACATTTAAGACATTTCCAAATAATTCCTATTGAATCAATAGAAATTAAATCGCTTATTTAATTAATCAAATGTCTAAACTACTCCGTCGATGAAGGGTCACAGATCGTCCTCTCACTCCAGTTAAAGTTCGGAATTAAAACCAGAAACTTTCTGCAATCAACAGTAAAAGCAGCTGGGCCACTGTGTTTCGAGGGATTAAAACAAATTATTTTTCAGACTCCTTGAATAAACTTCACTTTCACGGCGCGAAGCGTCGGTTTAGTCAAATTCACGCCATAAAACTAGGCTCGAACTGGGGGACTCTTACCTCGCCTGTTGAAATAAAAATTATTCTGTCATGTCTCCCGGGATTGGTGCTGATCCCGGAGCTGCCCGCTTCTCTGTGTTGCGGCTGGTAACATTTCCACATGATGCCTGGTGGGGTTTTTTTTAATGCGCACAGCTGAGGTTCTTTTTATACAGTAACGACACAAAAGAAAGTGTCCCCTGCGGAGGGAAGTGAACAAGACAGGAAACTGAAACGGCGTCAATTACAAAGTGGGCGCAACGAGAACAGGGGACAAAAAAAGAGCCTGAGCCTGGAAGTGCCGCCTCTACTCTGAACCCCTCCTTCCTTCCCTCCCCTTTTAATGTGCTACACGCCCGTTTTCACGGGAACCTTTTAGCTGGGCGTCCACGAGTCCCAAGTTTTCATTCTCCGCTTCTGTGAGTAACGCCAGAGTAAGTCAATCGTGCATCTACAGCGCATTCCTGCTTTATACATTGACTGACTTGTCTATTCCAGACTGTTTCACCCAGTCGTACAGCGTTGGCGTAATCTTTTTGCACAATCGCAAATATTAACCCCCAGTGGGCTCGGGCAATGCACGACCCTCTATTCTCCGCGCCTCGCGCAACGTTATTTCACATTTTATAAAGAACACTTTTTTAGCTGAATTGCAATGTTTGTTTTTGAATGCTGGTGAATCGCCCGTGGCGTTGCTGACCTGGACGAAGGTTGTGTAAAACTGTTGTGGGCCAGTCGATCGCTGCTCGGAAGGCGGGTCACACTGGACCCCAAATGTTAACTCTTGTTTGTCTCTCCGCAGACCTGCTAAGTTTGCCCAGCACTTTTCCGTGTTTGGTCGTTGCCTTCGTTATAAAACGGTGGCCACAAGTCAATCACAACATTTTATATTTACATAGTTCCCTTGGAAGGTGATGTTCCCGTCTCTGAAGCCAGAGGCTTTGGGTTCAAGACCCAGGGGGGAATTGGTCAACGGGGGAGCATGGGTAACAGGATCAGAATGGTTGATATCATACGGAACATAAGAACTAGAAGCAGGCCATTCAGCCCCTCCAGCCTGCTCCACCATCCAATACAAGGATTGGTGATCTCAACTCCACTTTCCTGCCTACTCTACATAATCCTTCAGTGTATTACTAATTAAAAATCCATCTTTCTCCTCCTTAAATTTACTCATTGTCTCTGCATCACCACATTTCTTGGTAGTGAATTTCACAGATTAACAGCCTTTAGCGAGAAGTAATATCTCCTCATCTCTGTTTTAAATGTGCTACCCCTTTTCTTAAAACTATCACTTCTCATTCTAAATTGCACCAAAAGGGAAACATCCTCTTGAATCTACTTTGTCAATCCCTTTTATCACGTTATATACCACAAATAAATCCCCTCTCGTTCTTCTAAATTCCAGAGGATAAGCCTAAATTGTTCAATCTGTCTTCCTGCAGTCAAGCCCCCACCTCTCCAACCAATCCAGTGAATTTCCTCTGAACTGCCACCAGTGCAGCTATATTCCTCTCCCAGTAGTAAATGCCAATGGCAGGTGGTGAGAGTGGGAGAGATTCCTGGTAAACTGTGTGACGGAAAGAAAGTGGAATCTCTACCATCACACCTTCATACGATTCACAGCTCAGGATTATAAAATGCCAGCGCAAGTATGTGTTGTCACAGCAACTGGATGCGAAGCTGATTGGCTGAATTGGCTGGATCCAGTCTGGATGTAAAAATGGTGCCAAAGCGCAACGTTCAATTCCCATTCCAGCAGATTTACCAACTAACTCCTTGCCCTTGCTTAGAGACAGACCTGCCTTTGGGCAGAGGATTTAAACAGAGTGACCCCTTTAAAAGTAAAGCATCCCACAGGACTTCCCAGAATCATTATAAATCAAAACTAATCAACTGGCAGTAGATATCCTAAGGACGTGTAGATGAGTACAAATGTTGATCAGTCACAAAGTTTGACATGTGGAATGTAATGGACATATGGTAAGTGCAAAAGTTGAATTTACAGATCGGGCAATTTCCTGTGGCTTTGTTGACTGAGTCAGAGGACGTTTTGTTTTTTTTGACAATCAGGATTCTTATCAATATAATCAATGTTAGCTTAAGACAAATTGCGGTTTTAAAGCCTGTAGTATTTTGTCATTGCAGAGAGGGTCCGCCTTGTCTAATCAATTTGGAAATAATTTCAGAATCACGTGGTGACATTAACATTTATATAATTTACAAATTAAGCAAAAAAAAAGCTTTAGATGACTTCAACCGAAACTGTAAAATTATAAAGAATGAGAAACATTGCTCATTCACCTCAGGGATCTCAGTTCAAATCCAAACGGGACTGATGAAATATTGGGGTTCTTTCTTTGTTGGCTAAATGGTCCCAACCGAAAGCACCAATTCCTGCCGAACTTTACCCTATAACATAAAACTATCCGAGTTAATGTTTTAGGTCCGGTGACTGGGAGTTCTGAGAAAGGGTCACCGGACCGAAACGTTAACTGATTTTTTTCTTCACTGACGCTGCCGGACCTGCCGAGCTTCCAGTAACTTACGTTTTGTTCCCGTTTTGCAGCATTCGCAATTCTTTCGGTTTTTATAAAACCATCCGAAATTACCACTAAATTAGCAATGTCACTGAGATCGCAATAATTGCTGATGTGTAAAATCAAGCATTGTCACATTAGTGCATTACTGGTCTTCTGAGATACATTGTATGGGAGAGCAAAGGGAGTTTTGTTTTGTTTGAACATCATTTGATTATGATGGTGGATAGACGGAATGGGGCGTCAAAAGGAGCTCGTTGCTAGTCTATGTGAAGCGCTTTGAATTCTTGCCATCATCACTGTTAACAGAGACACCAAAATCATGAATGCAGCAGGTAAGTGTCAAAAGAACTCTTTTCAAGTTAACATGAAATAGCTATTCCCGTAAAACAAATCAACTTGATTGTATTAAATGTTTAATTCGTGCTAAATACCAGAAAAGCATTATGAATTTGATTGCATTAAACTAACAATTTGCTTGTCAAAAAAGGGTTTGTCTTGTAGTTCCATGCCATTAAAAACAGTGATTAATGTGATTGTATCAAAACAACTTTTAATACAGTAACTGTTTTAAGAAATTAGAAGTTTTTTGACACCATCCAAACTTATGGCCTCTTACTTCCTAGAAGCTGAAGGCAACAGATGCATTGGGATTGCCAACAGATGCAATTTGCCTCCAAGTCACACTTCACCCTGAAATGTTCCTTAACCATCATTGCACACAAATCCTGCAGCACCTACCAAACAGCTGTTAGAGTATATTCAGCACAAGAATGAGCCATAAATGCTGGCCTTTTCAGTGACACCCACATCATGTGGATGGATTTTTTTAAAAACTAAGTTGATAACATTTTAAAAAGCAAGAATTTCTCTTAAGCTAAAGACTTCAGGTTTCACTGTTGGACAGAGCATTCCCTGGTAGGATTTCTTTGCTTAAAAGCTCCTGCTAATTCTGCTTCCCATTTGATTGAAAGAAATTTCGTAGCAAAGCTCAAGGTGGTTCATTTTCTCCTTCTCCTAAAGTGCTTCCTGATTTAATGAATCCAAATCTCAGTGCAATTGGTGTGCTCCTTTCAGACATGAGCTAGGCTGCTTCTGAAAACAGGAAGCCATTGCTCTTGTGCCAGCACAGTGGGTTTTTCAACACTTCTGATGTACAAATAATTAATGCTGTGTCATGACAGGAGCTTGCACCATGTGGAAGTTTGAACAATTGGCAGCACATAGAAAGAGCCATTGTGGTTGAAAAAATTGTAATTAATCATTTTAAAATATTTTACTAGTACTATTGAGTTTATGAGGTTTGCATATTGGGAACAGATTACACTACAGTACTGTAAGCAGCATCATTATTTTGCAACTTCGCGCTCTGTTGTCCCCAATCTTCTGTCTATTGAAGGTTTCAGAGGTACAGTTCCAATGTCTCAATTTCACTTTAATGATAAATGTTTCATTGGTGACCTCAAACCATTTGGAATAGATGCTCACCCATCACCAGAAACATTCAATGTTTCCAGCACTGATCTACTATGGCTGCAGTATGTGCCTGCTTCAGGATGCACTGAAGAAGGGTCTAGGCCCGAAATGGCAGCCTTCCTGCTCCTGAGATGCTGCTTGGCCTGCTGTGTTCATCCAGCTCTACACCTGGCAATCTCATAATTCACAGAGGTGTTTTCAACAACAAATTCCAGCACCAGGAACCTCCACCACCCAGGGGCAATAAGCACATTGAAACACATTGCCACTCTGAAACCACATTGCATCACAATGTTACATGTTTTTTACTTCCCCTGAGAGGTCAAAATTCTGAAACTCCATCCCTAACAGAACATTGGGAGTACCTTCATCACACAGACTTCAGTTGCGGGAATGTAGCTGACACTTCTCATGGGCAACAAAACCTGGCCATGCATAAAAGACCCTGAACTACCTGTTGCCTGCCACTTCAATGCACCACCTTGCTCCCTGGCCAATATCTCTGTCTCCGGCTTGCTACAGTGTTCCAGTGAAGCCCAGCACAAGCTGGAAGAACAACACCTCATTTTCCGCTTGGGGACCCTACAGCCCTCCGGACTCAGTATTGAGTTCAATAATTTTAGGGCCTAAACTCCCCCATGTCCCAGCCCCCCAACCCACACACCAGGTCTTGTTACCACATAGCCTGCCACTACACCACCCCTCCCCCCCCAGTTGTTAGTCACTGACAGTTCCCGTTAACAACTATTCACCCTCCCAGCCTGACCGTTGGCAACTCCTTTGTCTGTCCAACTGCCTTTCTCTCTTTTTGGGCTTTATCCTATCGTTTACCCCCTACCCCACCCACCTCCCTATTTTCTGCATAAAAACTGACATTTTCCCAGCCACTATCAGTTCTGAGGAAGGGTCACCGGACCCGAAATATTAACTCGATTTTTTCACCTCCACAGATGCTGTCAGACCTTTTGAGCTTTTCCAGCAACTTTGTTTTTGTTCCTGCTATTGATGCTCATATACCAAGAATTATTTTTTCTATTGAAAAGTGAATGACTACTGCTAGCGGAAGTGATTGTAATAAGGCCAGCCAGTTGGCCGTCATAGAATGAGTTCCATAACTGGACCAGATTAACAGCCCCAATCAGGGACTCCTGGCTGACATTTAAAATGAGATGCTGACACTCTGGGACCTAACTCTGTATGAGGCAGTATAAAGTCAAGAGCTGTTCATGTGTGAATAAAGGGTGACTTGGTGACGTGCTCAACAGAACTGAGGAACATGATCTTTTTCTCATCCAATGTCCATGCAAACCTTCCAGCAGTCAGTACACAGTAATCAGAATGGGCACACAAGCAACTAGTTCCTGCAAATTTGAAGAAGCCCCCAACTGCTGCTGAGGCTGAGATCAATAAAGGTCAATTTCTGAACTGATTCTAGAACCTATCTTTTGTGATGAAAACATTAACTTAGTGATGGTTTTAGCACTACATCAGCAGGAGAGTTCTCATAATCTGGTTTCTCATCCTTATAACAGCATTTGAGCAAAATGTATTGCATTGGGGTGGCAATGGCCTAGTGGCATTATTGATAGAGTCTTAATCCAGAGACCCAGATAACATGCTGGGGACCTGGGTTTGAATCCTGCCATGGCAGATGGTGGAATTTGAATTCAGTAAAACATCTGGAATTAAGAGTCTAATGATGACCATGCATCCATTGTCAATTGTTAGAAAAGCCCATCTGGTTCACTGATGGCCTTCAGGGAAGGAAACTGGCATCTTTACCTGGTCTAGCCTACATGTGACTCCAGACCCACAGCAATGTGATTGGTGCTTAAGTGCCCTCTGGGCATTTGGGGATGGGAAATAAATGCTGTTGAGCCAGTGATGCCCTCATCCTGTGAATGAATAAAGGAAAAAATATTAAGGACTCTGCCTGGCTTGCAGCATTGTCACACATTATGTTGTTAAATGTTAGATATTTTCTTAATTGGCTGCTGGCTTGTAATCTGACCACATTTATTCTTGTCCCTGAAATACCTTCCAATCTATTTCTTCTAAAAATATGAAACCCCGTTAACATATCAATGGGACTTCCATCAACATGATAGATTCCAAAACAAAACAATCACTCACTGGAGTAATTTTGGTAAGTGATACATTTTAATTAGCAGAGAACATTTTAACATAAAATGTAAAAAATTAGAGCTCAGCGTAAAAGCATATGAAACTACCAAATACAATTCCTTGAAGTATGGTGCTGGAATATCAAGATCAATAATTACAAGAAACAAACTTAACCTTCTTTTCCCAATCTAACTGTTCAGAGATGTTTACACTCCTCTGGAGCAAGTGAGGCTTGAACTCTGGATTCCTGGTTCAAGGATAAGGACACTACCATTGTGCCACAAGAGCACCCTGGAAGGGTCTTTTTGTTCCCTAAATTACCCGTGGCTATATATGTATATTTTCTTATATATTGTGAGACAGAAAGAAACGACACCATTGTGAATAGACTTTATGATGTATATTTTTTCCAACACCAGGAAAACACCCATGTGGGCAACTGAATATTAAGAAGCAAGACTGTTAATGCTGACACCAACAAAAGTAAGGGTAAGAGTAGAAGCGGAGAGGACTAAAAAAAATGAAGTTGGAGGGAGAAGCAGAGCACTGTAGCCCCCTCGCCACCCATCTCTCCCTAAAGACATCAAAAGCTTTGACAGACACCACATGGCCCCTCTCCAAC
Organism: Stegostoma tigrinum; assembly: GCF_030684315.1. Taxonomy (NCBI): domain Eukaryota; kingdom Metazoa; phylum Chordata; class Chondrichthyes; order Orectolobiformes; family Stegostomatidae; genus Stegostoma; species Stegostoma tigrinum. The sequence continues at coordinate 38,393,384 of NC_081377.1, read as the reverse complement.
AACACCTGGGTTTGAATGTAACTGTGGAAGAGGGGCAGGCAGTGAGTAGAAATGATCCTGTCAACAGCCTGCTGCCTGGAACTGTTTATAGCCAAGGCCAGGCCCAGGAGCAGCTTCATGAGGAGTTCCTCTGATCTGCTGACATCCCTCTGCATTGGGTGCCCAAAGATCAAGAAGATGGGCTTGAAGTGTAATCAAAAACATAACAAAAGACTTTTTCTGAATCCACAATGCCAAGCGAATTGTATTTTTTAATCTATATTTTCGCCAAATCACCCATCTCTGTGTGTGTGTGTGTGTGTGTGTGTGTGTCTGTGTGTGTGTGTGTGTGTGTGTGTGTGTGTGTGTGTGTATTGTGCCAAGAGTTTGTTCTGTACTTTTCCACCACCAGGAAAACATTAACAAGCAAAGCCTATTGAAGGCAATGGTTACATCAAAAAGTGAAAGTGGGGGTGTGGAGAGGAGGGGTCCAGATCAAAATATAGTTGGAGGGGGAAATAAAGCACTCCACCCCACCGCCCCCCCCCCCCCTCCCGCCACCCCATGTCCACCGGTCCCTAAAGGCATTGACAGCATTGGTAAATACCACAGGCACCCCTTCCAATGACACTGGGCTTGAATGTAACTGCAGGAGAGGGGCAGGCAGTCAGCAGATATAAGCCCTTTCACACCCACTGCTTGGACTTGTTTATTGGCCGGGCCCAGGAGCAGAACCTACAAGGAGGTCCTCAAATCTGCCCACGTCCGTCCACGCCAAGTGCCCAAAGATCAGGAGGGAAGTACAATCAAAAACACAACAAAAAATTTTTCAAATAACTGAAGAGGGAATGCAAACACCCACAGCCAATATATACATGGTCCACAAACTCCACAGTGCCAAACAAATTGGTTTTAAAACTTGAATCTTCATTATTTTTAATTGGATACTAATAATGAAAATAGAAGTCCAATAGCATCTTCTAGCTGCTGTTTAATTAACTGGTGATTATTGCTGGTTTGGACAGATATTCAGCCTTTTTCATTCATTGACTTCTACAAATTGTAAAACTGGCTGCAGTTGAAAGACTTACAATTTGTAAGTGTGCTATTGTTCATTTATTTTCAAGCTCAATCCTTTTCCACTGTAAGATTTTGTACTCCGTATTGGTTTATTTTCAACTTCAGTCGCACTTTAGCATCTTTCAAATATTTCCCATAGAAAGATTTTGTAAAATGAAAGCTATCTTTAATTATTGGGTTATGGAGCATCATGTTTTCTCACAGGTAAGAAAAATGGTCTGAGGGAATGGAAATATCAGGTTAAAACATTAAAGTTTTAATGTTAATGTCATTTCGCACTCAACTGCAGTTAACAAATAATTATGCATGGGACAGTCATGGCATCTCATACACCATTATGCTGAATAGTCAAAGATGGATCTAAGTAAACAGTGAATATATGCATAAGGCAGAAAGGAATACAAGGATATATATGTTGAAATGCTGAATAAACAGAGCAGGAGGACATGTGTAGAATATAATCACTGGCAATAGGATATTAGGCTACATGGACTGTGACTGTTTTGTGAACGTTCTGTAATTCTATTTCTGATCCCTTTCTGAATATAACAGGTGAAGATAAAACAAAGTGATCCACCAGAGATGACAAGGTTAGAATGCAGGAAACGATTGTGAGCTAATACAAGTTCAGCATGATCTGCAAAAGCATAGCTTGTTCATTATTTCACTTTATTACAGTACTCAAAGACAAATAATTATCATTGAAACATACTGATCTCATCCTAATTATTAATCTTTCAATTCTTAGCTGTGATGTAAACATTTTAATAACTTGCCCATGTCCTCATTTTCTTCAATTCCCAAATGGCCAGCATTGCAGGGGAGATCAAATAAATGACTTCAACATGGCTGCATTGACATTAATAACTGGGAGGAGCTTGCCACCAATCGTACAGAATGGGCAACAACTTGTATATCAAATTATATCATATTTTCAGTCCAAATTACTTAATGACAAGACAAAGGCGTGACAGAAATGGTAGCAAATCCTGGTCTCCAATCCCACTACCTCACGGGATATCATGTACCCAAGGTCTAAAAATCTATTGGTATTGATTCGATCTATTTAGTCACATGAAGATCCATTGAAGAAACCTCCAAATCTGAATAAATCATCCTCAAATCCAAGGACAGCAAACAGCTTTGTCTTGTTGGGTCATTAAACATTTCTTCAGCATTCAAGTAAAAAGGTCACAAGTACTGAGATTAGTTTGCAAAAGTGATACCATTGCTACCGTTCTTGACTACTTTTATCACATAATTAGATATTGCTCTGAAGTTTGGGGTCAACAGTGAAGTGATCTTGTAGAGAGCTATCTATAAAGATTTAATGCTCACCTGTATTATGCATTTCATCTTTCCCAACTATAATTTCATCCTGATAACAGCTGTAGGAGATTGATGGCATCCAGCAACAGTAATGTCATCAGGCAGGCTTAGTATTCAATCATACTACAGTATTCTTACAGCCTGCAAACAAGGAACTTGCAAGCAGGTTTTGTTCACTTCTATCATTCTACTGAAGCAAAGCAGTGATTTAGGGTGGCATGATGGCACAGTGGCTAGCACTGCTGCTCCATAGCAGCAGTGACTTAGTTTCAATTCCACCCTCAAGTGACTGTGTGGGGTTTGCGTGTTCTCCCTGTGTCTGTGTGAGTGGGCTCTGGTTTCCTCCCACAGTCCAAAGATGTGCAGGGGAGGGGGATTGGCTGTGCTAAATTGCCTGTAGTGTTTATGGATTTGTACACTAGTGGGATAAGTTTGGGTGGGTGCTCTGAAGGTCTGTGTGGGCTGAAGGGCCAGTTCCCACACTGTAGAGATTCTATGATGAAAAATCTACTTTTTTTTTACAGAAATGGTCTACAATTATAAAATTAGTTTTCAGAGCACTATAGTACAGCTGGAAATCACTGACAGAAATGTATGGATTTCCCCATTGTGCCTATATTGACACCAGAAGTTGATATCAGTTTATCAGAGTGAGAATTACAAACATCAACAGTTTTGCTGTCCTCACAATGACAAAATCCAAACCACTTTAATGTAGTGGCAGAATCTCACATTTTGTCATCTTTTGATCAACAATCAGAATATAGGTGAGATCCAGGAGGGAAATAAGAAGAGTCTTGACCACAGTGGCAATGTCCCAACCTCTAGATCAGAAGGTCCTGGGTTCGAGTCCCACCATAGGAAGTGATGGTTACAGAGATGTTAAACAGACTGAGTAAAGCTAAAGAGGGAGGCAAAGATCTTCTCTTGCAGAAAACTCACGTGGTCACACATTATGCAGGACAGGACAGTCTCTTGCTGCAAACCCAAAACCCATGCCAAGGGAAGCTGAACAAAAACAGCCTGGTGGACAGGCACAAAAAAGATTGAAAGGCCGAAAGCCATGTTGGCCTTTATCTCATAGGGTTGCAATACAAAATGAAGAAATCCTTTAACTGTATAGGACCTTGCTTAAATCTTAATCTCAAGTACTATATTCAGTTCTGGGCATCTGCTTTCAAAGGATATATTGGCAAGCTGATATATTGAGGCTGATTTCATATATTTGAAAGTGACAAATTTAGAGGACTACAGAGATAGGGCTAGAGGACAGGACTAGCTGTATAGCTCTTTTTGGAGCTGGTGCAGACATGATGGGTCGAATGGCCTCCTCCTGTACTCTAAATTTCTATGATTAAGACAGGCCAATACCATCATTCTGCACACTTTATGCATTAATTAATTCAAGAAAAAAATCTTAGTAAAATGAAGCATTTTGAGATTGTCAAACATGACAAAATACAAATGAGTCATTCTATTTCTGCTGTTAACATCTTAGTTTTATGGACGGTATTGTTCTATGGTACTATCTTATTTTTGAATGTGTTTTTGAATATTTAAACAGTACCAGTTCTTGCCTAGCATACATACAGGATCTACCATTGCTTCCCACATTTTTACTGAGAAACCAATTGATTCTCACATGGTTCCGAGTGAACATTCTCCCATTCTGCAAGCCATGTTTAGCAGGTAGATTGAACCTTTTATATCTTCTATGCATGTTGAAGTTCTCACTGATTTCTCATTTATTTTTATTCTTTTATAAACTTTAGTTTGGAACTTGGAATTGTGAGCTAAAGATGCCTGTTGGATGATGAGTAATAGCTTGTGTTAAAAGGAAAACAGATGAAACAAATTTTTGTTTATTCATAAGGCCATGCTGCAAGTTAATTACAAGTTGTTTCTCCATCAAAAATTATGCACACACTGGGGAAGAGCTTATGTTTAAATAGATTGCAGAGGTTGGCGATTAATGAGGTCAGTACTTGGGAATTGCTTCCAGCAAGTCTGGGAAAGACCTTTTGCTCAAGTAGATGGCATGTACTGATTGGTAACTGTGGAACTGGAGTCACATATAGACCAGACAAGGTAAGGATTGCAGTTTCCTTCCCTAAAGGATTTAGTGAACCAGATGGATTTTTCCAACAATCAACAATGGATTCACAGTCTTTAGACTCTTAATTCCAGATATTTGTTGAATTCAAATTCTACCATCTGCCATGGCAGGATTCAAACCCAAGCTCCAGAACATTATCTGGGTCTCTGGAATACCAGTTTAGCGATAACACCACTAGTCCACTGGACCCTTAAGGGTCCCCTGATGCTGCCTGGTCTGCTGTGTTCCTCCAGCTCCACACTATGTTGTCTCTGACTCCAGCATCTGTAGTTCTTCCATCTCTGATGGAATTGATAAAGTTGGGCATTAGCACACATGTGCTTTATGCTCTGCTTATCTCACCATGGAGTAAGTGATCAGACATCTCTCTACATCTTTACCTCAAAAGGTATGGGTAGAACTTGAGCACCAAAAAGCCCACCATGTAATTGAATATTTTCGTTACAGTGCATGAAAATTACTTTTGTAAAAGTCTGGCTGGTATTGCAGCTTAGTTTACTAAAGTTGTACAGTACTGAGTGGCAGGATGTAGGATTTGCCAGTAGCGTTGGTATTTGAATTTTTAACAGGTTCTTTTTCTGTTATACACTAATATTCTTGTTACTATGGAAAAGAGTGGAGCAATCTTGCCAAAAGAGAGAATGTCAACTGTGTAAATGCCTTTCAAACTAGTAAATTCTGGCACCAATTGTTGGATATCAATGAACTTACTTTTCTTAAAAGGGAAATTCAGGGGTCAGATGCAGATTTAAAGACACAAAGACGTCTATTGGGAGGACAATGTTTATTCCTTAAAATATCTTATTCAAAATTTATGCTCAATTTCCCATGGTAAGAAAATTCAAGAGAGCCAAGGTCTGCATCACCATCATTTCTTTTGAAGGAAAATATAAAATAAGAGGATAACAAGCACGGGGGAGGATGCGCAAAATATTTTCAATGATTCCAGAGGGAAATGTGCTCCTCTTAACTTGGTGCGTTATTGTGGAATGGGTGATAGCATGTTGGCAGCTCATTTTACATCAATGTCAGTAGAAATTGGACTGCAATGAGAAACAGCAATCACTTGGTTTGGCATCCTGTGAGCATAAGATTTACCTTGTATTGTGTTTGAATACTGTAAAAATAGTTAATCTGCTCCATCAAACAGAAACTTGCCAAATTTGGGTTTGTAACAATGCTGGAAGTACCAGAGTTAATCTTCACTAATGTCACTTCCAAACAATCCTTTTAATTTTCAATGACAGAAATGAAAACAGCTCCCCTCCTTCTAAATCTTACCTGCATTCTGCCTCATATCAAATTTCACACTTCTGTCAGCTCTTGATTGTTATCCATTTCCTGAACAAAATTACGTCAGATGCAGAGTGGGAAACTAGTCAATTATAATGTTTATTATATACTTTTACTGTTCACAATTTAATCCATTACATACATTTCATTATCGCACCTGTGATGTCTGCCAATTTGGCGTCTCTGGGAACAGCATCTCTCACTGAAACCTTCACATTGAAGGCTCCACTGAAAATTAAACATGAAGCAGCGTATGATTAGTTTGTGCTTTGACACTCAATAGCAGCTCAACAGTGACACTTCAACATTCTCACAACTCATTACACAAATGATCAGACAAAATCACAGTTAATGCCAGAGTTAAAGGAATAGAGGACAGCACATAGTGCTCCTTCAGATTGTAACTACAAAGGCATATTGAGATTCAGTTCATGTGTTCATTTCAATTGTATAGTACATCATGTTATCGCAGAACAAACAAGCCCAAAGGTGGTGAGTTGATCTAACCCAATGGTGCTGGGGCAAAGATTAGTTTGAAAACAAACTCTTCCCAGCCTCTGCTACGACATTACAACTTTTTCATGTGTGCTGTTCCCAGTAAGATAACCACTGGAAACCAAAAACAGTAGGCATTGAATAAGACTGGCAAAGAATAAAAAGGGGACACAGAGACAGAGACCAAATTTCTAGATATGTTCGGGTAAAAGACATTGGATGTTATTATAAACTATTTCAGTCCATTTCCATAAATGAGATTTTAGCATTTTTAAATTTCTGGATACCTGGAATAAATGTCACTTACGACAATATGACATGGGAAGACAATCATTCTTCCAACAAAGAAACTCTTGTCAGTCTTCCAAGGCTGTGGATTCCACCCAATGGTGATAGATACCACAGATTTTAGTTCATTTATGTTAAATGAGTGAAACAATTCATCTCAAGTTGGATTTCATTCCAGTCTACAGGTCCTAGTGCTTCAAAAAATTATCATTCTTTAGGAGACTTCTAATTCATTCATTAGGATGGAATTGTAAATCTTCAGTGCCAGTCCCTGTATGATGCTCATAATTTTGACAATGTCTGTCTGAGTCAGTGGCAATAAGGCTTCTCCAAGTACTTGCTGTAAAGACAAAGAAGATGAAAGCAAAAAATGAATGTGTACTCAAAACAATTTAATTTCTTGCCACATTTTCCAATTTCCTTGTTTGAGACACTGCAGTATTCTTTTACCAGTCCTGGCAATCCTCCAGCATTTCATCTGAATGTCCATTCTTCACACTTAAAATAACAAATGTCAGCAAGCAGATTCACTAAGGTAGATGTTACTGCTCAGTCTAAACCCTGCTTATCTAGTCTCCTTGCTCACTATTACATCCTGACCTGCGCATGCCCACACCAAAGCAACACGCATACACAAGCCCTCCAACAAAAACAAGTTGATAACTAATAGAAGTGGTGTCCTTGGTAATACATCTCATCCTAATCCAAGGGCACAGGCCAAAATAGTAACCCAATTGCTAACACAGTATTAAGCAAGAATCAAACTCATGACCATCTGTTCTGCATTAGTGCGTACTGGATAGAACCTTTATTGTAAGGCTGTTGTGGTGCAGCAGTATTGTCCCTACCCCTGGACTGGGAGTCCCATCTACTCCATAGGTGTGCAATGACATCTCTGGACAGATTGATTAGAAAAATAGGTTAAGTATTATAAAAAGGACTGCTTTTTGGGTGCTCTCTTTTGGCCCAGTGATAGTTTCGCTATCCAGGCTCAAGGCCCACCTGCCCTAAAGGTATGTACTAACATCTCTGAACAGGCTGATTAGGAAAATAGGTTAAAAACGTTAAATATGTTAAAAACAAACTTTTATCCTCAGGCTCTTGTGGTGCAGTGATTGTCCCTAACTCTGAACCAGGAGGCCTGGGGTGAAGTCCCACCTGTTCCAAGGCATATAATAACAAACAGGTTGATTAGATAAGTTGGTTAAATTAAAAAAAAGTGAAAATGAAGCTGACCCAGAGGCCCTCTTGCAGAACAGCAGTAGTGTGTTTAGCCCTGGACCAAGGTGACTGTGTTCATGTCTCACCTGTTCCAGGCTTGTGTAGTAACATCTTTGAACAGGTTGATTAGAAAATCTGTTGAATTTAAAAAAAAATGAAGCAGACCCGTCTTTAAAATTGCCTGTCCCAAGCTGGGAACAGCTTATGCATATCACAAGTAGTGGCTCTATTCTGGTTTTCAACAATAAATTATGCTGAAAAGAAAAAAGAAAGAACTTTAGCCTGAGCCCTTTTGTGGTGCAGTGGCCATGTCCCTACCCTGGGACCAGGAGGCCTGGGTTCAAGTGCCACTAGCTTCAGGGGTGTGTCATAACATCTCTGAACATGTTGATTAGGAAAAATAGGTTAATAAAAAAAAAGTAGGTAGAACTTTATTCTGAGGACCCACTTGTAGCACAGTGGTAGTGTCCCTACCCTGGACCAGGAGGCACAGGTTCAAGTCCCACCTGCTCCAGATGTGTTCAATAACATCTCTGAACAGATTGATCAGAGAAATTGGGAATATTCAGCCCTTCCAATGTCATCCGTCACCTGAAAATGGCAGTGCTCAGATCCAACGTCATGCACCAGTTGGAGGATGCTCAAGTGCGCAATGGAATACCGTTTGCATTTATCTCTGCTTGGATGGAATTTCACATTGCCACCCTACCCCATCTCCCACCCCCAAGGTACGGAACCTTCCTCAGGAGCCTGCGCCCCGCAACCTGAGCCGTCTTCTGAATATGTGTAGTATGTCCTTGTGCTTCGCAAAAACACTGCTGCCTTACCAACCACCTCAACTGTTATGTTCACTGCCCAGATGTGCCATGGCACGCTTATTTGCTGCTGGGTCATGGGGATCCACAGTGGAAGGCTGTCTATTTGGGAGTCCTCCCAATTTCTGTTGGGGACCTGGGGTGGAGGGTATTGAATGCAGCAGTCCCATATAACCACAGATTGCAATATTTCACGGAGTGCCAGGCCAACTGTTTATAATGTTGGCTTTCCTGCTCCTCAGATACTGTCTGACCTGTTGTGTTTTTCCAGCTTCACATGTATTGACTCTGGCTTCCAGCATCTGCAGTCCTTACTGTCTCCTGTTATTTTGTGATGCTGCAGACCAGATATATATGCATTTGAACACCCTTTTTAATTACTTGAAAAATCTTCCATTGTGTTTTTCATTGCACTTCAGCCCTACATTCCTGACCTTTGGGCATCTGATGCAAAGAGATTTTTTTAAAAAACATTTCATTTATGTGATGAGGACGTCGTTGGCTGGGCCAGCATTGTTGCCTGTCTCTAGTTGCCCTGGGTAAGGTGAGCTGCCCACTTGAACCATTGGAGTCCATGGTCTGGACAAAGTGAAGGAATTGCACATGCACCTGCTCCTTGGCCTGGCCAGCCAGGTTATAAACAGGCCCACACTGTGGAGGGGAACATCTCTGCCAACTGTCTGCCCCTTTTCTGTGGTTATTTTTGAGCCAGAATGTCATTGCAGAGGGAGCATCAAGTGCCCACCAATGCTCTATATGCCTTCAGAGAGAGTTGAGCGCCACAGACAATAGAGTGCTTTATTTCCCCCTCACACTCTATTTTGATTTAATTCCGTCCCTCTGTCTCTAACTGCACCCCTCTCACTTTTGATGTTGGCATTTCCCTGAACAGTCTTTGCTTGTAAACATTCAATTGGCTACATGGGTGTTTTGGAGGAATAATAAACAAATATGTAATAATAAAGTCTATCCACAATAGCGTCTTCATTTTTCCATCCCATTATGAAAAATTATATAGGACAGTTTTCCTGGGCCCTCTTGTGGTGCAGTGGTAGTGTCCTACCCATAGGCTGAAAGGTCCAGTTTCAAGTCCCACCTGCTCCAGAGATGTATAAATAACATCTCCATACAGGCTGATTAGAAAAATAGGTCAAATTTAAGATTGTAGAAACTATATTCTATGGGCTCTTGTGGTGCATTGGTAGCGTCACTGCCTTTGAGCTAGGAGGCCCAGTTTCACGTCTCATTAGAAAATATCCAGAGCTTTTATCCTACCGATTTCTCCTGGTGCAGCAGTAGCATCTCTACTTCTAAGCCAGGAGTCCAAGGTCCAAGTTTCACCTCCTTCAGCAGTACTTAGTAACATGTCAGAGCAGGTTCGTTAGGAAATATCTAGAATCTTTATTGTACAGGGCTCTTGTGGCACAAGAGCTCAGAGCCCTGGCTGGGTTCAAGTCTGTCCAAGTATAATATATCTCTAAACAGACTGATTAGTAAATATCTTTAAATGGTTCCTGTAGCAGCGTGGTACTATGTAACAATACATCTGAACAGTTTGATTATAAATATCTGGAAACTTTATCCACTTGTTACCAAAGAGCTGGGAATACTGTGACAAATGAACGCAAGTATGAAAATTCTATCCAGCAGACCAGCAAAAGAAAAAGTGCTGTTTTTATTTGCGAAATGAATCTCATTTGCTCTAATCATGTTTCTAGACTGCATAACAAATAACATATAAAAACACTACTGCTCAGACATCTACTAACAGTGCTACTTTTTCAAAAGGCTAGCTGTCAACGTCAGCTTTTGTGCTCCTGAGATGCTGCTGGGCCTGCTGTGTTCGTCCAGCCTCACATTTCGTTATCTGTCATTGTTATGTTGATTATCATGGATTTACTTTCAAAACATTGAAATAATGGAGAAAAGACCAATTTTAAAAAAATCACTGATCCAATCATGGATTCCAAGAAACCAATGTTTTGACTGAGTAATTCCAGTTCAACTAGGGGAAACTTAAAGCAGCCCTCATCTTAGCCCAAATACGTGGCCATAAAAAACGCTTTCTATATGCAGATAAGCATTAGAAAAATCTAATGCTTAGTTTTACAGAACCATACTTAGACTGAAGCAAAATAGATATCTGCCAAGATCAGATGTCTGATTGCTAACAAAATCAGGGCAGATTCTGCACCATTATTCAGTCAGCGCATAACTTCAGTGCATTTTGGGCTGGGTTTCAAGCTGGGACTAACTTGGAACTGGTGCAAGGGAAACAGTTGAAGGATTCACCATCTTTCATAGCCCAAAATAATACTGTATACATGCACAAAAACATGTTTAATGTGTACCAAGGAATAATATATGTTTATGTGTGCAGCAGAAGCAAACAGCAAATAAAAAAAGTTGTACCCACCAAGCACTAGAAACATAAGTCAGAGATAATGGGAACTGCAGATGCTGGAGAGTCCAAGATAATAAAATGTGAGGCTGGATGAACACAGCAGGCCAAGCAGCATCTCAGGAGCACAAAAGCTGACGTTTCGGGCCTAGACGCTTCATCAGAGAGGGGGATGGGGTGAGGGTTCTGGATTCCAGAACCCTCTCCCCATCCCCCTCTCTGATGAAGGGTCTAGGCCCAAAACGTCAGCTTTTGTGCTCCTGAGATGCTGCTTGGCCTGCTGTGTTCATCCAGAAACATAAGTCAGTGCAGTTCCACTCAAGCTACATACAATCCCTTCACTTCCTGGGGTCAATATTCGTGTATTCACCAGGCATTAACTGGTAATGGCCTCATAAAAGGGACAGTAAACTTTTACAACCTCATTATCACTCAGCAATGAAGCAATATTAAAAGAGTCCAGTGTTTCAGGTGATCACCTTCTTAGACACATTGGAATGGGTGGGACTTGAACCCAGGTCTCTCTGGCCAGGAATAGGGAACACTAACACTGCACCATCAGAGAGCCCTTGCAGAATTTTTTAAAAGTGTGGTTCAAAAAGGACCCACTTGTGGTGCAGTGGTAGCATCATTACACATGGACTGAGAGATCCAGGTTCAAGACCAACTTGCTCCAAAACTGTGTGATTTCAGTTCTGAACAGGTTGATGAAAAATATAAAGATATTTCTAATCAACCTGTTCAGACGCATAACACACCTCTGGAAAAGGGACGTGGACTCCTGGCTCAGAGGTGCAGACTAAGCCACAAGAACCCTGACAGCCATCCTTTAAATATAAAAATCAGGGTCTAATGACATATAAACAGAGAATACTGGAGAAACTCAACAAGTTTGGCAGCATCTGCAGAGAAAAAGCAGAGTTGACATTTTCAATCTAGTGACCCTTCTTCTGAAGACTGTCTCTCCACAGATGGTGCCAGATCTACAGAGTTGATCCGGCAATTTCTATTTGTGTTTCTGATTTCCAGTGTCTGCAGTTCTTCAGTTTTTTTTGTGGAATTACATAAATTGATTTCTAATTACATTTTCAGTTGGGGGTGACTGATATGTTTATTTTCATCAATTTCATGGCCAGTTAAAACTAAGGTTTACAATATTTCTGTGCTCCTCCAATAATCTGAAGCACAACCATACTGAGCAGAATATCATGGATTGACCATCACAATGATGCTATTGGTAAAGCAATGTTATTGTGTCTGCAGGATAGGTGTGCATTGACAAGGCAGTTAGGAAAATGTTGGGATAATTGCTTATGTAAATATAAAAAGACAACAAAGTCGTGTTAAAACTTTGTATATCAGGAGTTAGAATTTCAAGGCAAGGCCAGAGAATGTATGGGATGATGGACTTCAGGTATTAGAGAGTTAAAGCTGGCTGGAATGCTTTTCCTTGGAGTAGTAAAAGTTAAAGGGAGATTTAACAAAGATATTCAAACTTTTGACAGGGTGTAGTAGAACGAGTAGAGATAAACATCATCCTCTGAATGACAAGATTGTAAATTCATACTCTTTTTGCGCAGTTTGGTGGCACAGTGGTTAACACTGCTGCCTCACAGCACCAGGGATGCAGGGTTGATTCCAGCCTTGGATGACTATGTGGAGCTTGCAAGTTGTCCCCATGCCTGGACATGTGCTCTTGTTTCCTGCCATCGTGCTCTGGCTCATATGTGACTCCAGATGCACAGCAATGTGGTTGTCTCTTAACCATCCTGGGATTTACTGCCCAGCTCAGATACTGGTACATTGCCTACATTGGAGGCTAGTTTACAAGTGGAACAGTGTGTCACTATGGGCAGAAACTGGAGCACCCATGCAGACCCAGGGAGAACATGCAAAATTCAAACAGTAACCCAAGGCTGGAATTGACCTAGTGCTGTGAGGCAGGGTAGCAATAAGCATAATTACACTTGGTCAGGCTCAATTACTGATAAAGCCACTGGTACTTCTCTCGGGTACTCCAATTTTATTTTGGTGATTGATACCAAGAAAGGAGGCAACATGTACTCATTGGGTCAAATGGTCTCCACTTGTGTTGTACACATCTATTATTCGGAAGAGATTTTCTACTATAATGCATTTATTGCCACTGAGCACCCATTTGCCACTCGCCTCTTCTCTAAAAACAATGGTTTGTTCTTTACACCCTGGGAAACTTTGCACAAAATTGGCTACCTGTAGCCGATTTTAAACATGCCTTCAGAACTTTAAACACTTTTGAAGATTGCAAGTTTTGAGCTGAAAAATATTGAGCAGCTTGAACTATGGATGACCCAAAATACCTTTACTGAGATGTTCCTGCTATCCTGAAAATATGGAGTCAGGTTAGAGTACAGCACTATAGCACCTTGCCCATAAAGATATATAGTTATGTGCAAGCCTGAACAGTTGGTGGTATTAGAATATTTGACTGTGCGGCGCCAAAAACAGAATTAGATACCAAGGCCCCTGTACTTCCAGACAGACATGTAGGACTGAGAGTATAATTGGGAATGCTGGTCACAAGCCTCTACCAAACTCAAGCCAACTTCAGCTACTGTCTCATCAACTTGATTAAGAATCATTACTTCATTTCAGATCTAGGATCAAATCTGTCATCTTTTTGATTCTTATGGTGCAATTATTCACTACTCAGAGATATCTGGAGTGACTGGGAACTTAAATTTAAAACAAAAAAATTTCCTCCTGATCTACAGCTACAGGCAGAAATTGAGGTGGTTTGCTAATCTCTCTCTGTATGCTTCAATTAACTTTTCAAGGACAAAAATATGAGCCTAGTGGTTCTATTATTTGCAGAAGGATTCTTAAAATTTTGGAACAGAGGTGGTATCTTAGAAAGGGTGACTTCCAGATTTTGCCATTTCTGCTACAAATGCCTCTTTGAAATTTGTTGCATAAGTACACACCACACATGCCAAAATAACCAGTTCTTATTCCAAACAGGTGAAGTTGCCAATTCTTGATATTAAGCCACTAAATTATTCTGAAGCGCCGAATAAGTGGAGAATGTACTAAGAAATAGAGGAGATTAATTCTTAGAAGTAACTGTTTTATCAGATTACCCCTTCTATAGACCACTTTGCCACTTTCTTTGCTGTGTTACCTGCTCCCACAGTCAATAGCTTGCTGTGCTGTTCCCAACAGAGAGGTAAAGAGATGGCTGACTGATATTATTGCTAGACTATTAATCCAAAGACCCAGATAATGTTCTGCAAACCCAGGTTCAACTCCCACCATGGCAGATGGTGGAATTTGAGTTCATTATTAAAAAAAAATCTGAAATTAAGAATCTACTGATAACCATGAAAACATTGCTGGTTATCAGAAAAACTCACCTGGTTCACTAATGTCCTTCAGGAAATCTGCCATCCTCATCTAGTCTGGCCTACATGTGACTCCAAAACTACAGCAATATATCATTGACCTAGGTACCCGAAAGGACCATGGCAGAAACAGCCCTATCAACCCTGCAAAGTCCTCCTTATTAACATCTGGGGCTAGTGCCAAGATTGGGACAACGGTCTCACAGCTCAGGTAAGCAACAGACTGACATAGTCATACTTGCAGAATCATACCTTATAGACAAAGTCACAAACACCACCATCGCCGTCACCCAGATATGTCCTGTCTCGCTGGCAGAGGTGGTGGCACTGTAGTATGCAGTCGGGAGGAAGTTGCTCTGGGAGTCCTTACCGTTGACTGCGACCCCACGAATTCTCGTGGCTTCAGACAATAGACAATAGGTGCTGGAGTAGGCCATTCGGCCCTTCGAGCCAGCACCACCATTCATTATGATCATGGCTGATCATCCACAATCAGTATCCTGCTCCAGCCTTATCCCCATAACCCCTGATTCCACTATCTTTAAGAGCTCTATCTATCTCTTTCTTGAAAGTATCCAGAGAGTTGGCCCCCACTGCCTTCTGGGGCAGAGCATTCCATATATCCACCACTCTCTGGGTGAAGAAGTTTTTCCTCAACTCTGTTCTAAATGTCCTACCCCTTATTTTTAAACTGTGTCGTCTGGTTCTGGACTCACCCATCAGCGGAAACATGCTTCCTGCCTCCAGAGTATCCAATCCCTTAATAATCTTATACGTCTCAATCAGATCCCCTCTCATCCTTCTAAACTCAAGAGTATACAAGCCCAGTCGCTCCAATCTTTCAACATATGATAGTCCTGCCATTCCGGGAACTGACCTCGTGAACCTACGCTGCACTCCCTCAATAGCCAGAATGTCCTTCCTCAAATTTGGAGACCAAAACCGCACACAATACTCCAGGTGCGGTCTCACAAGGGCCCTGTACAGCTGCATAAGGACCTCTTTGCTCCTATACTCAATTCCTCTTGTTATGAAGGCCAGCATGCTATTAGCTTTCTTCACTGCCTGCTGTACCTGCCTGCTTGCTTTCATTGACTGATGGACAAGAACACCTAGATCTCGTTGTGCTTCCCCTTTACCTAACTTGACTCCATTTAGATAGTAACCTGCCTTCCTGTTCTTGCCACCAAAGTGGATAACCACACATTTATCCACATTAAACTGCATCTGCCATGCATCCATCCACTCACCTAGCCTGCCAAGTCACCCTGTATTCTCATAACATCTTCCTCACATTTCACACTGCCACCCAATTTAGTGTCATCAGCAAATTTGCTAATATTACTTTAAATGCCTTCGTCTATATCATTAATATATATCATAAACAGCTGCGGTCCCAGCACCGAACCTTGTGGTAACCCACTGGTCACTGCCTGCCATTCTGAAAGGGACCCATTTACCACTACTTTTTGCTTCCTGGCAGCCAGCCAATTTTCAATCCAAGTCAATATTTTGCCCCCAATACCATGTGCCCTAATTTTGTTCACTAATCTCCTATGCGGGACTTTATCAAAGGCTTTCTGAAAGTCCAGGTACACTACATCCACTGGTTCTCCCTTGTCCATCTTCATAGATACATCCTCAAAAAATTCCAGAAGATTAGTCAAGCATGATTTCCCCTTTGTAAATCCATGCTGCCTCTGACCTATCCTGTTACTGCTATCCAAATGAGTCGTAATTTCATCTTTTATAATTGACTCCAGCATCTTTCCCACCACTGACATCAGGCTAACTGTCTATAATTTCCTGTTTTCTCTCTCCCTCCTTTCTTGAAAAGTGGGACAACATTAGCCACCCTCCAATCTGCAGGAACTGATCCTGAAACTATAGAACCTTGGAAAATGATTACCAATGCGTCCACGATTTCTAGAGGCACCTCCTTAAGTACCCTGGGATGCAGACCATCAGGTCCCGGGGACTTATCTGCCTTCAGACCTAACAGTCTATCCAACACCATTTCCTGCCTAATATAAATACCTTTCAGTTCGTCCATTACCCTCGGTCCTTCAGCCACTATTGCATCTGGGAGATTGCCTGTGTCTTCCCTAGTGAAGATAGATCCAAAGTACCTATTCAACTCATCTGCCATTTCCTTGTACCCCATAATAAATTCACCCGTTTCTGACTTCAAGGGCCCAATTTTAGTCTTAACCATTTTTTTTCTTTTCACACCTAAAAAGCTTTTACTATCCTCCTTTATATTTTTGGCCAGTTTTCCTTCGTGCCTCATTTTTTCTCTGTGTATTGCCTTCTTAGTTATCCGTTGTTGCTCTTTAAAAGCTTCCCAGTCCTCTGGCTTCCCACTCATCTTTGCTATGTTATACTTCTCTTTTATCTTTATACAGTCCTTAACTTCCCTCGTCAGCCACGGCTGCCCCCGCCTCCCCTTAGGATCTTTCTTCCTCTTTGGTATGAACTGATCCTGCACCTTCTGCATTATATCCAGAAATACTTGCCATTGTTGTTCCACTGCCATCCCTGCTAGGGTATTGTACCATTGAACTTTGGCCAGCTCCTCCCTCATAGCTCTATAGTTCCCTTTATTCAACTGCAATACTGACACATCCGATTCTCCCTTCTCCCTCTCAAACTGCAGATTAAAACTTATCATATTATGGTCACTACCTCCTAATGGCTCCTTTACTTTGAGGTCCCTGATCAAATCCGGTTCATTGCACAGCACCAGATCCAGAACTGCCTCCTCCCTGGTAGGCTCCAGTACAAGCTGTTCTAAGAATCCATCTCGGAGGCACTCTACAAACTCCCTTTCTTGGGGTCCAGTACCATCCTGATTCTCCCAGTCTACCCGCATGTTGAAATCTCCCGTAACAACTGTAGTGATACCTTTGTGACAGGCCAATTTCAACTCTTGATTCAACCTGCACCCTACCTCCTGACTACTGTTTGGGGGGGCCTGTAGATAACTCCCATTAGGGTCTTTCTACCCTTAGAATTTCTCAGCTCTATCCATACTGAGTCTGCATCTCCTGACTCTATGTCCCCCCTCGCAAGGGACCGAATATCATTCCTCACCAACAGGGTTACCCCATCCCCTCTGCCCACCAGTCTGTCCTTTTGATAGCACGTATAGCCTTGAATATTCATTTCCCAGGCCCTGTCCACTTGAACCCACGTCTCAGTTATCCCCACAACATCATACTTGCCAACTTCCAACTGAGCCTCAAGCTCATCCACCTTATTTCTTATGCTTCGTGCATTCATATATAATATTTTTAATTTGTTTCTCCCCTCACCCTTCCTATCAATCCCTATTTCACTTGGCATTACTGTACGATACCTTCTTGAGTTTTCTGCTTTGTTGATTCTGTTGTCCTTCTTAACCTCTCTTATTCTCACTTTCCCTTTAACTTCATTCTTAAATTTCCAGTTTGGCCCCTCCCCCCCATTACTTAGTTTAAACACACCTGTGTTGCAGTGGCAAACCTACCTGCCAGAAAGCTGCTCCCCCGATTATTAAGATGCAAACCGTCCCTCCTGTACAATTTATTCTTACCCCAAAACATACCCCAGTGATCCAAGAATTTAAATCCTTGCTTTGGACACCAGTCCCTCAGCCACACGTTCAGGTCCATTATCTCTCTGTTCCTGCCCTCTCCAGCCTGAGGAACTGGAAGCAAACCAGAGATAACCACCCTGGAAGTCCTGCTTTTCAGCCTTCTTCCGAGTTCTCTGAAGTCCCACTGTAGAATGCTCCTCCTTTTCTTCCCGACATCATTAGTGCTGACATGCACCACCACCTCTGGGTCTTCACCTTCACCCTCGAGGATTCTCTGCCCTCTATCAGTAACGTCCTGGATCCTGGCACCAGGAAGGCAACACACCATCCTCAAATCTTGCCTGTTGCCGCAGAAACCCCTGTCAGTCCCTCTCACTATGGAGTCCCCTATTACCACAGCTCTCCGTGATGTCTGACTCCTCAGCTCTGCCTCTATGCCAATTTTTGACTCGCAGACCTGTCCGATTCTCAACTGGCAGTGTCGTCTGTCTCGACAGTTTCCAAGAGAGTCAACCTGTTTACAATAGGTGCTTCCCTTGGGGTCTCTTGTACTTCATTCATGTCTTCCTTTGTCATTGACATCCCCCTTCTCTCTTCAGGTATCCTCGGTGTAGTGACCTTGCTGAAGGTCCTGTCCAGAAAATTCTCGTTCTCTCGGATGAGCCTGAGGTCTTCTAGTTCTTTCTTCAGTGCTGCAACATCCTCCTTCAGAAGCTGAATGTGTACACACTTACCACAGCTATAGAAGCCAGAAACAACATCAGTGTCCCTGACCTCCCACATCATGCATGCAGCACATTGAATCAGCTTGGCAGTCATGTCTTCACCTCTTCAACAGTGGCGTAATCTCCTCACTGAGCCTCTTCGCCGAAAACTCGCACTTTATTCACCATGCACTTCCCTCAACCCTTGTTTTTTGCTGTGAGTCTGTGGACTCTTAATTAGGTTAGAGGAGGAGGGTGGGAGGGAGGCCCTACTGTGTAGGACCTAGGGCCGAGAACACACCCATGTAAATAGCACTCACTTACCTTCCCCACAGCCTCTCTGCCCTGACCTCACGTTCATCCGGCTCCCACCGCTGTCTACTGCAAAAAGGACCGCTTTTTCAGATCAAACATTGGCAAGGAAACCTCCTGCTAATTACCACATACCATCCTCCCTCAGCTGATGAATCAGTGCTCCTCCATGTTGAACATTTGGAGGATGCACTGAGGTTGACAAGGGCACAAAATGTACTCTGGGTGAGTGATTTCCATGTCCACCACCAAGAGAAGTTTGGCAACAGTACTACTGATCGAGCTGGTTGGGTCCTAAAGGACGTTGCTGCTAGATTGGGTCTGCAGCAGGTTGTGAAGGAACCAACAAGTGGGAAAAACATATTTGACTTGATCCTTACTAATCTGCTGGCTGCAGTTGCATCTGTCCGTGATAGCATCGGTAAGAGTAAGCATCACATAGTCCTTGTGGAGAAAAAGTTCCGCCTTCACATTCAGAATAATTTCTATCGTGTTGTGTGGCACTATCACCCTGCTAAATTGTACAGACTTCACACACTCTTAGCAACTCAGACTGGGCATCAACAGCAACAGATTTGTACTCCAGCAAAATCTGTAACCTCATGGCCTGGCATATTCCCTCATTCAACCATTACCATCAAGCTAGGGGATCGACCCTGTGATGGAGGCTGCAGGAGGTCATGCCAAGAGCAGCACCAGGCACACCTGAAGATGAGGTATCAACCTGGTGAAGCCACCAAACAGGACAGCTCGCATTCCAAACAGCATAAGCAGCAGGTGATAGACATAGCTAAGCAATCCCAAGGTGGATCAGATCTAAGTTCTGCAGTCCTGCCACATCCGGTCGTGAATGGTGGTGGACAATTAAGCAACTCACTGAAGGAGGAGGCTCCACAAGTATCCCCATCCTCAATGATGGAAGAGCCCAGCACATCAGTGCAAAGGATAAGGCTGAAACATTCGCAGCAATCATCAGCCAGAAGTGCCAAGTGGATGATCCACCTCAGCTTCCTCCAGTGGTCCCCAGATTTACAGATACCAGACTGCAGCCAATTCCATTCACTCTCCATGATATCAAGAAATTGTTGGAGGCACTAAATTTGCAAAGGGTACAGGCCTTTTTAACATTCTGGCAATAGTACTGAAGACTTGTGCTCCAGAACTTGCTGCCCACTCAGCCAAACTGTTCCAGTATAGTTACAATACTGGTATCTAACTGGCAATTTGGAAAATTGCCCAAGTATGTTCCATACATTAAAAAGCAAGACAAACCCAACCTGGCCAATTACTGCCCTATCAGTCCACTCTCAATCATCAGTAAAAAGTGATGGAGGGTGTCAGTAACAGTGCTATCAAGCAGCACCTGCTCAGCAATAACCTGCTCAGTGATGCCCAGTTTGGGTTCCGCCAGGGCCACTCAGCCTTGACCTCATCACAGCCTTGGTACAAAAGAGCTGAATTCCAGAGGTGAGGTGAGAGTGACAGCCCTTGATATCAAGGCTGTATTTGACCAAGTGTGGCATCAAGGATGCCTAGCAATACTGGAACCAATGGGTCTCACAGGGCAAAGCCTGTGGTGGTGAGAGTCATACCTGATGGATAGGAAGATGGCTGTGGTTGTTGGAAGTCAGTCATCTCAGCTCCAGGACATCTCTGCAGGAGTTCCTCAGGGTAGTATCCTAGGCTCAGCCTTCTTCAACTGCTTCATCAATAACCTTCCCTGCATCATAATGTCAGAAATGGGGACATTCATCAATGATTGCACAATTTTCAGCACTATTTGCCACTCCTCAGATACTGAAGCAGCCCATGCTCAAATGCAGCACGATCTGGACAATCCAGGTTTGGGCTGACAAGTGGCAAATAACATTTGCACCACACTAATGCCAGGTTATGACAATCACCAATAAGAGACAATCTAACTACTGCCTTTGAGATTCAACAGTGTTACAATCACTGAATCCCCCACTATCAACATTCTGGGGGTTATCATTGACTAGAAACTTAGCTGGACTCACCACATAAACACAGTGACTACAACAGCAGGTCAGAAGCTAGGAATGCTGTGGTGAGTATCTCACATCCTGACTCCCAAAAGCCTGTCCATCATCTACAAGGCACAATTCAGGAGCGTGATGGAATACTCCCCAGTCGCCTCGATTAGTGTAGCCCCAACAACACTCAAGAAATCGACACATCCAGGGCTAAGGAACCCGCTTAATTGACATTACGTCCACAACCATCCACTCCCTCCAGCAGCAACACTCAGCAGCAGCAGTGTGCACAATTTACAAGATGCACTGCAGAAATTCACCAAAGATCCTCAGACAGCACCTTCCAACCCCACGACCACTTCCATCCTGAAGGGCAAAGGCAGGAGATTATGGGAACACCACCACGTTCACGTTTTCCTCCCAGCCACTCACCGTCATCCTGTTCCTTCACTGTTGCTGGGTCAAAATCTTGGAATTCGCTCCCTAATTGCATTGTGACAACCCACAGCAGGTGTTCTGCAGCGGTTCAAGAAGGCAGCTCACCACCATCTTCTAAGGGCAACTAGGGATGGGCAAGAAATGCTGGCCAGCTAGGGACGTTCATATCCCACAAAATTAATAAATATAAGAAGAAAATGCATGGGATTTGGAGAGACGGGAGACACACAGACTGGTGAAGAGCTTGCTGTAGCTTGTAGTCACTCTCTACAGACACGGAAGGATTAAAACATTTTTGCAAGGTACAGAATGCCGTAGTACAGCCCAAAGCCGCATCATGAACAAAAATGAAATTTGAATCAGTATTTGAGGATTCAGCATTAGCAGTCCACACACATCCTTCTCTACTGGTTCATTGCTGCACTGCTAAAACAGAATGTACTCTGTCATAGCTACAAAATGAAAATAAAATAATGCGGAATGCATTGATAATTAAAGAAAAGTTTTTTAAAATCAAAATGGAACAAGTTTGTTGCTG
Source organism: Stegostoma tigrinum (assembly GCF_030684315.1). Classification (NCBI taxonomy): domain Eukaryota; kingdom Metazoa; phylum Chordata; class Chondrichthyes; order Orectolobiformes; family Stegostomatidae; genus Stegostoma; species Stegostoma tigrinum. Next base: position 38,371,424 of record NC_081377.1, on the reverse strand, counting down.
GTGGTGAGTATTTGTTGCTCCCGTTTAATTTCCCTGAAGAGGGCGGTAGTGAGCTGCCTTCTTGAACTGCTGCAGTCCTTCGGATGTCGGGACAGCCACCGTGGTGTTAGGAAGGTAGTTCTGGGATGTGGACCTACAATATAGTGATGTTTATGGAGAAGGAATTATTTTTACAACCTTTTAATCATAAATATTATTCATTAATTCTATCTTTCCTTTTTGATTGTGATAGTGATGGTTAGTAACTGTGACATAAAATGACATGTAACTATAATGAATTCAGAACTTTTAACAGGCCAAGTAAAATGGCAGAATTATAAACTTTTAAACCACAGGTGTGAACATTCAGTTCATTTTGCCAGCACTGGTTGTTTGAAAGATATACTCCAACATCCCGTACTGACCCAGAAGCATTCCAAAACAATTCCGCTGTCTAAAATAATTCTCTTCACCTTCCTTGGTAATTCTATTATTCATTTTAAATCTGTGTCCCCTGGTTATTGATGCTCTTGCCAAAGAATACATCTTTCCCCATCTAATCAATCAAAATCCTTTGTAATTTTGGAACAACTCCATTAAATTTCACCTCAGGATAAAGTGACTGATGGTCAAATTATATTGAAATCTACGTGCTCATCCTGAAAACCAAAATTGCTAATAGGAAAGTGCATAGAATAGCCTGATGCTAATAAATTAAAAGCTGTTGAAGTGAGAAAGATGGTGCACTTCAGTCAAAGACAGTCATGCCAAACATTATGAACTTAGCATCCTGCGCGCAAGTACATATCCTGCAAGATCAATGGCTGTCTGCCAATTTGAATGACTTTAACCAGCTTGTTGCTTTTTAAATTTACCCACATGATTAACAATTAGCATCCGTTCAGCTGATGACACATTCGCAACCCTTGAATCAACACTTATATTTATATTGCACCTTCAACATAATCAAATATACTTAATTTGGAGGAGTGTTATAAAACAAAATATGACATCAAAACCACATAAGGAGATATTAGTTCAAGTGACCAAGAAATTGGTTAAAATTTTAAGGAGCATCCTAAAGGAGGAAAGTTAAATGGTCAAGCAGAGAAATGCAGGGAGGGAATTCTGCAACGTGGGGGTGGAGGAGGCAATTGAAGGCACAGCCATCAATGATGGGGCAATTAAAATTTGAATAATCAAGAGTGCAGAATTAGTCTGGGTTGTGGAACTAGACGAAATTACTGAGATAAGATGGGGTGAAATCGTGGTGGGACTTGGAAACATGGATGAGAATTTTAAGATTAAGATATTGCTTGACCAGAAGAGTAAGAAAATGTGAGTTCAAGTCCCACTCCAGGATTTGAGCAGTCATACCGTTTAATTCAATGAAATGCTATTATTCTTTCATTGAATGTGGGCATCACAGCCTAGATCAGTATTTATTACCTATTCCCAACTGCCCTGGAGAAGATGATGGTAAACTACTTCTTGAATTCTGCAGCCCATCTGGTGTACGGATACCCGCGATAGGGTTAGGATTCTGGGATTTTGACCTTGTAAAGGAATTACAATATAGTTCTAAGTCCAGATGGTGAAGAACTTGCAGGTGCTAGTATTTTCATGCACCTGTTGCTCTTGTCCTTCGAAGTGGTTCAACATTCCAGGTCCAAAAGGTGCCTTTGTAGGAGTCTTGGTGAGTTGCTGCAGGGCATCTTGTAGATGGCCTAGGAGGAGCAAATTATGGAAAATGCTGGAATCTGTACTGAAAACAACAAATGCTGGAGATCACAGCAGGCCAGGCAGCATCCATGGAGCAAGAGCAAGCTAACATTTTGAGTCTAGGTGACTTTTCATCTCAAGAGTCATTTAAACTCGAAATGTTAGGCTTGTTCTCTCTCTGTGGATGCTGCCTGGCCTACTGTGAGCTCCAGCATTTGTTGTTTTTTTTGCAGATGGCTCATACCACTGTCACTGCACATCAGTGATGAAGGAATGAATGCTGAAGATGGTAGATGGGATGATAATTATGTAGACTGCTTTGGTCTGGATAGTGTCAAGCTTCTTTCATGTTGATGGAACGACACTCATCCAGGCAAGTGGAGACGATTAACAAAACTCCCATCTGTACTTCGTGGATGGCATACAGGATTTGGCAACTCAGAAAATGAGTTATTTACTACACATTTCCCAGCCTCTAACCAAGTTGGTAGCCATTGTTTATAAGCTGGCCCAGTTCAGAGATGCCATTACCTAGCACTGGTGAGAGACGCAAGTTACAAAAAATTTAAAAGATCAAAAGAGAAAAAAAGAAAAGTACAGGACAGAAACATGCCCTTTGGCCCTCAAAGCCTGTGCCAATCATCATGCCCTAACTAATCTAAAAAACAAACCTTCTGCCCTCATTGAGTCTATATCCCTCTATTCCCTCCCAATTCGTGCAACTATTCAGATACCTCTTAAATGTTGCTGATGTGCCTGCTTCCCCTATCTCTTCTGGCAGTGTGTTCCAGGTTCCTGCCACTCTCTGCATGAAAAACTTCCTTCACACATCTCCCTTAAATTTCCCCTCTCTCACCATGAAGCTGCGCCCCCTTGTAATTGAAACTTCAAACCTGGGAAAAAAAAACTTATGACTATCCACCCTATCTATGCCTGGTATAATTTTGAAGACCTCTATCAAGTCTCCTCATAGCTACCATCTTTCCAGTGAAAACGATCCAAGTCTTTTTAACCTTTCCTCATAACCAAAGCCTTCCAGACCATGCAACATCCTGGTGAAAACCTATATGCACTCTCTCTAAAGCCTCCACATCCTCCTGGTAATGTGGCAACCAAACTGTGCACAATACTCCAAATGCAGCCTAACAAGTGTTTTCTGTAGCTGCAACATGGTTTGCCAACTCTTGTACTCTGAGCTCCGGCCAAAGGAGGCAAACATGCCATATGCCTTCTTAATGACTTTGGCCACCTGTGTTGCAACTTGCAGGGAACTGTGGACCTGCACATCCAGATCCATCTGTATGTTAATGTTCCCAAGGGTTCTGTCATTTACAGCAATATTCACCCCTAAATTTGATCCTCTAAAATGTATTATCTTGCATTTGTCTGCATTAAACTCCATCTGCCATTTCTGTGCCCACTTCACCAATCTGTCTAAATCCTGTTGAAATTTCAAATTCGTCGACACTGTCAGCAACTCTCCCAATCTTCATGTCCTACACAAACTTGCTAATCAGACCACCCACAGTTTACTCCAGATCATTTATATGTATTACAAACAACAGAGTACCTAAGACTGACCCCTGTGGAACACCACTAGTTACCGAGCTCCATTCTCAAAAACACCCTTCTGCCGCTACCCTCTGTCTTCTAAGACCAAACTAGCCAGGCCACCCCGAATTCCATGTGATTTTAGTTTTCGTACCAATCTGCCATGTGGGACTTTATGAAATGCCTTACTAATGCCCTTATAGACTACATCTATTGCCTTTCCCTCATCAATGAGCTTTGTCACTTTTTCAAAAAATTCAATCATGTTGGTGAGACATGACCTTCCCCATACAAAACTATGCTGCCTGCCACTAACTGGTCCATTTTCTTCCGAATGTGTGTATATTGTGTCCCTCAGTATCTTCTCCAAGAGCTTCCCCATCACAGACGTCAGGCTCACTGGCCTGTATTTTCTTGGATTATCTCTGCTGCCTTTCTTAAACAAGGCAACAACATCGGCCAATCTCTAGTCCTCTGGAACCTTGTCTGCCACTGTTAAACCAATCAGATGGGAAATGGAGATCCATCCTGTCTGTTTCTGGTGAAACCAAAATGCCAAAACAAATTTGGCAAAAGGAGAAAAGCTCCACAGTCAGCCAACCAATACATGACATCATAGGTATGACTCCTTCTCACTGGTGGACAAGCTTGGAGTAGCTGCTGTCATGATGTGCACTGCTAGCCCTTCATTACACAGCAACTAAAAAGGTACTTGTTTGGCATCCACAACAGAATTCTAACATTCCCTTCATTAAGCACCTAATGTGCCGTTTCCACAGAAACTTGGCCATTAAACATGGCAGAAAAACAATGAAAGCCAGATTGAAACTTGTGACCTCAAAGCAATTAGCTTTGATTGGTTACATATTACATAATAAATGCAAAACAAAATATTGATGTGAACTGGGTGTTAATGGTCTTGCTTGTCAATTGTCCATTATTAAATTTACATTCAAAATTATCCAGAATAGGGCATGAGATACAAGGGAGGTTGCAGACAGTGCAGACTCGCAAATGATGGGTTCATTATATCTGGATTTTCATTAGATTTAAAATCGGGTACTAAGGGCCTATAATTCTAATTTCATTCACATTAGAAGGGGTGACTGCAGAAAATACAAAAATAGTGGCAGTTTTTCAAAGATAATAAAATGTGAGGCTGGATGAACACAGCAGGCCAAGCAGCATCTCAGGAGCACAAAAGCTCCTGAGATGCTGCTTGGCCTGCTGTGTTCATCCAGCCTCACATTTTATTATCTTGGAATTCTCCAGCATCTGCAGTTCCCATTATCACTGAGGCAGTTTTTCAAAGTTTGATAGTTTTAGAAAGGAAAAATAAGAAAGGAGGACCATTTTCATTGACATTCTAATTCAATGGGACAGATTTAGGTTAGAACATAGAACATAGAACAGTACAGCACAGAACAGGCCCTTCAGTCCACAATGTTGTGCCAACCATTGATCCTCATGTATGCACCCTCAAATTTCTGTGACCATATGCATGTCCAGCAGTCTCTTAAATGTCCCCAATGACCTTGCTTCCACAACTGCTGCTGGCAATGCATTCCATGCTCTCACAACTCTCTGTGTAAAGAACTCGCCTCTGACATCCCCTCTATACTTTCCTCCAACCAGCTTAAAACTATGACCCCTCGTGTTAGCCTTTTCTGCCCTGGGAAATAGTCTCTGGCTATCAACTCTATCTATGCCTCTCATTATCTTGTATACCTCAATTAGGTCCCCTCTCCTCCTCCTTTTCTCCAATGAGAAAAGTCCGAGCTCAGTCAACCTCTCTTCATAAGATAAGCCCTCCAGTCCAGGCAGCATCCTGGTAAACCTCCTCTGAACCCTCTCCAAAGCATCCACATCTTTCCTATAATAGGGCGACCAGAACTGGATGCAGTATTCCAAGTGCGGTCTAACCAAAATTTTATAGAGCTGCAACAAGATCTCACGACTCTTAAACTCAATCACCCTGTTAATGAAAGCCAAAACACCATATGCTTTCTTAACAACCCTGTCCACTTGGGTGGCCATTTTAAGGGATCTATGTATCTGCACACCAGGATCCCTCTGTTCCTCCACACTGCCAAGAATCCTGTCCTTAATGCTGTACTCAGCTTTCAAATTCAACCTTCTAAAATGCATCACCTCGCATTTATCCAGGTTGAACTCCATCTGCCACCTCTCAGCCCATCTCTGCATCCTGTCAATGTCCTGCTGCAGCCTATAACAGCCCTCTATACTGTCAACGACACCTCCAACCTTTGTGTCATCTGCAAACTTGCTGACCCATCCTTCAATCCCCTCATCCAAGTCAATAATAAAAATTACAAACAGTAGAGGCCCAAGGACAGAGCCCTGTGGAACACCACTCACCACTGACTTCCAGGCAGAATATTTTCCTTCTACTACCACTCGCTGTCTTCTGTTGGCCAGCCAATTCTGTATCCAGACAGCTAAGTTCCCCTGTATCCCATTCCTCCTGACCTTCTGAATGAGCCTACCATGGGGAACCTTATCAAATGCCTTGCTGAAGTCCATATACACCACATCCACAGCTCGACCCTCATCAACCTTTCTAGTCACATCCTCAAAGAACTCGATAAGGTTTGTGAGGCATGACCTGCCCCTCACAATGCCGTGTTGACTGCATTTAATCAAGCCATGCTCTTCCAGATGGTCATAAATCCTATCCCTCAGAATCCTTTCTAACACATTGCAGACGACAGACGTGAGACTTACTGGTCTGTAATTGCCAGGGATTTCCCTATTTCCTTTCTTGAAGAGAGGAATTACAATTGCCTCTCTCCAGTCCTCAGGTACGACTCCAGCAGAGAGCGAGGATGCAAAGATCTTCGCGAGTGGCGAAGCAATTGCATTTCTCGCTTCCCAAAGCAGCTGAGGACAAATCTGGTCCGGGCCTGGCGACTTGCCAATCTTAATGTTTGACAAAATTTTCAGCACATCAGCTTCCTCTATCTCTATCCATTCCAGCATGCACACCTGCTCTTCAAAGGTTTCATTCACTACAAGTTCATTTCTTTCGTAAAGACAGAAGCAAAAAACCCATTTAGGGCTTCCCCTCCCTCAGACTCCACACACAAGTTCCCTATGCTATCCCTGACCGGCCCTACTCTTTCTTTAACCATTCTCTTATTTCTCACATAAGTGTAAAATGCCTTTGTGTTCTCCCTAATCCGTTCTGCCAAGCCTTTCTCGTGCCCCCTTCTGGCTCTCCTCAGACCATTTTTGAGCTCTTTCCTCGCCTGCCTGTAATCCTCTAGAGCTGAGTTTGACCCTAGCTTCCTCCACCTTAAGTAAGCTACCTTCTTCCTTTTGACGAGAAGCTCCACCGCTCTCATCATCCAAGGTTCCTTTGTCTAACCCCTTCTTGCCTGTCTCAGAGGGACATATGTATTCATTACTCGCAACAACTGTTCCTTAAACAGTCTCCACATGTCTATAGTGCCTTTACCATGGAACAATTGCTCCCAGTCCATGCTTCCTAACTCATGTCTAATCGCAACATAGTTTCCTCTTCCCCAATTAAATATCCTCCCATTTTGCCTAATCCTCTCCTTCTCCATAGCTATGTAGAAGGTTAATCACTGAAAGAATCAAAAGAAAGAGGAAATTGTGTTTGCACATAGCAAATTGTAAACATTTACAACTTGCTGCTTAATGTGATCAGGAGACCACCATCCAGCCTTCATGTCTGTCCGGTTTTAAATATGGTCATGATTTAAACATAGAAACATACATTGGGGATTGGAGCAGGAATAGGCCAATCAATCCCTTGTGCCTGCTCCACCTTTCAATATCATCACAGCTGATCATCAAGCTGAATACCCTACTCCTTCTCTGCCCTCAGAACCCTTGACCCCTTTTTCTGCAACAGCTGTATCTACCTCATTCTTGAAAGCATGTAATATTTTGGTCTCATCCACTTTCTGTGGTAGTGAATTCCTCAGGTTTACCACTCTCTGGGTGAAGAAAGTTCACATCTTAGTCCTGAAAGATTTAACTCTTATCTTCAAACTATGACCCCTGGTTCTGGGCTTGTCTAATATTGGGAACATCCTTTCTGCATAACGCTTTTCTAGTCCTGTTAGAATTTTATAGGTTTCCATGAGATCCCTCCCATTCTTCTAAACTCCAATGAATGCGTCCTAGCTGACTCAATCTCTCCTCATAGTTTGGTAAGCCTTCACTGCACTCCCTCTACAGCAAAAACATCTATCCTCACATAAGAATGCGAAAACTGCACACAATTCGCCAGGTGCAGCCTCACCAATGCCCCAGACAATTGCAGCGAGACATACTTGTTTGTGTATTTGAATTCTTTCGCTGTGCAGACCAATGTACAGTTTGTCTTCTTCACTGCCTGCTGCACCTGTATGATTGCTTTCAGCAACTGGTGCATGAGGACACCCAGATCTCATTGATCACTCACCTATCTCAATTTACAGCCATTCAAATAATAATCCACCTTCCTATTTTTGCTACCAAGTGGGTAACCTCATCTTCAGCTCCACGTTCATTGGCCTGCCACACTCCCCATATCCCTTGGTTTCCTGAGACACCAAAATGTTGCTTATCTCAATCTTTAAAGTGTTCAATGGAAGAATTTCCCCCACCCTCAAGGATCGAGAATTCCAAAGATGCACAACACATTGGGTAAAGAAATATCTCATCTCAGTCCTAAACAACTGGCATAATGACCTGTGATTCAAGCAGATTCAACAGTAAATTTGAGGGTACAGTTGGAAATACAATCAAAAAGGCCAATTGTGCCTAGCAGTGGGCAAGGAATAGGGAAGAGGAACTAATTCAATGGCTTTTTAAAGAGGTGGTGCAAATGCAGTGAGCTGAATGATCTCTTTATGTGCTGTTGAGCCTATGAAACTGGACTACACATTTACAAATATCATGAATTCAATTATTTAACAATACCATGTTGATTTCAAATTGGTAAGTTTTATTTGTTCAGTAAATTTGCAAATTGCAAGCCATACAGCTGCTAGTATTCAATAAAGTTAACTCCACCTTCACGTTCTAACACTAGATTCCTTGATCAAGTGCAAGTAATATATGTGAGCAAAGATGCCTGGCAGCCTGATGCATAATAATGTACAATAACATCAGTTCATTTGGATAGGGGCACCCAGTTAAACATTAACCTGCTGTTTCTTTTAGTCAGCCCACAGTTTCTTCTTCCTTTTCTTGTTTCACAAACTAGAGTTTTAAATACTTAGGTGGATGTCCAACTTAAAATACAACAGACACATCATTATTACACAGGGAGAAATAGCAGCCAAATCATTTAAAAAAGACAATCATGAGGGCAGCATATCCATTGAATTCTTTTCTCTGTCATATCTTGTCATCAACTGACACCTGGGGCTTTTTGATTGTCAGTCCTTCTCAACATTCTGCCTCAACTCCTTCTGATTGGCCATTTTCCAAGGTGGGATGGCCTGTCGAGTAATACGTTTCGATTCGGATCTCAGTACCATTCTGTGAAAGAGATTTTCTACTGAAAGGCGATTGGAAGACATCATTTGTTAAAATGATGAATCACCTTTTAAAATCCTGAGGATCCACGTTAAGTATCCATCAAATTCATGGGATAAATACTGGTTAACAAAGAAGAAAGAAAACAATTTGTATTTCACAACCCACTTGACGTCACAAAGCACTTTTCAATCAATTAAGTATTTTTCAAGCGTAGTTACTGTTGTAATGTAGGAAATGCACAGCCAACAGCAATGTTTCAAAAGTTGATTGGAATAGACTGTTTGCAGGATGTCTGTCAAGTGGGAGGCTTTCCAGACTGTGACAATAAGAGTGCAGAGGCATTATGTCCCTGTTAGATTGAAGGGTAAAGCTAGAAATATTAAGGAATGATGGATTAGTAAAGGTAGAATAGAATCCCCATGGTGTGGAAAGAGGCCCTTTAGCCCAAAAAGACCACATTGCCCCTCTGAGCATCCCTCATAACCCATCTAATCTACACATCCCTGAGCACTACAGGCAATTTAATATGGCCAATTCACCTAGCCTGCACATCTTTGGATTGTGGTAGAAAACTGGAGTATCTGGAGGAAACCCAGACAGACATGGGGAGAATGTGCAAACTCCACACAAACATGTGCCTGAGGGTGGAATTGAACCTGGGTCCCTGGTGCTGTGAGGCAACAGTGCGGACCACTGAGCCACTGTGCTGCCACGCCCCCAAATATTGAGGTTCTAATCAAGAATGAAAGAGAATCGTATTTTAGACAGATAATTTGTTTCAAACGAATTTCTTAATCGATATAAAGAGTGTACGTGCATTCTTAAGAGAGAAATCAGGAAGGCAAAGAGGGGATATGAGATAGCATTGGCAGATAAGGTTAAGGATAATCCAAAGAAATTCTACAAATATATTAACAGTAAAAGGGCGACTAGGGCTCCTTGAAAGATCAAGGAGGTCATCTCTTGTTGAACGCCTGGGTGATGGAAGACCTTCTAGATAATATTTTGTGTCAATTTTATCTGTGGAGAAAGAAATGGTGTCTAGAAAAAGTGGAAAAATAAATACTGATGTTTTATAAATATTTCACGTTACAGAAGAGCAAGTTCTGGAGGTCTTAAAGAATATAAAGCAGGATAATCTCCAGGACCTGGTTTAATGTATTGTGGTGGAAAGTAAGGGAGGAAATGGTGAGGCCCCTTGCAGAAATATGTGTATCATCTATAACTTCGGGTGAGGCACCTGATGACAGGAGAGTGGCTAACATTGTGTCTTTGTTTAAGAGAAGCTGTTTGTTGTAAGGAGAAACCGAGGAAGTACAGACCTGTCAGTCTGACTTCAGTTGTGGGTAAACTGTTGGAGGTGATTTTAAAAGATAGAATTTATTTGGAGAGGTGTAAATTGATTAGGGATAGTCCGCAGAGTTTTGTGCAAGGAAAATCCTATCTCAGAAATTTCATTGAGTATTTTTGGAGAAGTTACCAAACAGATTGATGATGGCAGAACAGTAGACATTGTTTATTTGGATTTCAGTAAAGCCTTTGACAAAATTCCACACAGTAGACTAATTATTAAAGTTAGGACACATGGAATTCAGAGTGAGCTTGTCAACTGGAGACATAATTGGTTTAACAACAGGAGACAGAGAGTAATAGTGGAGAGTTGTTTTTCAGACAGGAGGCCAGTTACCAGTAGTATTTGACAGGAATTGGTTCTGGGTGCTCTTTTGTTTGTCATTTATATAAATGATTTGGGTGAGAATATAGAAGGCACATTAGTAAACCAATTTTGAAGAAGGTTATCTAACATTACAAAGGGATCTCAATCAAATGGGTCAATGGGCTGGAAAATAGCAGATGGAATTCAATATGGATAAATGCAAGGTATTGCAGTTTGGTACAACAAATGTGTTGGGGGTTTACAGGACTTAAACAATTAATGGTAGGGCCTCGGGTAGTGCTGCAGAACAGAGGGACCCATGGGTTCGGTTCATAAATCTTTGAAGTTTGCGTCACATATAGACAGGGTGGTTAAAAAGGCATTCAGCACGCTTGTCTTCATTGCTCAATCCTTTGAGTATAGGAGTTGAGAAGCCATATTGAGGTATACAGGACATAGGTAAGGCCCATTCTGGAATACTGTGTTCAGTTCTGGTTGCCCAGTTATGTGAAGGATATTATTAAGCTGGAGAGGGTTCAGGAAAGATTTACAAGGATGTTGCTAGGTACGGAAGTTTTGAGTTATAAAGAAAAGCTGGATAGGCTGGGACTTTTTTCAGTGGAGTGTAGGAGGTAGAGAGGTGACCATATCGAGGTTTATAAAATCATGAGGTGTATACATAGGGTTAATATTAGATGTCTTCTCCCTAGGATTGGGGACTTGAAGACATGGGGACACATTTTTAAGATGAGAGGAGAGAGATTTTAAAATGATAAAATGATGAGAAGCAAATTTTTTCACACAGAGAGTAGTTCGCGTGTGGAATGAACATCCCAAGGAAGTGTTGGATGTGGGTATAGTTACGTAGTAAAAAGACACTTGAATAAGTACATGCATAGGAATGATTTGAAGGTATATGGGCCAGTAGCAGGCAGGTGGGATTTATTTAGTTTGGGATTATGCTTGGCACGGACTAGTTGGACCGAAGGGTCTATTTCCGTGCTGTATGACTCTATGACTGTATGAGATAATAAAACATAATCTGTTTTCTGTAATTTGACTGAAAAATAAATATTGGCTAGGACTCCAGAAAGAAATCCCTTCAGACCATGTAGATGGTGCTTCAGTTTAAGATCTCAACCAAAAAATGGCACCTCCAACAGTGAGGTTTTCTCTGAACATTGTGCTGCAGTGTCAGTTGAGAAAACAAAAGCTGCTACATCTATAACTCAGTCTGGGTGATACCTGTGCAATTAATGTTCAAACTCAACAAATTCAATCTATAAAGCAAAACAGAAATTTGCTAGCTAGAGGCAGTTTCCATTTAACATATCAAAAACTCATTTGAGAAATAATTGCTGGATTTGAGCACCTTACCTGGCTCTCATTCAAAGATATATGCATGTAATGAACAAAAGCAACTCTGTAGTGACCCTCCTCTAAGGCAAAAGGTCTAGGTCAAGTCTCACCTGCTTCAGAGGAATGTAATAACATTTCCAGACAGAATCTTTCAAAAATAGCTGTAATCTTTACAGATTAGCTGACACTCTTCTTGGCAAAGTCTTATAAAGATATTGCTGGGAAACCACATTTCCAATGAAAATGCAACAGCTGTATAAATTGACAGCGCTCCTCAGAATAGACTAATTCGCAGTGATCACATTTAAATTTGGTTTTCCCATTGATAAATTTGTGATCTTAAAATGTTGCCAATTTTAATTTGCAAGATGAAATATGCAGAATGCCAAAAATTCTTATCATCAATCACATTTTATTCCAAAATTATTCAGACAATTTAATCACTGAGATTGGCAATGGATTAATTTGTAAAAGATTTGGTATTTGCTTAGCAACGGTGCCAATGTAAAAGGCTAATACTCCTCAGTTAACTGACTACAAGGAATAGTGCAGATTTCAATGTTAGGAAATTTTCAGACTTAAAGGCAACCCTGTTAAATTATTTTGGGCCCCTAAAGACTGTAAATTCAATAACTAGAGGAAATTAATCAAGTTCCAAGAAACTAATACAGTGTGTGCATGCAATTTATATAGCAGTGTAAAACATTAAAAAATATTTGGGTCACCATCATCAGTTATGTATATTTGCATCAGAAATTTTAGTGTTTCTTTCCAGTGGAGCAAAAAAGATTATTCAAAAATGGAAACAAATTTAGAAGAGAAATGGACAGTTTTAATCCATGGGTCAGATAGTCTTAACCAAAATAAGAGCCAGTAATATTATTTGATGAAGGACTTTTTTTAAAATCTTCATTAACAAAATGATAAAGCAAACTTTTTTTTATCAATTTATTTATTCTGTATTCATATTCCATGTCAAAAATTCAGTCAAATGTTTTTACACAAAATCTCATTATTTCTATGTTAAATTAAACAGTTTTATGCAATAGGCAAAATAAAAAATAAGTATGGAACATAGTAATGTTCCATTAGTAATTTATATCTAAAAGATGCAAAAATATTTTGATTACATGGCCATGAATATAGTAATGTAAGGAATTGTTATGCAAGAGAAAGATATGGTATCATCTAACAGTACAGAAAGGTAAGTAAATGATATTGCTACATCAAGAGGTGAGATGCATACTTCCTACAACCCAGTGTACACTTTGTCAACCTAGGTGATCCAAGTGGTTGTCTAAAACATTGATTTCTTTATTCATTCACAGGATGACGGCATCACTGGGTAGGCAGCATTTATTGCCCACAGAGCACTTAAGGGTCAACCACAATGCTGGGGGTCTGGAGTCATATGTAGGCCAGACCAGGTAAGGATGGCAGTTTCCTTCCCTAAACGACTTTTGTCAACCAGATGGGTTTCCCCCTCAACAATCAAGAACAGATTCACAATTACCATTAGACTCTTAATTCCAGATAATTATTGAATGCAAATTCCAGCATCTGCGGTGGCAAGTCCTCAGAATGTTGTTTGGGTCTCTGGATTAACAGCCCAGTGATAATACCACAAGGTCATTGCCTCTCCATGAAACAATGTTTGCTGAAAAAAACACTTCCCAGCCAGTCAGGAAACCGCAATAGTGGCCAGTGATTGTGTCAACAGTTCAGCAAACAACAATCAGCCTAGAGTTTAATCTCTTCCTACCAGATGGAAACTAGACAGGAAGAAAAGCCACCCTGAGGCAGTGGACCCAGGTCCTCTTAAAATGTGCAGCTTGGGTTCAGCATCATTTTAACAAAGTGACCAAAGATAAGCCTAAGGAATAGCAGTCAGCCACAGTCCCTCCAGATTGTTCCACCGTTTACTAAGGTCATAGCAACTTTACCACATTAAGTTCACTTTCTGCACTATCCCTCGATTCTTTTAGTGCCAAAATATTTATCAGTCTCAGCTTTGACTGTCAAGGACAACAGACCTCAGCATTAGAGAATTTCAAAGACTCATTATCCCCCAAGTGATAAAACTTCCCGTATCAATCCTAAACATCTCAGTATATATATCTTTCCCTAGTTAAGGGAAACCTAAGATAGTACTCCAAGTGTGACAACTAAGTCCTTTGCCGAGAAAAGAAAATAGGTTCTGTAAGGTAAATTAGCATAAAATTAATTTTCTTAAGTTCCCTTGTAACTCAGGAGGAGCAGTAGTGTCCTTGTAGATCCCAAAAACAAACCTGGGCATTCCCTTTCACTCTCACCTTGGTCGGGAATACTTCCAAAACCTTTTTTTTTTCTCCAAAAAAGCCCCCAAAGAGTTAATAATTAATTTTGCACTGAGTAAAGTGAAAACTTAATTTATTCTGCTTTAAAAGATTGGATGACAGTTAAATCCTTGAATGTATTTCTCTTTCTGGGAAACTCAAGTTGCTTGGATCGTTCCATTGTAGACCAGACCCCCGCAGTTACTTGGCCTCATTATCTATGCCCTTCCCTCCTCAGATTCAAGGAGCCATTACTGAAAAAGGTGAAATGCCATGGAAGCTACAAAAAATACACAATTTCAAATGAAAACAAAGGAAATTCCGAGCTTCTGGCTGCTGCTTGCAATCTCCCAACTATGGGCAGACATTATCACTGTCTCGAAACTCAATTGCACCATACTTTCGGGCATATTCTAAGGAGTTGGAGTGGACCTGTGATGAATTAGGTTAATTAAACTTACCTGACCCCAGGAACATATAGGTCAGACTGGTTAGAGATGAGGTTACAATATTCAGCATTATTTAACATTTTTCCATAGAGTAGAGAAGGTTTAGAGGTGATGTAGAGGAGTTCAGATTGGAAGAGTTCAAAATAATGAATTATTTTGGAAGGGTAAATGAGAAGGAACTGTTTTCAGGCAGAATAATTGATAAACAGGAAACATAGATTTAAGGTCACTGGCAACAGAACCAGATATCACATGAGGAAATTTACTTTTGCACAGTATGTTGTTGCCTTCTGCAGTGCAATGTCTGACAGGGCGATGGAGACAGATTCAGTCACAACATTCTAACAACTGGATATGTATTTGAAGTAAAAAAAACAGCAGAACTACAGGGAAAAAAAAAGGAGTATGGTATTAATTAAATAAAGCTGCCATTTTGAAAAAGCTGCATCATGTTATGGTTCTGTGATTCCATGCGACTATATGGTTCCTTTACAAGTGGATATAGCCCTGTATTAAATAATAAAAAAATTCATTTCACAAAACATTTGTTTCAAGTAAATTAACCATAGCACTATTGATAATATAATATGCTTGCACCATTTCTTCACCTCCCTCTTTCTAAGCCCCCATTCTGAAATCAATTAGCATTGAGCAAGTGCTGAATCATTTAAGAAATTGGACTGTGGCATGCAATTAATCTTTAACTTCTGATGAACAATTACAGACGATTACTGGCAAATGCTCCAGAGCAAGTCATGTCTGTGTCTTTTGACAAAGAGACTACATATAAAAATGAATCAAAGGGGTGGGATGGAAGACATATTTCTCCATGCTGGAAATCTACAATAAGCAGAATGATGAAAAATGTTTGCAGTCAACAACTGCTAGGATTTGGAATGCAAATTGGGCAGTGAGTAGAGATTTATTTCAAAAGGTAACCAAAATTTGAGAACGGGAAAAATAACTGTAATGAAGTGGGGACAGCTGATGAGTGTGACTCACTAGATTGCTGCTTGAAATAGACTAGATGAGTTGAATGGCCTTTTTCCATGATCTACTATTTTATGATAACAACAGATGAGACAGTGGAGAATGCTTCAGTCAGGGGAAGTCTCAGATTAAGCTTCTACATTAATTACCAGGGAGTTCTGTTTTGTTACTACAAATCTCTTAAGTATGAAGGTGTCTTCTGAGGACTCTGATGCCACTGGGATTGCCAGTGCTTCCATTTTCTTTACCTTCTGAGCAGCTGTAACAGGCAACTGTCTGTCTCCACTCAAACAGTCTGGCAGAGACATTTCTTCACTGGGGTTAATTTCAGACTACAGAGTACTAACTAATCAAAATCAGAAAAAGAACATATCACTATTTCAGGACTTTTAAATTCACACTTCAAAATATAACCTGTGTACAGTCACTTTACAAAGTGATTCACATTGCTGACAGGTAACTGACTCAATCGTATTTCCATGCCATATCACCATAGATGCAACATTATTAACCTATTATGGAAGAGAAGGGGCAGTGATATCCCAATAATTAAACAGTGGTGACATATCGATCTAATAATAAAAATATCACTAGTGTGCACATTTCCTGTCATCTTTTTCCATTAGAAAATCACATGTCTGCATATGTAATAGAAATTGTCCATGTAAACATGTGATACTGTAATTTGGCTTTCTCATCAATTGAGATGCCGTAGTAATTCAATCCGTATCTCTCAGCTCCTCAGCTTGTACAACAATGGTCATTGTTGCAACCAATTAATTTCTCCAAACTGCTATAAATTTTATCAGAGTAATATTTCTATGTAATAATTTCATTACATACAGGCAGATATAAAGGTTGTAAAATGTCAAATGATACACACCTTCATGCCCCTGCTGTATGATCTCAACCTCTAATGTTAAGTCATAAGAACATTACACTTAGCTCTGACTTTTCAAGCACAACAATAGGACTAAATCAGCTGTTTTCTTAAATTTTTGCTTCAGATTTAGTTACTGACATTGCCCCCTCCCCTACAATAATGATTTATTTTTAATTTTCATGAGGAGGATGCAGATTTTTATTGAGGTTAAATTAATTAGAAATGTCTACTGACTGCTGACTGTTGAAATGCAATGAATATGCTTTCCTTCTCCTGTTAATCTTAAAGAATAAGATCCAGGCAGAAGGCAAAATGATTAGAGTGGACATGAGGAAAAACTTTTTTACACAGAGGATGCTGTTTATCTGCAATTCATTGCCTGAGTTGGTGGCGGAGGCAAAGAGCCTAAGATCTTGTTAAAAACTGTGTGGATCTGCATCTTAAGTGCTGTCTGTAAACTGCAGGGCTATGGGCTGTGTGCAGGAAAATGGGATCAGAAAGGGCATATGGGTGTCTTTGGGTCAGCATGGACAAGGTGCTATATCATTGTTGTAAGAGAGTCTGTGTCTTATTTCAAACTTCAACAATTTTCTATTTACTAACAATATGTCCATCAATTATTTTAAATGCTCAATATTATCACTGAAAGTAAAAAGAAAATCCAAAAATTTAAGAAGAAGAACAAGTGATTCTTTATTTTACACAAGGCAGGTGGTCCTGATAATTTCTCTAACATGTGTGTAATGTGCAGCATATCTTGCTCCTTTGATGTGCCTGTTCATTTATAACCAGGAGTAGGTCACCCTCCTTGTCCTGGAATTGCTGCCAAGTCAGCAGGATCTAACTGTTGTAAGGGAAAACAAAACACAATTACTTAGACTTTATAATGCCGGCCTTTCAAAAATGCTGTAAAATATAGTAAAGGTTTATCAACATCTGTATGGAGAAAGTCAGATGAACAATTGGGATGAAGACAATTTGACTGAATTTAAAGTGGCAAGGGTAGAGCCAGGTGTCTTGGAAAATAGAGTGGAGGATCACAAAGAGGCAGCTCAACCCCTTCTCAGCAGCTTGTTTACAGTCCCTTGGAGCAGGTGGGACTTGACCCCAGACCTCCTGGCCTAGAGATAGGGACGCTACCACAGTGCCACAAGAGCCCTCATCCAACCACCAGGATGAAATGCAAATCAGCTGTTCACTATACACTGACTGGTTACTGACATCTGTCTCCTGTAGTCCCGATGAAGAGTCTTTGCAATGGCATCACCGCCACTGGAGGCTTGCAGCTTGAGGGATACAAGTACCCTGCCTGCAGCAGTACGGGGAGCTGTGGTTGTCAGAGGCATCAACCCCCAAAGAGGACCTGTTAGCAGCAAAGGGCACCTCAAGATCCAAATCATGCCACTACAGATGCATAAAAGTTTCAATGGTTTTTCCAACCCTGAAAACTGCTGCATCTTGAGGTTCCATTGCCACTCATAGTGGGGCTGCCAAGACTGTGCTTGGGTTGACAACATAGGGAGTCAATCGTCTTCCTGCAATTGAGAAGTGAATTTGGAGGCAGCTAGTTGGGAGGCCAGATATAAGGATGCAGCTTGCTCACCTGGCTCCGAGCACTCATCTGGACTCTTATTTAATTCCAATGTCAGCGTCCTGAAGCCCCCAGTAAAATCCTGACCTTGTCTTTGTTAGACTAGACCGCTCAGATAATATATTCTTCATATGGTTTGGGTAGGGGGTAGGGGATGATACAGGTACTCCACGTACGGCGAGAAAGTTAATAATAGTAATGAAATATAAAATGCTAGAAATTGTAACTTTTTTACTACGACTGAAAAAATAAAATTACAGATCAAGGGCCCAAGCACCGATCAGTCTTCTGCCAGAAGTGGTTCCTCACCCACTGGATGTCAACAACCCACCCTGAACTGTAAACAAAATAGCACATACACTTACAATGAAACGAAGTATCCAGAAGAGGGAGGAGATTAGCTTTCTTGCAATGAAGAGATTGGAATAGAGCAGAATGTCAAAGGTCAAAAGATATTAACTTTCAGACCTAATGTTACCATTACAAACATCCTCAACATCCATTCCCAGCACAAAAAATATCAAGTGTCCATTCATCCCATTGTTGTGTGCGGGGAATATTGCTGTGTGCAATTCTCTGCTGAATAAAAGTACAGAGTTTTTTTTTGTTTTTGACTTTGATTTTTACTTTGAAGTAATTCATTGGCTGTAAAGCACTCTGGGATGTCCTGAGGAATTGAAATGTGTTATAAAATGAAAATTTTTTCATACCAGTGGCTGTTAAGAATGTTGGCACTATATAAGGAGAAACTGACTCTGTCTCAACTCTGGAAAACAAAGCTTGTTCTCCTCTTTTAACATAATCAAGACAGAAAAAAAATATCAGTCCCATTCCTCTCTGCAGTCGAAGGAGGATATAGCCTAACAAATAGCTTTAATATAAAACTATGGAGTGAACGCACAGTGAGGACTATAACTTACTAAGGGATGCCTGTAGTGAATGTCCAGTTTTAGCACACCACCAGCAGTATGTATATCTGGCATATCAGCATTTATCCAATAGCCACAGTTATGACTCAAGCTATCAAAATTTATCTGAAACACTAATATATCAGTGCAATATGTATTCTAGAATAAAACAACATTCAAGTGCTAGGTAATGATCATCACCAACATAAAAAGGCAATTTTTTCTTAATTGCATACTATCCCTATTACTACCATGGAGGTCTTCTCTGACATAATTACCTCAGCCTGATCAAAGCCAAGGTACAAGTGCAGGGCCAGTGCTACGTACACTGAGTGAATGGTTCAAATCTGGACTTCTCTGTTCCATCATCACAAGGTCCATGGGTGATGGAGCGGTCATTGCACATGTGGATGTAGTCACATCAAGACTGCAGAGGTTCATCATCATCTGTGATAAAGTTCCTATATCATTGGTAGCCAGCTGTGCCATTAGACTAAATGTCCATCCTCTCCACATTTAGTACACAGTAATAAAGGAAGCATGCAATAGAACAAAACAGTGCATTTGCCATATATGCATTAGGAAATCAAAACATTGTCCTCTTATCAGATAAACATTTTTTCCTCCAACTTACAACAATCAATCCTAATTTTCAAACAAATTTAAGCATTTCCTAAAAATGGTTGGCTTTAAAAGATTGCAGGCTTTGGATAGGCAAAGGCAAGAGATTCTGAAACAATTAAATGCTGATCTACTAGACTTCATTTAGTTGTAATATGGAGCCCCTGCAGTACGCCAATAGTATGTCCTTCTTTAAGAACGATAAAAACAGTAATGTAAAGCTTAATAAAGAAAACAAACAATAACACCAAATTAGACTCCTGCATTTTTCTATCGGGGGATTGAGCAACTTTGGAAGATGGTGGTGGTAGCAGGGCCATTGAAAATTTTTAAGGCAGAGACAGATTAATTCCATTGCCTAATAAGAAGCAAAGGCTGTCAGCAGGTAGACAGAAATGTGGAATTCAAAACATTAATAGTCGAGTCATGATCTTCTTGAATGTCTAAGCAAGATTAGGGGCCTGAAAGATCATTTTCTGTTCCTAATTCATAAACCTTGTATACCTCAAGGCTATGGATTGGAAACAGTAATCTCTACAGAAATTCCCCAACTACCTTTTGATAGAGTGCTGCACTGTTTTGTGCTTACAGATATTGTGTGACAGCACTTAAAGGGTAAATCAGTGATCAGGATTAGAGAAAACTAGTCTGGTAGTCTGTTCCTGCCTTGTATGCATTGCCAAGTTACCCAGCACCATGATACTTACGTATAATGATCATCTGAGAGTCATAGAGCTGTACAACATGGAAACTGCTCCAACTCGAAGAGATTATTGATTGATGGTGCTTTAATCCAGATGTCATTATGGCTCAAGTGAGGGGAGAGGTCAAGATGGAGAGTTCTTCTTGGTAACCTCAGCCTGTGTGGGAATTGAGCCCATGATTGGTGGCATCACATTGCAGTGCAAACCATATGTCCAGCCAACTGAGTAAACAATCTCTAGTTGAACAACAAAGTAAGTTTCCCCAATGAGTGAGTGCATTTATCTAATGAAAAGAAGACTCATATATATCATGAAAGGTCTGGGCTCAATTCCTGGTCCATGCTGAGGTACCTGCTTTCAACAATTGCAGTGGCAGAGTCCTTCGGTTAGCATTAGCTTCCACGAGGTGAGGAGGGGTTTTGTGGAAGTAGATAAAAACCAAGCAAGGGTTCTCTCTCCTGGTGCTACCCAACAACCACTTCAGGTGGCAAACGTGTGGATTCCGTTCTGGGACAGGACATTCCTTATCAACCCTCAAACTTTCACATGAATTATACTTCGTGGGTAAACTACTGGAAGGCTGTGTTCACCAATTGTAACACCCCCTTGATTCAGAAATGGGCAAAAGGGTATGTGGGCTGGGGAACAACAGTTCGGCAGGAGGGTGGGGTGGCATAGCTGTAAACAAATACTTTACACCATTTCACCACTTTACAACAATTCCTCTGGTATCACGGGGAGGCAATGGCCTAGTGGCATTATTGCTGGACTGTTAATCCAGAAACCAAGTGACATTCTGGGGACCTGGGTTCAAACCCTGTCATAGCAGATGGTGCAATCTGAATAAAATAAAAGGCTGAAAATAAGAGAGTCCCATGAAACCATTGCAGATTGTCAGGGGAAAAGCTGATCTGGTTGACTAATGCCCTTTAAGAAAGGAAACTGCCACCCTAACCTGGCCTGGCCTATACATCAGTTCTACTGTAATATATATAGGCCAGTGCAAATTAGCTATAACACAACTGACAAATAGGGGATAACAAGGTGTAGAGCTGAGTGAACACAGCAGGCCAAGGAGCTCCTGCTCCTCTGATGCTGCTTGGCCTGCTGTGTTCATTCAGCTCTACACCTTGTTATCTCAGATTCTCCAGCATCGGCAGTTCCTGCTGTCTCTGACAAATAGGGGAATGCGGTTTCTAAAATGTGAACTTGTGTTGGTTATAATGCAATTTAAGAGGCTGATTGCAGCAACTGAGGGGGATAAGGACAATGGTCTTCAATTCTGGAAGAGCTTTAATATCAAGAATGCAACAGACATTATTGTGGAGGCCTGGGGTGATGTCAGTAAGGATTGTTGCATGCAGTTTGGCGGCAGATTCTCCCAGATATTTTTTCAAGATTTTAAAGGCTTTGATCTGTCATAGTAGCTCCCAACAATCAAAGAACATTTTATTGATCTTGGAAAGCAAGTTGGATTTGAAGAAGTGGAAAGACAGAACATCGAAGAGCTGCTTCAGTCCTACTGTGAAGACCTCTCCACAGCTGACCTACAATGACTTGTCGCTGAGGGAGAAGTGGAAGCTGGAAATGAAGAAGGTGAAGTCCAGGATGCAGCACCACGACAGCTTTCTACTTCCGTTTTATCTTCAATCCTGAGGGAAATTGAGAAGCAGTCGCAATGATTAGAGGACAAAGATTACAATGCAGAAAGCAGCAGGGTAGCAGGTTGTGGAATACGATCTTATTTGGCACCCAATGAACAGCTTCTTCATTAAAGAAGATAACGGGCAAAGCAGCAAAAACTGAATATCTTTTTTAAGACAACCCCCAAGAAACAGTCAGAAGACAATGAATCATAGCCATCCACTTTTGGATTAATTATTTTTTGCCCTAACCCCACAACCACAGCTGCACCTCAAGGCGATGATAATGATGGTGATGATGATGTTGGTGGTCACGGCTCTCATTCCCTGCATTAACCACAGAGCAAACTCCTAACCCACCTTTCCCATCAAGTCATCTCGACATTTTAAAAAGGTAAGGTGTTAAATTTACTTTTATTTCATTATTAGGTATGAATTAAACATTTAATCACACTGTGCTATTGTTTGTGTGATTTTTGAGTGATTTTGAATGTTTCTTTAGTGGTTTGCCCCAACCCGCTTTTCCCATAGGCCCTGTTATTTCTAAAGTGCAATTTTCTATAACACAATGTTGGCAGGAACACAACTATCATATTATAGCAGCACTGACTTTTATGTGAACCCTGACCCACAGCAATGTTGTTGACTCTTAACTGCCTCCTGGACAATTAGGGATGGGTGATAAATGCTGGTCTAGCCAGTGATGCCCTCATCCCATGAAGGCATTACAAAAAAAACATCAGCAGCCCTTCAGTATAAATTCCAGTGAAATATTTTTCACGTATGACCCCAGAGGATTGCTTTGAGGAGTAACCAATCACAGGTAACATTACAGAATATTCTATGTTGTCGCTGCTGTTGAATGTTGTTGAGAGTCGTGGGGATTTTGGAGTAACTTCAGAAGAAACAATTACAAATGTTCATGCTAAATAGACTGCTTTCAAAGGATTTAGGAACAGATATGTTACTAAGTCTCATCCATGACCTGGGCCTATGATGATGGTAAAATATTTATAAAGGAGGATGGTTTCCAATAGTCTTCGGAGAGCTTAGAAAGTACAAAAATCATCAACCTGCTGTCTCTGTATACCATTAATCATTATGTTCTCTATCTATAAAATCTGTTTCAAAACCATACTATGAAGCACATCAAAATTACTCAAAAAGTGTTGTTGTGATCCATAAAAAGAATCTCTGCTAACAAACTGAAGGGCTTACTGAGTAATTGGGAGCAGCATGCATGGATATCTTTATTCACTGCAGCTTGAACACTCCAAGGCCAACTAGAGCAAGCACATCAGAAGTCCACCGAAGATCACATAACTCAGTGCATACCAGGGATCAAACCGAGTCTGTCCCAATCTAACAGACATATTAAATCATACAGTGGCTTCACCAACTCTTCTATTCAGGGAACCTCCATCACATAGTCTTTAAAAGTCATTGTATTACCATAGATCTGCACATGATGTGGCATTTTGTAATTGGTTTCTCAGATGCGTGCATTGCTGACTCGACAACATTTAATGCCCATCTCTGATTGCCGTGGGAAAGGAGGTAGTGAACTGACTTCTTGAACCACTGCTGTCCTTAGGATGTAGGGCCATCCACCCATGCTGTTAGGTATAGCGTTCCAAGATATTGACCTAGTGACTGTGAAGGCATGGTTGTATAAGTACGTTACCTTATAATGATGTGTGGCTTGGAGAGGAACTTGTAGTAGCAATGTCTCTTTGCTACAGTCACTGATGTCCTCATAGTGGAGAAGATTGAAAACTTGGGAGGCGCTGTCAAATAAGCCTGGGTAAATTACTACAGTACATCTTGTAAACGGTACACACTGCTACTACTGCGAAACGGTGGTGAAGGGAATGAGAAGCTTGCAGTTGATGCCAAGTTATGTAGGATAACAAGGTGTGGAGCTGCATGAACACAGCAGGTCAAGCAGCATCTTAGGAGCACAAAAGCTGACGTTTCGGGCCTAGACCCTTCTTCAGAAACAAATAGGGAGAGAGGGGGAGGCGGATCGAAGATGGTTGCGGTGGGAGAGAGATCCCCTGAGGTTTGTCCAGAGGGAGGAGGATAATTTCTTCAGGTTAGGCATCCTCAGAAGAGGCTTCGCAGTGAGGTTAAATTTCTATCAGAGATAATAGGAACTGCAGATGCTGGAGAATCCGGGAAAACACAAAGGCATTTTACACTTACGTGAGGAATAAGAGAATGGTCAAAGAAAGAGTAGGGCCGATCAGGGATAGCATAGGGAACTTGTGTGTGGAGCCTGAGGAGGTAGGGGAAGCCCTAAATGAGTTTTTTGCTTCTGTCTTTATGAAAGAAACCAACTTTGTAGTGAATGAAACCTTTGAAGAGCAGGCGTGCATGCTGGAATGGATAGACGAAGCTGATGTGCTGAAAATTTTGTCAAACATTAAGATTGACAAGTCGCCAGGCCCGGATCAGATTTGTCCTCGGCTGCTTTGGGAAGCGAGAAATGCAATTGCTTCGCCACTTGCGAAGATCTTTGCATCCTCGCTCTCCACTGGAGTCGTACCTGAGGACTGGAGAGAGGCAAATGTAATTCCTCTCTTCAAGAAAGGAAATAGGGAAATCCCCGGCAATTATAGACCGGTAAGTCTCACGTCTGTCGTCTGCAAGGTGTTAGAAAGGATTCTGAGGGATAAGATTTATGACCATCTGGAAGAGCATGGCTTGATCAAATACAGTCAACACGGCTTTGTAAGGGGTAGGTCATGCCTTACAAACCTTATCGAGTTTTTTGAGGATGTGACTAGAAAGGTTGATGAGGGTCGAGCTGTGGATGTGGTGTATATGGACTTCAGTAAGGCATTTGATAAGGTTCCCCATGGTAGGCTCATTCAGAAGGTCAGGAGGAATGGGATACGGGGAACTTAGCTGCTTGGATACAGAATTGGCTGGCCAACAGAAGACAGCGAGTGGTAGTAGAAGGAAAATATTCTGCCTGGAAGTCAGTGGTGAGTGGAGTTCCACAGGGCTCTGTCCTTGGGCCTCTACTGTTTGTAATTTTTATTAATGACTTGGACGAGGGAATTGAAGGATGGGTCAGCAAGTTTGCAGACGACACAAAGGTCGGAGGTGTCGTTGACAGTGTAGAGGGCTGTTGTAGGCTGCAGCGGGACATTGACAGGATGCAGAGATGGGCCGAGAGGTGGCAGATGGAGTTCAACCTGGATAAATGCAAGGTGATGCATTTTGGAAGGTCGAATTTGAAAGCTGAGTACAGGATTAAGGATAGGATTCTTGGCAAAGTGGAGGAACAGAGGGATCTTGGTGTGCAGATACATAGATCCCTTAAAATGGCCACCCAAGTGGACAGGGTTGTTAAGAAAGCATATGGTGTTTTGGCTTTCATTAACAGGGGGATTGAGTTTAAGAGTCGTGAGATCTTGTTGCAGCTCTATAAAACTTTGGTTAGACTGCACTTGGAATACTGCGTCCAGTTCTGGGCGCCCTATTATAGGAAAGATGTGGATGCTTTGGAGAGGGTTCAGAGGAGGTTTACCAGGATGCTGCCTGGACTGGAGGGCTTATCTTATGAAGAGAGGTTGACTGAGCTCGGTCTCTTTTCATTGGAGAAAAGGAGGAGGAGAGGGGACCTAATTGAGGTATACAAGATAATGAGAGGCATAGATAGAGTTGATAGCCAGAGACTATTTCCCAGGGCAGAAATGGCTAGCACGAGGGGTCATAGTTTTAAGCTGGTTGGTGGAAAGTATCGAGGGGATGTCAGAGGCAGGTTCTTTACGCAGAGAGTTGTGAGAGCATGGAATGCGTTGCCAGCAGCAGTTGTGGAAGCAAGGTCATTGGGGTCATTTAAGAGACTGCTGGACATGTATATGGTCACAGAAATTTGAGGGTGCATACATGAGGATCAATGGTCGGCACAACATTGTGGGCTGAAGGGCCTGTTCTGTGCTGTACTGTTCTATGTTCTATGTTCTATGTTCTATGTTCTATAACAAAGTGTGGAGCTGGATGAACACAGCAGGCCGAGCAGCATCTCAGGAGTAGGATAGCTGACGTTTCGGTCCTAGACCCTTCATCAGAAATGGGTGAGGGGAAGCGGGTTCTGTTCGTATTATCTCTGATACAATTTTAATCCCACTGCAAAACCTCTTCTAAGGATGTCCAACCTGAAATCTTCTCATGGGATACAGCCAGGGATGGGACAATTTTGAATCTGGTGAACTCAATGTTGAGGCCATCTGGCTGAAATTCCTGAGGTGGAATATGAGATGTTGTTCCTCCAGTTTATGTGTGGCGTCATTGTGGCACTGGAGGTGGCCCAGGATGGATACATCCCTGAGGGGAGTGGGAGGGGGAGTTAAAATGGTTGGTAACTAGAAGGTGCTGTTGATTATAGTATACAGGGAGCAGATGCTCTGCGTATCAGTCACCAAGTCTGCACTTAGTCTCACTGATGTAGAAGAAGCCACATAGGGAGCAATGGTTACTGTAAACTGGGAGGATGCACAGGTGAATCCCTGTCATATTTGGGAAGATTGGGCCTTGAATGGAGGTGAGAGGAGAAGTGTAGGGCCAGGTGTTGCACCTCTTGTGTTGCATGGAAAGGTGCCGGAAGTGGTGGAGTTGGAGGGGAGTGTGGAGTGGACTTGGGAGTTGTACAGTGAGTGGGCCCTACAAAAGGTAGATGGGGGTGGGGAGGGAAATCTCTCTGGTGGTGGAGACGGATTTCAGGTGGTGGAAATGATGAAGGATGATATGCTGGATGAGGAGGTTGGTGGGGTGGCATGTGAGGACCAGGGCGACTCTGTCTTTAATTTTGTTGGGGGGGAAGGGTGTTTGAGAGCAGAAGTGCGGGAAATGCGAGAGATGTAGTTGAGGGCATTATGAATCACTGGAGGGGGGATGTTATGATTCTTGAAATAGGAGGACATCTGGTATGTCCAGGAGTGGAACGTCCATCTTGGGAGCAGATGTGGTGGAGGGAGAGGAATTGGGAGTGTGGAATCACATTCTTGCAGAAGGGTAGGTTCGAGGAGGTGTAGTCCCGATAGCTATGAGTGTCAATAGGATTCAAATAGATGTCAGTCCTGAGATAGTTACTGGAGATGGAGACAAAGAGGTCCAGGAAGGGGAGGAAGGTATTGGAGATAATCCGGATGAACTTGAGGTTGGGCTGAAAGATGTTAGTAAAGTTGATGAACTGTTCAAGCTTCTCATGGCAGCATGAGGCAGTGCTGATACAGTCATCAATGTAGTGGAGGAGCAAGTGAGGGATGGTGCCAGTGTAACAGTGGAAGAGGAACTGTTGCATTCATCCCACCAAGAGGTGGGAATAATTCGGACACATGCAGGTGCCCATAGCCACTCCTTTAGTTTGTAGGAAGTGGGAGGAATTAAAGGAAAAGTTGTTGATGGTAAGGACAAAATCTGTTAAGTGGATGGGAGTGTTGGTGGAAAGGGATCGGTCGGGCCTGCAGGAGAGGAAGAAATGCAGGGCTTTTAGGCTATCCTCGTGGGCTTTACTGGTATAGAGAGACTGGATGTCCGTCGTGAAGATGAGGTACTGGGACAAGGGAATTGAATATCTTGGAAGAGGTGGAGGGTGTAGTTGGTGTCCCACGGGTTCCTGGACCACGGGGAAGAAATGGATTCGAGGTGGGCAGAGATGAATTCAGTGAGGCAAGAGCAGGCAGAGACAATGGGTCGGCCGGGCAGACAGGTTTGTGGATTATGGGAAAGAGATAGAAACGGGCGGTGCAGGGTTGGGGAACGATGTGGTTGGAGGCTGTAGGCAGGAAGTCTCCTGGGGTAATGAGGTTATTGGCAATGAAAGTGTGTATCGAGCAAAGGGTCATGCATGTCACAAAACTTTCCCAGTTGGTCAGATCTAATTTTATGTATCAAGTAAGATTGAGTCAATGTGTCCCAATGCTGAAATGGGAAAAGCAGCATCATGTGCACCATGCATACCATGAAAACTAGAGTTAACAAAGTGTGGCAGTGGTGTTATCTTAACAAAGTGTGGAGCTGGATGAACACAGCAGGCCAAGCAGCATCTTAGGAGCACAAAAGCTGTTGTTTTGGGCCTAGGCATTATCTCTGACACCATGAAAACCAGTACGTTTTCCCAGGAATATGTTGCTGAAAATTGGTCATCACTTAAATTGACAATCCCCAATACTGGAGCCCACAAGAGATGCTTCAAATCGGCAAGAGCCACGCAACAACGAAATCACTGACATTTAACACTACAGATCTCCATTCGCGGCAAGTCTTTCTAAATGTAATACTAGCACTTTCACTCCAATAAAAACAGAAGTAACATTGAAGAAGCCATATGTTTTCCTTTTGTGATTCCAAGATGGTACACTTCGTTCACTGAAGGGGAAATATGGAAGGCAAAATTTATGTTGGTTACACCGTAAGTGCATACAAGGTTACAAAACAATTCGTATCTAAATTAACATCAAGAAAACAACATCATGATGCACTTGTACAATGCTGAAAATTCTCCAAGCGCTCCTCAGTGGTGGCGAGGGGCTGGCGAGGCAGCAGATGGTGAAGTCCCCTCCTTCTACGATCGTCTGTATCTGCAACAGATGCCACTCTCAGCAGCGCGGGGTTTCTCCGATCGACTGCTTCCAGTTTCACGTTCAAATGCAAGCCATGGGGTGGCGCTCCAGGGTCAGGAATTAAAATACAATTTGACTCTTCGTTCAAGGATGCGTCACGAACGAGACATCACAACATGTTATGACCCAGACTAACAAAGTAATGAAAGCTTTGGCCTGTGATATTGGACATGAGTTGATTGCATTCAAAATATTGAAAACATTCCTCCTACACAGGTAATGTCGAACACTCCATGTGACACAGGTTAAATGCCATCACTGGGTTCACTTTCACTTCGTCTACCCTTACAATGTATGCAAGTGACAATGCAAAAAGGCCGTTCAAACAGACTATACAGAAATTTGGAAAAATAAATTGTTTTAAATGACGTTAGTTGTTGGGTAAATATTAAGGCAGTGGAGGTAGTTCCCCTGTTATTCTCACAGCATAATTTACTCTCCAGCCAAGAGGACATTCAGGGTTTTGGTTTAAAGGCTCACGCAAAGTTTAGCATCTGTAACAGTGACATTCTTCCCCAGTGTCAGCTCAGATTTAATGTTTAAATCTCAGGAGTAGAATTGGAACCAACAACCTGCTGACTTAGAAGTGACAATGCTATCAAGCTGACAGAGAGCTCTACTAAACAATACCCTCATTACCCATTCAACTGACTTTTAAATGACATTATCCACTGGATTACATGTTGCTCTGGGTGGAGCCTGGCACTCCCTCTTTAGAGCACTGTCTCGCCCTGTGCTCACACTTATATTTCCAGATATATCAGTTCGGGAAACAGTGCAGGAATCACCAAGAACAGCATCAATAAACGCAGGATGTTTTCACTTTTTGCGGAGCAGATTTTATTCCGACTAATGGTTGCAACAACATCTTTCTGAGCCTCCTGGATCCACGTCAAGGATGATAGGCAGTGATAATGGGAACTGCAGATGCTCCCCTCCCTACCTCCCCACCTATACTTTCCTCTCCACCTATCTTCTTTTCTCTCCATCTTCGGTCCGCCTCCCCCTCTCTCCCTATTTATTCCAGAACCCTCACCCCATCCCCCTCTCTGATGAAGGGTCGAGGCCCAAAACGTCAGCTTTTGTGCTCCTGAGATGCTGCTGGGCCTGCTGTGTTCATCCAGCCTCACACTTTGTTATCAAGGATGATAGGCAGTTGGTTCTGGGTCTCTTCTGGGCCTTATTTAAACAAGCCAAGTTTGTATGAAGGCATCTTAGTCATGAACACTCACTGATTTTGCTTAATCTCAAAGCATCAGATGCAGACAAAATTGGGAGCATTGAGTCAGTTGGGAACAGTCCCATGATCCACCGTGACCTGGCACTGCAGTTCCAACCAGATTCAACCAGTTTAAGAAAAGGTTCTGCTCTGAGTTGAGGCCAGTGAAAGTTTAATGTTTTTTGTTAAATGAACACGCAAAGTTAACTGTGAATCTAAATTCGAGATTATTTGGCAGGTATTTTCAAAAAGTAATAAACCTACAAAAGGAACTCGAATTGCACAGTATATGCCAATAATATCAGCCTTGTTAGACCTGCAAACTCGTATTGATGACAAATGCTGCACTGATCATGGACTTTAGTTCTTCTGCGCTAGGCTTCTGCAACAGATTTTACATTTTTTAAAAATTACACAGAAGTGAAGACAGTAACAACAGGTAATAAATTCCTTGACTAAAAAGTCGATTTGTCTCCTTCCTCAGTAAACATTGACTGAATTTCCCATCTTTCTATGTCTGTGCAAATGTTATCATAGAAACTAATTAAAAGATTGCTCAATGACCTTCGACAGCAAGAAGTGCCAATGTTGGAGTCTGAGGTAACACAGTGTGGAGCTGGAGGAACACAGCAGGCCAGGCAGCATCATAGGAGCAGGAAAGCTGATGTTTCGAATTGGGACCCTTCTTCAGCTTATGTTTATTTATGCTGAGCCCAAAGGGGTTAGTTACCTTATACGTGCTGAAAGCCCGTGCCGGAACTGCCTCTGCATCGCAGTCCTCCAAATACATCTCCCAGGAAACGTTTTTAGTATCTTTGTACCATGTCACAAAAAAAAAGTGCATCATGATGCAAATAGAGATAGTAATGCAGCAAATAATATTTTAGAGCGCTAATCCGAACACAGAAAGCAAGATAACAAAGTGTGAAGCTGAATGAACACAGCAGGCCGAGCAGCATCTCAGGAGCACAAAAGCTGACGTTTCGGGCCTAGGCCCATCAGAGACCGAAACGTAAGCTTTTGTGCTCCTGAGATGCTGCTTGGCCTGCTGTGTTCATCCAGCTACACACTTTGTTATCTTGGATTCTCCAGCATCTGCAGTTCCCATTATCTCTGAACACAGAAAGCAGTTTGTTAATGCTTTAGAAGGAACGTGCGCTGTAGTTTATGCTGTTTAAACAGAATTCACAATTGGAATGGAAATGTAGACTCTCCAGGTAGTGTGTTAGAAGTATTTCAGATAGAATAGAAACATTCAACAGAATCCCTGCAGTGTGGAAACAGGCCATTCAGTCCAATGTGTTCCCACTGACCCTCCAAAGAGCTTCCCCCACCCCACTCCATCCCTGCAATTCTGCTTTTTCCCATGGCTAACCCACTTACACCCCTGAAGACAAGGGGCAATATAGCATGGCCGTGTCTTTGGACTGAGGAAGGAAACTGGAGTGGAAAATCCACGCAGACCCAGGGAGAATGTGCAAACTCCACACGAGAGTGGTCTCGAACCCGGGTGCCTGCTGCTGTGATAACCACTGAACCATCGTGCCGCCCCAAGGAGATGGAGAGCAAACTCCCTTCTGGTTCACCCCCAGCTCTCAACCATAGTGGGCGGGAATGGAATCTGAACCAGGGACCTTTAGATTTTCAGTGTAACATTCTCCCAACATGATTCAACCGGATGATAAGATATGCTAATAAAATGTGAGGCTGGATGAACACAGCAGGCCCAGCAGCATCCCAGGAGCACAAAAGCTGACGTTTCGGGCGTAGAGGTCTAGGCCCGAAACGTCAGCTTTTGTGCTCCTGGGATGCTGCTGGGCCTGCTGTGTTCATCCAGCCTCACATTTTATTATCTTGGATTCTCCAGCATCTGCAGTCCCCATTATCACTGATAAGATATGCTGTTAGCATCACACACAGCAATAGAAAAAAAGGCAATAAATTTTAACTGTGGTAGATGATGCAGATAAAATCCTGACTGTAAGTTACATCTAAACCTCTGATACTCATATGTAGCAATGTTTGTTTGACCAACACTTTTGATATACTAGCAAAATTATATACCTCAATTACTGAAAGTTTATTATTGCAATGTAAAAATAGTCAGTTGAGGGTGCGAATGAGAAGGCCCTCTGCCACTAAGCTTTATGTGAGGCAAAGTTGCATTATTATTTAAGTAATTTATGCTGTAATTGAAGTACAATAGTGACACGTATACCCCCTGCATTACATTTTTATTACAGTACTTAGTGTGTGCTTTTACATTGATTTCTTTGTCAACAAGCACACGCCTGGTTCCATAGGAACTGATTAATAAAAGGTTTGCTGTACCTGTAATTACAAATGATCTGATTGTTTCCATTAAACATAATAACATTAGCATAATTGGGGAAAAAATCCTGGAAATAAAATTCCAATCACTCAAAGCTCTGCAGGCTGTCCTCAGGAACTAAGAAGATGTAAACTGGTCCTGAACTCTTCAGGAGTGGATCTGAATGGATAGGTCGTAAAACACAGGACTTAATGAGACACCTAAATAACTTACATGGCAAAATATAGAAGATGCACTCTGAAACTACAGACACAAATAAATTACAGTGGGTTACAGTGGGTACAGTTTAGGGTGGCACAGTGACTCAGTGGTTGACACTGTTGCCTCAAAGCCCCAGGGATCTGCATTCAACTCCACCCTTGGGCGACTGTCTGTGTGGAGTTTGTACCTTCTGTCCGTGTCTGTGTAGGTTGCTTCGAGGTACTCCGGTTTCCTGCCACAGTCCAAAGATGTGCAGGTTAGCCATGGTAAATTGCCCATAGTGTTCAGGGATGTGAGGCTCAGGTGGGTTATAGGGCGATGGGTCTGGGTGGGATGCTCCAAGAGTCGGTGTGGGCTCATTGGGCCGAAGGGCCTGTTTTCACACTGTAGGGATTCTATGACCTACAATCTTGCAGCACACCATTAAACATGGGCGCAGAAATAGGACATTCAATCCATTGAATCTGCTCTGCCATTCAACATAATTTAAAACACAACGTGTTATGAAGCTGTTGCATCAGGAACTTGGGCTGAGTCAAGAACACTGTCATTCTACCATGTTACTTACTTGCTCCTTTTCTGCCTCTAAATACTCATGAGGTCAATACATTCCATTTAGCATCGTGTGGCAGCAGGTTTTGTGATAGAATGAATTTGTGGAATGGGTCACTCTTTCCCATCATGTGCAGTGTCATAGAATTAGGATGGGTGGAAAACTGAGACTGAATGCTTGCACAGCGCCAATGGATGCTGGGGGTGGGGTGGGGGAAGTCACATTTTACTGCACATTTTCCTTACAGTACATAACATTGCAAAAGAAGGACAACTACGAACATTGGATAGCTGATGCCAATCCCTAAGGTGACAATGGCTTACGGATCACACTGGATAGATTGTCTTGAAGCCATGAGGCTGACAAGATTGACACTGTATTCACAAATGTACCCTTAATAAGACACTCCAGCAGGTCAGTCATACAAAATTACTTCAGTAAAAATAAACAGTACACATCAGGCATAAGATCCACATGTCACGCTCAATTAACTTGGCTCTTGTTCTGTACATCATTGCTTGAAGTAGAATCCAATTACAACTTAACAGCACATTCACACAAATGCACCACTGATACTGGCTTCATTCCAAAGCAGAAATGAAGCAGATTGCCAAAGTCTGTACACAGCCACACACATATGCGCACACACAGTTTCTTGTCAACAAAACATGAATGGAAATTTTTATCTCTTTAAAATTACAGCTATTACATTTGTACAAATTGTAAATGCACTGCAGCCTCAATGGGTCTTGTGATGAAAACTAATAATGTACTACAACAGAATTCTAGATCAATACATTGCAGATTCTGTGCCAATAGTCATAGATGTCATTAGTGTTGTCAAAGTGTATCAGCAGATTGTTTTCCACCATATCTGCAATAGTAGCCACACATTTAAGGGAGAGTCCTTCTTATCAATTGTTTCTAAATTCATTCTAACTCAGAAACCGAAACGCATGATAGACTGCAAACAAAAGAAAAGGAAAAGAAGAACTTTTTAATTACTCTTGATGGAAAATTGCAAATCCGAAAGAGTTAATGAAGCAAATAAAAAAGACATGAAGTTACCACTACCCTCAAAAACATGTTTTTTTTCATAAAATCACAGAATTTTACAGTAAAGGAGGCCATTCAGGCTATTGAGCTGGACTCATTCACTTGCCTTCCACATCAATCACTTTCAAATATATATTCAGTTCACTTTTGAAACCTCCCATGGAATCCTCCTCAACTACTCTCACATGGACCACATTCAAAAGCCTAACAATTCTGAGTAAAGAAGTTTCTCCTCATCTCACTCTTAGCTCTCCTACTGATGATCCTGAAATTGCTATCCCTAGTTATTGACAA
Organism: Stegostoma tigrinum; assembly: GCF_030684315.1. Taxonomy (NCBI): domain Eukaryota; kingdom Metazoa; phylum Chordata; class Chondrichthyes; order Orectolobiformes; family Stegostomatidae; genus Stegostoma; species Stegostoma tigrinum. The sequence continues at coordinate 38,337,242 of NC_081377.1, read as the reverse complement.
TACCAACCAGTGGAAACAGAATATCCTTCTTTGCCATGTCAAAATTATTAATAACCTTGAACACCTCAATAAGATCACCCCTTACTCTTTCCTGCTCTAAAGAAAATAAACCCAATCTCTCTAATCTTTCCTTGATTTTAAAATCCCTCACCATGGTAACATTCTAGTAAATTCTGTTTGCACTCTCCAGGGCTTTAGCATTCCTCCTTAGACAACGAGCCCAGAACTGAACACAATACTCCAAATGCTGTCTGACCAATGATTGGCATCACTTCCTTGCTTTTATACTCTAAGCCTCAATTCATAAACCCAAGGATCCTATAATCCTTCTTAACTATTTCAACTTGCCTGGCCACATTCAGAGAATTATGCACTTGAGCCAGAAGATCCCTCTGTTTCTGTATTCCCCTCAAAGTTGTATGATTGAGCCTATACTGCATTACCTTCCAATTCTCTGCATTGAAATTCATATGCTAGGTGTCTGCCCATTTGGCCAACATTTGTCAATATCCCTCTGAAGTCGCTCAGCATCATTCTCTCAATTCACTATTCTCTCCAGCTTAGCATCATTTGCAAATTGAGGGATTTTGCCCTCAAGACCCATCTCCAGTCATTTACATAAATCAGAAAAAGCAAGGCTCTCAACACTGATCACTGGGCAACACTACTTTCTGCTCATCTCCAATCTGAGAAATGCCCATCTATACCTTCCTCTCTTCCTATCTTTTAGCCAACATCTAATCCATGCTGCAAAGGACCCATCAAACCCAAACATTTCTAATTCGCTAACCAACCTGGCATGTGGCACACATCAAACGCTTTCCTGAAGTCCAACGTACAATAACCACACTACTACCCTCAAGCATTGCCTCTGTGACCTTGTAAATGAACTCAATTAAATTTGCCAGACATGATCTGCCCTTGATAAAACCAGGGCAGGAGGATATTAACGCAGAAGCTGGAACCTGTACTAAAACCAAAAAATCCTGGGAATCACAGTGGCTCAGGCAGCATTCATGGAGAGACTCTAGAGCTCTGATGAAGAGTCATCTAGACTCAAAACGTTACCTTGCTCTTTCTCCATGGATGTTGCATAACCCACTGTGAAGTCCAGCAGTTTTCATTTTCAGTCTTCCCCACGCCATGTTAGAATTACCTTGTCTTTCTAAGTGTATATCTATCGCATCCCCATAGTATGGTCTTCATCGGTTTTCCAACTCTTGATGCTGAGCTGGCAGGTCAGTAGATCCCTAGTTTATCCTTTGCTCCTATTGTATCGCATTTGCAACCCTCTCGTCCATTCGGACTAATCCTATGTTCATACAGGCCTGGAAAATTTCTGTCAGTAGTTCACAGTTTACTCCCTTAACTCTCTCAGCAATCCCATCTAGGCCTGGGAACCTCTCTATCTGGCATATTGCCAGCCTTTTTAGCATGTCTTCTTTATCTATCACTGTACTGTTGAGTTGCTGAGCAGCTATGTTTTCAATCGGGCCATTTTCACCATCTTCTAATTTGATAAAGATAAAAGCACAGCATTCATTTAGTACCTCTGGCACACCCTTTGCTTCAGTAGCAGCTTACCCTGCTTGATCCTTCGGAGTCGCGCTCTATTCTTCACTATTCTTTTACTATTAATATATTTGAAGAAGACCTTACTGTTTGTTTTGCACAGCATGCCATCCTTTGACGACTTCACTTTAAACTTCACCATACTCAATGACCAGAATAGATTTTTGGGGGAGGTTTGAGCTTTACAAGACTTTAGGTATGAGATATAGCCATTGTATCCTACAAATTTAAAAAGAAATCATACTGACAGGAATTCTTTCATAGACAATCATGATTAAATTAAAATTCATGCTGTGTGACTAAGTTCAAAGTACAGGAAAATGCAATGTCAATACCGTGTCTACAAGTGACATTAATCTTGGACTTTGGAAATATAAATTAGTTTGATGCAAGCTACAATCATATAAAAATACGATGTGGAGTTCTGCCTTGAAATCAAGCGTGAACCATCTTCTTCAAAATCTGTAATAAAAATGAATGGAGTCCAATAATTTGTGAACTCTCAAATGTCAGGTCTACTTTGAAAATGCCAAACTCTCATATTATTGTAATTTTCAATACTACATTGCTAGCAGTAGAGGATACTGGTAGAAGAAGGAAACCGTATGTTTTTCATGAGTTTCTAACTTCCTGCGATCCTTTCCTCACCTTAAGCTTCTGCACCCAACCAACATGCCATTTAAATTTCAATCTTCAGGCTCTTTCCAAAGAACACTTCTATTTATGGGGCTTTTAAAGGCAAGGCATTCCAAGGGGCATTATTAAATACAAAACAACACTGAGTTACAGAAGGAAATATTAAGGTCGATGTTGACAAGTTTGGTCAAAGAAATAAATTTTAAGGCGCAGATGAATGGAGGCAGAAAAATATAGAAATGTGGTGGGAACAAACCACTGCTTAGACTTTAGACAGCTAAGAGTTTAGCCAAAATCAGGAAATCTTTGAAGGATTCTAGAATTCGAGTGTAACTATCTTGTAGGGTTTTGCAGCCGAAGGAAATTAGGGCGCTTGGAGGAAGGGGGATTATGATTTGAGCATGATAAGAGCCATAACAATTGAGGAATTGCTTTAAGCAGGAGACAACATAGGTCAAAGAGCCTGTTTCCATTATGCATGATCTATGATTCTATGACCACAAGTCATAGGCAAATGGGACTTGGTCCAAGTTAGGACATGGGTAGCCAAGTTTTAAAGATCTTCACATTTGCAGAAGAGCCTCCTTGTTATCTTCATGCAATACTTGAGAGGAAACTTCAGGCCTATAATGGTGACAAAATATCTAGAACCATTTAATGATCAGGTGCATCACAAAGGGAGTTAAGAGCATCTTCAAAGAATGAGTTAAGATTTGGTAAACTATTTTCCTCCTCTATCAGTGTCATCTAATCTTGACTGAATGGTTCCATAGTCAACCGAAAAAAAATCTCATTTACATGGCCATGATTCAAACAATTTAAGCAGATGAGTGTGTTAGCATTGTCACTGGATTCCATTTATCAGACTAATTAATTGACCAAACATCATAGCAGGACTTGAACACACAATCTAGATTGACGGTTCTATAAAATGCTGAAAGAGCTGTCCACTGTTAAAGGTGTTAGCTTTCAAGTAATTTCTCTTAAACTTTTCAGTTGATGTATAGAAGCCAATGGCATTATTTCAAAATGAACGATAAATTTTCTCTGATGTCCTGATCAGCAATTTCTCTCCAAGCCTCTGACACCAAAACTGGGATCAGGTTTTTTTTGAGTGAAACAGAATGTATCTGCGACTGCACAAACATTTTAGATGAAATAATTTGTGTGTGTGTGTGTGTGTGTGTGTGTGTGTGTGTGTGTGTGTGTGTGTGTGTGTGTGTGTGTGTGTGTGTGTGTGTGTGTGTGTATGTGTTTGAGAGAGAGAGAAAGAGACTATGTGTGCTTATGTGTGTGCCTGTACTTGAGAAAGTGTGAGTGTGAGAGAGTGTACGTGTGAGAATGCATGTGTGAGAGAGGGTCTGTGTAATTGTGCGAGTGTGTAAGTGTGTGTGGCGAGTATATAATGTGGAGAAGTCACTTGTAGTGTGACATGAACCCAAGATTATGACTGAGGCTGTCCTCGTGGGTATGGAACTTAGCTATCAGTCCCTGTTCAGTGATTTTGCATTGTTGTGTATCTTGAAGCCCACCTTGGAGGATGCTTACCCAAAGATCGGAGGCTGGATGTCCTTGACCGTTGAAGAGTTCAGCTACTGGGAGGGAACATCCATGTCCAGTGAGCGTTGTACAGTGTCCATTCATCTGTTGTCATAGCATCTGCATTGGCTGTGTGAGAAAACAAGGTGAATTATTTTTATTTTACAAAAGGTTAACAACCTAACCTAAGTACCATAACAGAATAAAGCCACTGAAAGACAATGGTTCAAGCATTAATTCTGATGAAAGAGCACTGATTTTAAACATTTAAAAAACTTACCTCCTGCTCCTTCATAGCTCCTGAATACTTGCTGAGTATTTCCGGAATTTTCCTATTAAATTCAGTCATGAGACATGGGTATCGTTGGCTTCACCAGCATTTACTGCCTATCACATTAGTCAAGAAGAGGCAAAGACTGTGGTTCTAAAAGGATTAGTGAATGAGATGGGTTTTTACAGAAGTCGGCAACCATTTAATGGTCACCATTACACCCTTAATTCCAGATTTTTATTGAATTCAAATACCACCATCTGCCATGGCAGGGTTTGACCCTGGTTCTTTGGATTCTAGTGACAGGTCTTCCTACTGTGTTTTTTTAAAAATATCCAAATATGATTCTCACTCGGTTGAAATCTCAAATCAGAGTACCTATAAATTTCAACGAAAAGCAAAATTAAAATTTTCCCAAGCATGAACTGGCAGTAAGCAGTATCACATTTTTGACACATTTTGGAATTTGAGAAAACAATGATGTTGACATTTGGTCCACTGATTCCCAATGCAAGTGGAATTGTTCACCACTGGCACAGACTCTCAAAAATTACCCCTAAATCTCAAAATACTTAATTAGGATACATGCATTTCACAATTAGAACTATTAGATTTACTTTGCTACTCCTAGGGCATTAGGCTCCCCACTCATTTTGCCACCATCCACTATGCCACACTTTAGGCAATTTTATCAAGAATTTCCTTTTTATTAACATCCAGCACGTTTTCTTGCTCCTCAATGATAACCTCCTGTGATTGATCACTCACCAAGAAGCTCCATGTGCTGTAATCGACACAAGGCCTCACTGAAATATGAGTAATTGCCATTTTCCACACACTTAAGAGTACTGAGTTCAGTTCTGGTCACCAGGTTACAGGAAGGATGTAGAGGCTTTGGAGAAGGTGCAGAAGAGGTTTACCAGGATGCTGCTTGGTTCAGAGCATATGAGCTACAAGGAGAGGCTAAAAAAAGTTGGGTTTTCTTTTCTGGAGTGGCAGAGACTGAGGGGAGACTTGATAGAAATCTACAAAGTTATGAGATGCATAGATAGGGTTGACAGTCAGATTCTCTTTCCCACAGTTGAAATGTCTAGTATAAGGGGTCATACGTTTAAGGTGAGGGGGGAAAGTTCAGCACAACTAGTCCATTCAACCCATCCAGTTGTGTTGTGCGTATATCCTTTGCTCTGGGCCAACATAGCCACTCCTCAACCATAAAACAAACACTGGAAATTGTTATGCAGCACAATGGCTGTGTTATATTAGTAAACCTTTCCACACTGCTAGAAAGGTATCCAATATTCCACAATTTAACTATTTTCCCTCATTCGCTGAAGGTGCTATTCTCATCAAGACAAAGAACTGAAAAGTAACCACTGTATTCCGGTGCTTTCTCCAAGTTAGCCATCTTTTGATAACTGTTTTCTCAGGGCATTGACGTTTCTGGTGAAATCTCGTGAAGCTGGAGATTAGGTGCTGTATTAAACAGCTACATTTTCAGTGTTGAAGCTTCTCCCATAATACTGTTAGGCAGAAAGTTTCAAGAGTTTGAACCAGTGACAATGTAATCCAAATCAAATAGTGCAAGAGATAGAAGGGTTCTTGAGAGTTTCCCATGACTCAGCCCTTCCAACCTCCTTGGTGATGGAAGTTGCTGCCAAAGAACCTTTGGTGGGTTGCAACGGTAGATCTGGTCAACAGCATCCACATAGCCACAATACTCTGTTTGCGGAAACATTGGATGGAATTCCAATTAAGTAGATTGTTTTGTCCTCAATGGTGTTGAGCAGAAGCATTGTTGAAACTATTCTTATCTATTCAGATAGAGAACATACCATCACACTCCTGACTTGTAACTTCATAGATAAGTGTAAACTATTATGTGTTGGTAGGTTCTATCCATAGAATCAAAAAAGCACAGAACCCCAACTTTTGACTCATCGAAAGAATACTCAAAGAGCAATCCAATTAGATTGACTTTTTCACTTATTCCCATACCTCTGCATTTTTATCTTTTTCAAATAATGATCCAATTGCCATTTGAGGATGACTGTTGGAGTTGCATCCAACACAATGGTCAAACTATTTCCCCTAAAGGGCACCTTTGGAGATTTTCCCAAAGGCCAGTTTTAGGTTTTCAGGGCTCCTTTTGCTTTCTTACTCACTGGTTGACTTCTTGACCAGTCACACAGTGATAATATCTTCTGTGTCTGTGTTGACACAGAGTGGAGTTGGACTCAAAAGTATGATGAGTAAAATGTCCTCTGTAATTATCAACCCTGCATTAAACCTAAAGCCACAGCACAAAGAAAGCATTAACTCCCCAGATGCAATATTAGCAGCAAAAGATGTTTTCAACAATAACTAACACAAAATGCCATTATCAGAAACACACTTTGTGCAGACTGGTGAAGTGACAATTACATGATTACATGCCAGTGTAGTCACCGCCCTTCAAGTAAATCACAGTATGTGAGATGTGCTAAGATATGACATCACACAACCACAAACCTTTATGACAAATTGTCCAACTGATAGTCATCATTTTCATGACAATGTCATCCATTATACTTTTAACATTTTCCATTAGCCATAAAATATCAGAGCACATTTAGGCAATACAGCCTATCAACTATACTCTGGAATTCAATAAGATCATGATTCATTTTATGATCCTCAACTCCACTTTCCTGACCTTTGCCAGTAATCCATGGTTCCCTATCAATTAAAGGCTGTCCATTTCAGCTCTGAATATACTTAATGACCCAGTCATGACAGCCTTCAATGGTACATAACTCCACAGATCCATTATCTTCTCAGCGAAGAAATTCCTCCTCATTCTGTCTTAAATGGATGACTCCTTATTTTGAGATTATACCCTCTCATCCTAGATTCACTGTAAGGGGAAACAACCTGTCTACATCTACCCTGACAAGTTCCCTAATAAACATGTGTTTAAATAAGGTCTCCCCTCACTCTTCTAAATCCCAGTGAGTTGAAACCAAACTTACTCAACATCTTCTCATAAGAAAATTCTTTCATGCCCAAGATCAGTTTTGTAAACCTTCTTTGGAATGCCTCAAAATCCAATAAATCTTTCTCCAGACAAGGAGATCAAAACTGTTCAGTCTTCCAGCTATGCTATAACTAGTGCCCTGTTTTAGCAAGACAAAACTATTTTTCTCCTCCATTCCCTTTGAAATGAAGGGGAACATTAAATTTGCCTTCCCTATTATCTGCTGAAAATGGATGCTAATTTTGTTGTGATTCATGCGTTGGGATCTCAAAATTCCCCTGAGCTGCAACTTTCTGCAATCTTTCCCCATCTAAATAAGATTCAGTCCCTGTATTCTTCCTGCCAAAGAGCATAATCTCTCATTTCTTTTTTACATTATATTCAGTGTGTCAGAGCCATACAGCAGGGAAACAGTAACTTTGGTCCGAGATCATGGGAACTGCAGATGGAGGACAATCCAAGATAACAAAGTCTGGGGCTGGATGAACACAGCAGGCCGATCAGCATCTTAGAAGAACAAAAGCTGACGTTTCGGGCCTAGACCCTTCATCGCAAAACTTGTCCATCCCGAACATAATCCCAAATTTAACTAGTCCCACCTGCACGCTCCTGGCCCATATCCCTTCAAACCTTTTCTGTTCGTGGACTTATCCAAATGTTTTTTAAACATTGCAATTGTACTCACATCCACCACTCCCTCAAGAAATTCATTCTACACGTGAACCATTCTGTGTAAAAGAAAATGTCCCCATGTCATTTTAAAAATCTCTCTTCTCTCAGCTTAAAAACATGACCCCTAATCTTGAAATTCCCCGATTCTAGGGCAAAGACAACAACCATTAACTCAATCCACACCAAGCTCTACAAGGTTGCCTCTCAAACTCCTATGCTCCAGTGAAAAAGTGTCCCAGCTTTTCTTTATAACTCAAACTTTCCATACCTGGTAACATCCTGATAAATCTATTCTGAACCCTCTCCAGCTTAATAATATCCTTCCTATAACTGGGCGACCAGAACTGGACACAATATTCCAGAAGGGACCTCATCAATGTCTTGTACAACCTCAACTTGACTTCCCAACTCCTGTACTCAGTGCTTTAAAAGTTATACGCTACTACCTATACATGGCATTCTTAGCAAGTTTGAAGCAATAATGACATCATGTGTACATTTTGTTTTGTGCTGATTTGGATAAAGAAAATGGTGGAATCAACTGACATCTGAACAAAGGTAAGGCCTCTTCAATGTAGAAAACATTTTTGTGATTTTTATATTTGCATTTTATTCTAGATGTGTTTTCTTGGGTTGGAACTATTTTTCAACATCTTTCTCTAAACATTGGAAGTGTCCTGGCCCTCTTGTAAACCTTTTTTTTAGAAAGAGAGCCAGGCAGATATCTTTACATTTGCAAACACTCTTTACGCAGCTACAATATCAGACCTATGGACAGTCTGGATGTTTTGCTTACTGTTTTTACTGTAATTATAAACCTACAGCTTACTGACGAAAGACACCACACTGATTCCATTACATAAACAGAGTGAATGAAGGCAAGGTGTGTACCGGTGTACCAGAACATCACATGTTGAATCATGCAACAATCATACAAGTACAATCTTGTTTGGGCTAGAATCTCAGCCATTGTACAACAGTGAATACAGTATCAAAAGTGAGCTGAGGAAGGGTCACTGGACGCGATACGTTAACTCTGAATTTTTTCTTCACAGATGCTGTCAGAATTGTTGACCTTTTCCAGCAACTTTGTTTTGTTTCTGATTTACAGCATCCGCAGTTCTTTTAGTTTTTTTACTGAATACAGAATGATAGTCTCCCACTTTAAAAAATGAACCAGTTGCATTTCCAGCAACAATCCAACAGCTGTCTCAAAGATGACCAGATTTATTGAATTAAGGTTTTCAATTTACCATAGTGATAATTTCTACCCCAATTATCACAGCTACTACACCACCTATTCAATAACAGCTCCATCGTATCCACACATATATATTTCCAGGAGGCTCAGCAATATCAGTCCTTGACAATCCTGCCTTCCAGAAGTCAAGTACCTGACCATGACCACTCCTGTGAATAGTCAACCTGAGACTGATCTCCACATTCATCTAAATCTTGAAGTGAATTGACATTTGGTTTTTGACACTGTTTCTGTGCTGTTACTGGTCAATGAATATAAATGATTTTTAGTTGATTGTTCCATCATGGTACATGATGTCTGCTAAATACTTCATTTCAGACTGACTGTAAATAATGCAAACAGTAAATCATTGGTCCAAGGCTTTCCATAAAGAACACATACATTCCTTTGTAGTGCTGAGCACAGTCCACAATGCAGAATTTCCCTGTATGACTGACGTGCTCAAGGCTGCCACATTGAGTTCTCGCAGCAACAGATTCCATCCATGCTGGATGTCTCCTCTGCAATGAGTGAAGTTGGTATCATTGCCACTGACATAAAAATAATGAGAGAAAGTGAGAAGGACTGTTCATAACTCTGTGTACATGAACAAACACAATCTAGAAACAATCAACAGTGTTTGAAAAACATCTGTTTTCTCATGCAACCTTTCGAAAACACAAAAGTCCCTGCATGCGCCAAATCCTGAAGTTTTGCACATCCCCAGTTCTTACCACTGATGGCAAATTACTACCTGAATAGCTGTAAATTGGGATTGGGGGGGTATGCAGCAGGACCTGGGTATCCTTGTGTGCCAGTTGCTGAAGGTAAGCATACAAGAGCAGCAGGTGGTAAAGAAGGCAAATGGTATGTTGGCTTTCATTACTAGATGCGTTGAGTACAGGAGTAGGGATGTATTGTTGCAGTTATACAGGGCTTTGGTGAAGCCACACCTAGAATATTGCAGGCAGTTTTGGTCTCCTTTTCTGAGGAGAGATTCTCTTGCTCTCGAGGGAGTGCAGCGAAGGTTTACCAGGCTGATTTCAGGGATGGTGGGAATGACATATGAGGAGAGGTTGACTAGTTTGGGATTGTTTTTGCTGGAGTTCAGACAGATGAGGAGGAACTCAGCAACTTATAACATTCTGACAGGACTAGACAGGGTACATGAAGGGATGATGTTTCTGAGGGTGGATGTGTCTAGAACCAGGGGTCACAGTCTAAAGATGTGGGAGCGATGATTTAGGATGAAGATGAGGTGACATTTCTTCACCCAAAGAGTGGGGAGCCTGTGGAATTCATTACCACAGGAAATAGTTGATGCCAAAACACTGAATGAATTTAAGAGGCAGCGAGATGTAGCAATTGCGGCAAATGGGATCAAAGGTTACGGGGAGAAAGAAGGATTGGACTACTGAGTTGGACAATTGGCCATGATCATGATGAATGGAAGAAGAGGCCTGAAGGGCTGAATAGCCTCCTCGAGCTCCTATCTTCTATGTTTCCGCGTTTCTATGTCATGCCCACAGCTGCCTGAACCCTAGCTCTGGCTCACCCACACTAATGTCTCTCCTTTCAGACATTCCTTAAAACATTATCTCTTTAACAATCTGGTCATGATTCCAATTATCTCCAGATGTAGAATCCATGCAAAACTTTTATTGTTAACACTATGGCTAATGCTATGCACCTTACAAACTGAGATATTGCATAGCTGGGTGCAAAAAGTGTAGGTCAGCGAGTTACAGCAGATGGAACTTGGCTGAATGTCATCAGCAGCAGAGGTCTGGGCCATCTTGGTAAATTATAGAGGCTTGCTCACACTGCATTAGCACAATCAAGTCAAAGATGTAATAAAAGCATGGATGAATCTCTCAGCAGTTGAAAAGGTGAGGCAGACACTTATGTGCTCTTCACCACAAACCACTTAAATCTAAAAAAAGACCTGCCCAGTCTCAGTCAGTAGCAGCAATAAGTCATTTTTTAAGGCAGAACCTGTCTTTATACTTGTGGCTGGAATTGACAGCAGTATTGCACTCCTGCCTGCAAAGCATTGTGGACTCTGGCAATGTGGAAATCAACATCCTTAACAGCTTCTTTAAATGTCAAGCCTGCAGATAAAAGCATGGACTGGCAAGGCCAAATGTTTTCTGTGTCAACAATTTTATTTAAAAGTCAGAAACTCAGTCAATTAGATATAAAGATGAGATAATTGTTGAAAAGTACATTAAAAATATTAAGTTTTAAGCTTGTTTTAGTTTCCACCTCCGTGTAATTATCATGCAGCTGATATGAAACTCAAGCAGTGCAAGAACATATCACATAAGCAGTCTTAGAACATTTGCAATCCATTTGGATACGGATGACCAAATGGAATTAATCAGCAGTTACTGTGCGATATTGCAAAACCTAACATTAAGTATTGAAAAGTCAGCACACCAGGTGATTAAGTAAGCATGCTTTAAACATCTGCACAGGAAAATGACACACACTTGAATAATATCTTTAATATTAAATTTCTCATCTCTGTTTTTAAAGGCCTCCATCATTTTTCCAAACTGCTGCAAGCTTACAACCTTTCACGATCTCTAAACTCCTAAAACTCTACTCTCTTGTACACAGTAAAAGTCCCACCATTTACAGGGGATGTGCTCCTCAAAAACCATGGAAATGGTGGATTTTGAACATAGCAGACTATACATGTACAGTATAAGTAACGCACAAAGCTTCAGGAAGTTTTAAAGCATAGACAAAAAAGCGAAAATTGGACTCACAATGGTGAAAAGGTGTACAATAAGTTTAGCGTTGAAAAGCAAAAGGCAGGCACACAAAAACATCAGGACTTCACTTTATCTCAGATCTTCATTCATCCCACCCCTGGCGTGCCACCTGAAGTTCCAACTTCTGGAAATCCCCTCCGCCCAGTCACTGGCTCGCTTGGTCCTTAGAAACTTAGTCTTTGATTAAACTTTTGATCACATGTGCTGTACTAACTCAGTGTCAACACTTCTGTAAAGTACTTTTGCTGCATTAAAGGTCTTTGTAAATACAAGTTGTCCTTTCCTACCGGAACACTGTTTCCTGAATCAGAAATACCAAATTGATCCCAATGAGACAAATCTACTAAATTCAGTTACACACCAGTTTGTCCTTTACCCTGAGGGCAATTAAAGCGAAGATCTAATCGAAATCATAACACGAACAAATAGGGCAGAAACAAACAGACCCCATCCCCGAAAACCATTGACCTGAGCACAGGGAGCCGCGCTCTTAGCGCATCTCGTTGACCCCCCAGCCTTCCGGATTTACAGCTCTGAGAATGAATGGAAAAGAATTGACGAAAGAGAGCCCGAATTGTACATCCACTGCCTTCCCGATCTACATGTTGCACCGGAAAATATTCAATGCTTGTTTTAGCTTAGCTGAGATATTCAGCGAAAAAATGAATCGATTTTAATTTTTCTATCGCCCAAATCGTCTTTTGCATTTGCGACAATTTAACTGTTTCAACAACTGCAATGCATTCACCAAAATGCGGGGCCTTGCAGAGGTGAAGTCCCGAGTGGGAAAGAATTATCGTTGAGAATGCTGCCGGGCTGTGACGGTAGTTTTATATTGAGAGATATACACAGCTCGGGGAAATTTCGTTGGGGACGAGGTGCAGCCGCCGCTCGCTTGATCTTTTTCGGTTTGCCAGGGATTACATTTCTTTTAAAATAGAGAGAAAGGGGCTTCTGCCCACTAAACCATCTTGAGAATTCAATTCACAACCCTCCAGCCTCACTTCAGCACAAATCCCTCTGCAGCCCAGCAGCTGAGGTTTAAGCAAACACATCCCAAAATATGTACTCCACAACATTAGAGTCCTCCATCACCCTGACACACACACACACACACTCTCCTCAACCCTTTACGTTTCAGAATAGATTGTCCCTCCGCCTCCCGCTCTGAAAATGTGTGTATTTTAAGCCATTTTCCCATTTTATTTTGCTAAAATCCCATTCCAAAAAAACTCTCGTATCTTCCTTTGATAGAATGTAAAAGAAAACTTTCAGCTGAAAATGGGGAAAATGTCTTCATCCCTCGGCTCCAGAAAGAAATTGCAACGTCAAAGTTAGTTGCAATAATTGTCTGAAAGTGCAGGGAACCCTGGTACAAAATGTGAAAAAAAAACTGCCTCAAAGCCCTGCCTGCGCAATAAAACGGAGCCACAGGAATTCAGCTTTATTTTGTCGCCCTACATTTACAGGGAACGCGCCTTCCTTTCTTCCCAATAGTTGTGAAGTGCAGCTGAGAGCAGCGCACCTTCTCCGCAGGTGGGAACAAGCTCCTGGCAAAACTTGTTGCAGAATTCGCCAAAGTTTTCCCGGCGCAAGAAAACCCTCAATCACTGCGCCGCCGCCTTCTGCTTCATTATTGTTATCACTGTCTAATCACAGGCAGATTCTCAATCCGACCCTATTTCCCTCGCAGAGTTTTCCTGATTCCTTTCAAATCATTTCGACCTGCTCTCACCGACCCGCGAGACGCCCGTCATTGCAAACTTTTTCTGTTCTTTTATTTGCAGAAAGCTATGTCTGGGTTTCTATTTTGTTTTCTCGCGTGTGATATTGTACATTCCCGCAGGAGATGCTGTTTCACAGCGAGAGTGAGTGCCGCGCTGCGGGAAATAGGGGCTTTTGAGTTTTGGCCACCTTTTAAATGTGTCACTGTTAATTTCCTTGCCCCGCGAGTTGTTGCCAAATGGACCACACTGATTTACACGCACACGCCTTTCAGTGGCAATGGACGTATGTAATTTGTTCTGCGAATAAAACTGCGTGGAAGGCGGGGTCAGTTCAGAAGAACCAAAAGATCTACATCACCACAAGAGCAAAGATACCAACTTGTGGAGCTGGATGAGCACAGCATGTCAAGCAGCATCTTAGGAGAACAAAGGTTTACGTTTCGGGCCTAGACCCTTCATCAGAGAGGGGGATGGGGAGAGGGTTCTGGAATAAATAGGGAGAGAGGGGGAGGCGGACCGAAGATGGATAGAGGAGAAGATAGGTGGAGAGTACAGGTAGAGAGGTAGGGAGGGGATAGGTCAGCCCGGGGAGGACAGACAGGTCAAGGGGACGGGATGAGGTTAGTAGGGAGGAAATAGAGGTGCGGCTTGAGGTGGGATGAGGGGATAGGTGAGAGGAAGAAGAGGTTAGGGAGGCGGGGACGAGCTGGTCTGGTTTTGGGATGCAGTGGGGGGGAGGGGAGATTTTGAAGCCTGTGAAATCCACATTGATACCATTGGGCTGCAGGGTTCCCAAGCGGAATATAAGTTGCTGTTCCTGCAACCTTCGGGTGGTATAAATATGGCACTGCATGAGGCCCAGGATGGACATGTCATCTAAGGAATGGGAGGGGGAGCTAAAACGGTTCGCGACTTGGAGGTGCAGTTGTTTATTGCGAACCGAGCATAGGTGTTCTGCAAAGCGGTCCCCAAGGCTCCGCTTGTTTTCCCCAATGTAGAGGAAGCCACAATGGGTACCGTGGATACAGTACACCACAATGGCAGATGTGCAGGTGAACATCTGTTTGATGTGGAAAGTCATCTTGGGGCCTGGAATGGGGGAGGCCAATTGAAACCGTTAGAGCAGGTTAGTCTTGGCAGTTTCCAGCCATCAGAGCTGGAAAGAAGTCTTATGTTGTTCAGCTGTTTGAGTAGCCATGGATGGAATAAAGAAATCGAAGCATATCTTCGAATTCAGTGAGGAAGAGTCCATGACTTAGTGTGTCCATGTGTCTCTGGACCAGACAAGGAGAAGCACATCTTCTGAACATAATGAAAGTCACAAAAGTGTCCTGATACCAACCCCTGGAAAACTCCGTTACAAATTTCCTCCAGCCAGAAAAATATTAATGAACAATTTCTATGTTTTACGTAACTCGGCCAATTTTGTCCCCATGTCATAACTGACCCTTTTAATCCATGAGCTGTAACTATTCTCAAAAGTCTATTATGTAGTACAGCACTGAATGCCTTTCATATGTCCATTTGTGCTGCATCAATGGCAAATAGGCTCTTCCCCAGCACCTGTCAGAATCACAGAATACAGCAGCTACTGCTGTGAAAAAGGGGTTAGCTTTAAACTCCCCCAGCTCCCCTCCAGCATAGGGAACATGACTGCATTAGGGTATGTTGGATATTTCTGGTGGAGCTGTGATCAACATCTCTGGCCAGAAGTGCCAAGCTCCTTCTTATACAATGTAGAAGGAGCAGAGTGGCAGACTGACTGAGCAATCAGAAAAGTGGCTCAATGTTTCAGGATGCTTCTCCTTCAATCGAGGTTTAGCTGAATGGTTTATAATTCATGGGTTTATTCTTAGAAATGTTTTGAAGAATAGGGTAATGTTTGTATTTCTTCAGTCTTCTAACACCACCTATGAACCTAGAGAATTCAATAATTATATGCACTCCCTCTGCAATTTCCATTCTCACTTCCTTCAATAGCCATGGAAGCATCTCATCTAGCTCCAGTGCCTTGTCAATTCCAAATACAGTCAGTTTATCCAATAGCTTTTCCTCTTCTATTCGGCAAATCCTCTACTGTCACCATGGCCTGGGTAGCGTCTACTTCCTTGGTAAAGATCACTTAATACCCGAGCCATGTCCCCTACCTCCACATGCAAGTCTCTTTTATGGTCCCTCATCACCTTCCAACTCTTTTCACGAAATATGTTCCCAGAGGAGACTTTGAGATTGATCTGATGACACATGCCACCTTTCTTTCAGAATCTTTGCTTCAGTTCTTTGCCATTTCAACTCCCTTCAGAATGTTGCATATTCAGTTTCAATTCCCTAATGTACACGAGAGCTGACATGTGCCGAATGCATACTTTTTCTTCTCTATTTTAATTTCTATCTTTTTCCTTTCAGGGATTTTTGTATTTGTGCCGAGTTTTCCTTCTGGGGGAATAGGCCTTGACTGTGTATGATCCATCTTCTCTTTGAATGTATCCCATTGTTGAGATCCAGATTTTCCCACCAATAATTGGTTGAAGTCTAACTGGCCCAACACCACTGAAGTGAGCACACGAATAGTGAATGATTCTGACCGTGGGTTGTAAACTGTATCAGAGATAATGGGAACTGCAGATGCTGGAGAATTCCAAGATAACAAAATGTGAGGCTGGATGAACACAGCAGGCCAAGCAGCATCTCAGGAGCACAAAAGCTGACGTTTCGGGCCTAGACCCTTCATCAGAGAGGGGGATGGGGTGATGGTTCTGGAATAAATAGGGAGAGGGGGGAGGCGGACTGAAGACGGAGAGAAAAGAAGATAGGTGGAGAGGAGAGTACAGGTGGGGAGGTAGGGAGGGGATTGGTCAGCCCAGGGAAGACGGACAGGTCAAGAAGGTGGGATGAGGTTAGTAGGTAGGAAATGGAGGTGCGGCTTGAGGTGGGAGGACGGGATGGGTGAGAGGAAGAACAGGTTAGGGAGGCAGAGACAGGCTGGGCTGGTTTTGGGATGCAGTGGGGGGAGCGGACAAGCTGGGCTGGTTTTCGGATGCAGTGGGGGAAGGAGAGATTTTGAAGCTGGTGAAGTCCACATTGATACCATTGGGCTGCAGGGTTCCCAAGTGGAATATGAGTTGCTGTTCCTGCAACATGCGGGTGGCATCATTGTGGCACTGCAGGAGGCCCATGATGGACATGTCGTCTGAAGAATGGGAGGGGGTGTTAAAATGGTTCACGACTGGGAGGTGCAGTTGTTTATAGCGAACCGAGTGGAGGTGTTCTGCAAAGTGGTCCCCAAGCCTCCGCTTGGTTTCCCCAATGTAGAGGAAGCCACACCGGGTACAATGCATACAGTATAATACATTGGCAGATGTGCAGGTGAACGTCTGCTTAATGTGGAAAGTCATCTTGGGGCCTGGAATGGGGGTGAGGGAGGAGGTGTGGGGGCAAGTGTAGCACTTCCTGCGGTTGCAGGGGAAGGTGCCGGGTGTGGTGGGGTTGGAGGGGAGTGTGGAGCAAACAAGGGAGTCACGGAGAGAGTGGTCTCTCCGGAAGGCAGACAAGGGTGGGGATGGAAAAATGTCTTGTGTGGTGGGGTGGGATTGTAGATGGCGGAAGTGTCGGAGGATGATGCGTTGTATCCGGAGGTTGGTGGGGTGGTGTGTGAGAACGAGGGGGATCCTCTGGGGGCGGTTGTGGCGGGAGTGGGGTGTGAGGGATGTGTTGCGGGAAATGTGGGAGACGCGGTCAAGGGCGTTCTCAACCACTGTGGGGGGAAAGTTGCGGTCCTGGAAGAACGTGGACACCTGGGATGTGCGGGAGTGGAATACCTCATCCTGTGAGCGGATGCGGCGGAGGCGGAGGCATTGGGAATAGGGGATGGAATTTTTGCAAGCGGGTGGGTGGGAAGAGGTGTATTCTAGGTAGCTGTGGGAGTCAGTGGGCTTGAAATGGACATCAGTTTCTAGCTGATTACCTGAGATGGAGACTGAGAGGTCCAGGAAGGTGAGGGATGTGTTGTAGATGGCCCAGGTGAAATTGAGGTTGGGGTGGAAGGTGTTGGTGAAGTGGATGAACTGTTTGTGTTCCTCTTGGGAGCAAGATGTGGTGCCGATACAATCATCAATGTAACGGAGGAAGAGGTGGGGGTTGGGGCCTGTGTAGGTGCGGAAGTGTGACTTCCACGTAACCTACAAAGAGGCAGGCATAGCTGGGGCCCATGCGGGTTCCCATTGCCACCCCCTTTGTCTGTAGGAAGTGGGAGGAATCGAAAGAGAAGTTGTTGAGGGTGATGACGAGTTTGGCTAGGCGGATGAGGGTGTCGGTGGAGGGGGACTGGTCAGGCCTGTGGGACAGGTAGGAGCAGAGAGCCTTGATGCCATCTGCATGAGGAATACAGGTGTATAGGGACTGGTGAAAATGAGGTGTTGGGGGCCAGGGAATTGGAAGTTCTGGAGGAGGTGGAGGGTGTGGGTCGTGTCACGGACATAGGGAGTTCCTGGACAAAGGGGAGTAAAGGAACAGCAACTCATATTCTGCTTGGGAACCTGCGAAGCTGCGTTTTACAAAGATTCCCCCTGTCCTGGTTGTTTTCATACTCAATGTCCCCATTTTAAAGCACAAAATCCCACACTCGTTTTTGACTGTTTTCAAAACATGGCCAACCATTTTCAATGATTTCTCTACTTTGTGTGGGTCGCCAGCTTATCCTGCACATGTGAAACCGCATGAGCATTGTGACTTTCATGTCATTCCTTATCTTCCCAGGCAAAACAAATTGTTTCTCAATCTCTGAATTCAAGTTCACCAGCCATATTGCTGCCCATTCTACGAGCCTTTCTTTGTTCTTTTCAGGTTCCTCACTATTTTACTCACTGTTCAGAAAATCTTCCACGTTTTGCATCATGTGCAAATTTCGAAATCGCACTGGGCAGATCCAAATCTCGATCATTATATACAGATTGGGGTGGGGTACCTTCACTTCACTTCCCCTCCATACCCTCTGCCTACTCACTCACTTTGGGACACTTCACCATCTTTCTCCTTTGTCGACCAGCACTAACAGCTGTGCCATCTTCTTTCGTCTCATCGAACATAGAACAGTAGAGCACAGCGCAGGCCTTTCAGCGCACAACGTTATGCCAACCTATTACCCTCAGTCAATCCCTCCCTGTGTCTCACTCCAGGAGAAAGCAATTGCCGCATTATAGGAAAGATGTGGAAGCTTTCGAGAGGGTGCAGATGACCTTGTGATCTTTCAGGGGCCTATTCTCTCCCTAGTTTCTCTTTTTGACCTTAATATATTTACTTTGTCTCTTTGGATCATCCTTAACCCAATTTGTCAAAGCCATCTCACGTCCTCTTTTACCCGCCAAATTTCCCTCTTGAGTATGTTCCTATTGCCCTTATACTCATCTCAGGATTCACTCGATCCCTGCTGCTTATTGCTGCCAGAAGCCATCGTCTTTTTCTTGACCAATTTCATTCATCTGCTGCACTTTGCTTTCATATGATGTGTACACTGTACAGCATTTGAATTCAACACTTTCTGCTATTGGTGAATTCTCACACATACTTTATATATTTTCTTTCAGACGCGTATTAAATTAAATGAGTGGTTTAATCCAAACGATGTTGTTCTTGGATGCCAAAGATAAACCAGCCTATTGGTTTTGGTAATCACAGTAGAGGTTGCTGATTCATTTCGAATACATTGCTGGATACAATTAGCCAGATAGGATTGCTGTTGCGTTTCGTGAACAGAGCATAGCTCTGTAGTCTATTTTCCACGTCGCTGCCAAATGATTCAAAATGTAATTTCATGCCTTTAGCTAATGAAACTGACAAATGAAATGAAGGTGAGCGTTATTCAACAAAACAACCCTCATTTATATTGCACCCTGTATGTATTATCACATTCACAGGAATCGTATCAAACAAAATTTAACGCCAAGCCCCCAGGAAAACGTTAGGCACGTGACTGCAGCTTGAACAGACAGACTTTGAACACACCTTCATGGAGGGAACAGAGGTCAAGGGAGAGTCTAATGCATTAACATCTCAATATACTTCAGTAAAAAGAATGGATGTTGCATTTGTATTTGAGTAGCAATAAAAATATCTGAAACTGTGGGCTGTATTACTGCATTACTTATATGAGGATTTCAAACATGTCGCGATGTCATTAACAACTATTTTGTCTTTTGAACATTCAAAGCTAAAGAACTTAAGCCGGCAAACATATGAAGTTCTAGTTGCAATGACTTAATGACAACTTTGCATTTCAATCAAACAAATACCTGATTTTCACACGAGTCTTTTTTCTTATTTGCTGAACTTACCTTTAAACACGCAGGTACCTGCCTGTGAAGACGGTTTTCTAACTTCCCAGGTGCCATTGCTGCTCACGTTCCAGCAGCAGAACCAGCAATGACAGAACAACTGCACTCCAAATAAAAAGAGAAAGTGCTGTGAAAGCTCAACAGATCTGCCGGCATCTGTGGAGAGAGAAAACCAGAGTTAATGTTTCCAATCCAGCTGAACTCTTCTTCAGAACTGAAAGGAGCTGGAAAGTGATGGCTATTGTGCATTGATAGATGAGTCTGAGACAAATGTGTTGATTGTTTGGTCAGTGACTCTGATTGGTGCAGATGTTACTGCAGAGAATGCACCAGCTACTAATGTGTGACAATTACCACGAGTCACCATGATCAAGAATACTCCAATCATCATCATTACCTGATGCCTTCTCCGTGGTAACACTTCCACAAAACAGAGTGCACATGCCACCAGGTGAAGTTTTAGATTCTTGAGGTGGAATCTGAATGACATGAGCTGAAGCCAGATTTGTGACAGACTGGATGTGAAGTCCAGCAAGGCCTTTCTCGCTGACAGGAGCATCTTGCTGCATCTTATATGTTTTTGCTGAATGGCACCGCATGTTTCTCACCAGGCAGCTGTGAGCTGCTCAGTAATTTTGCTCAGCAAAGAGCTCAGCAGGTCTGTCAGTTTTGAAGAAAGATCACCAGACCCGAAAAGGTAACTCTGTTTTTCCCTTCACAGATGCTGCCAGGCCTGCTGAGCTTTTTCAGACACTTTGTTCTTGTTCCTGATTTACAGCATTTGCAGTTCTTTTGGTTTTTATTCAGCCTCAGTGTGTCACCAAACAGGTTGGCCATCAAGAAATGGAACATGGAAATCAGAGCCACTTCAGGTCACTGCTTGCTCCAAAGGACCTCCACACGGGATACTGACCAGCAACATCTCAGGGCACGCTCCATGGCCCCCAACAAAATGCAGCCAAATTCACAAACGGTGGCATTTGATATGTGCCAGCCCCTAAGAATCCTCATGGCACATCTTCAGTTCATTTCTACACTCAAATGCTGCACCACCAAATGTCCTTGTGTAGTTGCAGCAAGGGGCACATTCACCCAGTTCATGGACTCGGTCGGGCTGCAGCTCCGGGCTCTACATTTGCTTTAAAGCATCAAATAGCCTGAGCCAACCTGGATAAACTCAGCATCCTTGTCTCGCCTTGCCTTTGCGCACTTTTCTCCCTTTGGCTACAATGCGGGGCTCATTACCTCTGTCTTGCATGACTGTTTAGTGCAGACACAAAGGCAGGAACCCTGTTATGTTGTCAACAGGGATAGACTTCACCCATGGAGTCCCATCACAGTAACACGAGGATGGTATTCAGTACCAGTTCAGTGTCTTGGTAAATCTCAGTCAGCTGCTTAGGGTGGTTAGAGTCAGGATCCTATCCATGTGAGGGGTGAGGAGTCGACTGTTGAGCAGCCCACCACTCATCTTGAGTCTTTCTGCCCGAATGTCAGCATTTTTCCTCCTGGAATGAGAGACATGCAGGAGATGAAAGTGTGTGGCACATCAGGTAGGGAGGGGTTCAGGCAAGTGAGTAGGCAGCACAGAGACCATGCAGGGTTAGTATTGTTGGGTGTAGGAGTGGATGAGGGTGTGCGAAGGAGATGCTGTTAACAACGGTACAGCATGATCCTCGGAGGGAGTTGGTTATAGTTGCGGCAATCCTGAGGTGGCAGAGGGAAGTTGATGACACTACGCTGGGAGGTGGAAAAGGGCATTTACCTTCTTCCTGCAGTGCTGGGTAATCCTCCAGATGACTCAGATTGTCCTAACTCATGGTGCAACTTTGGAGCAGGCTGATGAGGGCAGGGCCCCAGGCCATTACTGTTACTGCTGGGGCTGGGGGCAAAGAAGGAGAGAGGAGTAAATCCTGTGTCAGCTCCACCCTGTGCAGGAAAATTATCCCTCTTGCCAAGGTCAGAGCAAATGTCAGGTAATGGATAGGGAAGCTCCAGAAAACAGTGTTGGTCCAGGAGCACAATGGGCTGTGGTATCGAGGTGGCTAATAGTTGTTCTTAAACTGTGAACTTCACAGCCTACTCGACAAATCTAGTCCACAGCAACCCAATATTAACATGGGACAAGTATTCACATTCTCACTCAGCCATTTTTTAAAGTGTTTCTCGAAGATGAAACCACAAAGATATCTGCAAGTTGTGAACCTCTGCCAAGAAAGGATGGGGAGTGGGCAGCCCTGTCATTTTCACCCAAATTTCTCTATTTTTGAAGTGTCTTTGACACTTCCTGCTGTTACATTCCATCAGTCTCACACAGGACCTTGATATTCGGTCATTTTATCTCTGTAGCAGTCCTTTTTGAAAGGAACAGACTTGGAAAATAGGAGTTTAAAACTCCAGTAGTATTCTATTATTATGAGGCATTGCGACATGCCCTTCCACATCACTGCCATTTTTTCCACAAGCCTGAATTCCATTGCCCTTCAAAAACCCATCAATCTCAGATTTGACATGGACCTTCCCACTCAACCATCGTAATATCAATACGTTACTGGGGACAGACTACCAAACCTTTACTAACTTTCATGTGCATGATGGTTTCTCATATCATCCCTTAAATAGCTCAATGCATATTTCAATTCTCGAGTTCTGCTGCTGAGGAAATCCTTCCCTACCATCTCAGAATGCCAACAATGTTTAAAATCTAAAAGAACTGCAGGTGGTGAAATCAAATGAAAACTGAAATTGCTGGAAAAAGCCCAGCAAATGGGTAATGCACCGATGCGATTGAGGCATTTGTCTGTGTGGACTTCAAAGGGTCAGTGGAGACTTGTTGGTCAAATAGGCTGTTTCCACTGTGGGGATTTTACAAATCTATAACCCTGGTAGCATGTGTTGAGAAAAATCAAATTTAATGTTTTGGCTTGGGCTGTGAGAAAGGGTCACTGTACCTGAAACATTGACTCTGACTTCTCTCCACAGATGCTGCCAGACTTGCTGAGCTTTACCAGCAATTCTCATTAGAATATTGTCATGAATTTGCCCTAAATGCTCCATATTCACTCAAATTATTCATAAGGAAGGAAATTGATGGTCATGTCATCAATATAAACTATTTGCATAATTTCATCTTTTGACTGTGAACTGTTTTTCTGGAAAATCTTGCTCAATGACCCAAGGAAGTTTGCATTTTTATTGCTCTGTATTTTCACTTAAATTCCTGGTAAATCTGCCAATAGCCAACTTGATACATAATTTACCTCTCAAAAAAGGCGACAGAATACTGTGTTCCCATGTTAGAGAACTGTGCCTTCATCATTGGCAAAAGAGAAAGGGAAGATTAGGGATATTGGTAACTCCTGGGTTAGTTAACATTCAGAATCTTTTACAATGGGAGTAGTGTTTCCTAATAAACATTTCAAAAGATTATCCTGAGTAATACATCATTTCTGTCGAGAATGAGATGTTGGACGTCAAAAACAATAATAATTTAGTGCCTTCAACTATTGGTCAGTTGGCTCCACTGCTTGCCTTCCATTTCTTGTGTCCACCAAGACAAACCAGCCCGCGTCCAGTTTTCATTCATCTCTGAATTTTGCTAAAATCCATTCTGAGTTTGTCTTCCACACAACTGCCTCTGAAATAGCCAATCCCAATGCGCCATTCTGTTCTCATCATTTTTTTTTCTTCTATAGATCTGACTTATTTTGTTTAATATACAAGGAAAAGGAATGGAGTTTGGGCGATTTGGACAGTAACTCCAGATGATGGTAAGAGTAAGCTGCCCCCAAAGGTCATTGATTCAATCTCCAGAAAAAAAAAACAATGAATTTGCTTTTCTTGGCTTCATTAGAAAACATCTACTGATGACATAAAAATCTGATACGCACTGTTTATCATAAACTTTATCTAATTTACATATGAAACCAGTTAATTCATTAGATGTCCCTGATACAGTAAAGATGTGCACTGAGCCTAATGTTGTAGTTTGTAGGGGAGGTGATGGCCTAGTGGTGATATTGTTGCACTGTTAATCCAGCGACTCTGATCATGTTCTGGGGACCTCGGTTCTTCGGGTAAGTAACTGAAAAGCTCAATTCTATACCGAAGATTACTCCAAAAATTACCTATATTTCAAACTGGGCTTCTATTATTTTCTCTTATACTTCCTTAAGGTCGAGTACACATTTAAATTTCCTTCTGACAATGCCTGTGTAATAGTGATAATGATGTTCCATTCTCTAACATGCAGTTCTTACAAGCATTGATTATCATCATTTTCTGCTTGCTTTTCAGAGACTCATATGAAAGAACCGTCTCTGCACCTGTCTTTATCCTCGTTGAAAAAGATTTTGAAGTTTACAATTTAATTGGCATCTTTATGTTAAATTGTAATTTAAACTCCACCCACTGTTCATTTTCCTGGTTCACCAATTGCCATGTTATCTGCACCTTAATAAAGCCTGATGAATGGGACCTGCTCAATGCAACTGAACCTCTGATACTCCATTATTAAATCTCCAGATTCACTTTACATTTCTGGTGAAGTATTACACTGCATTAACACTTGCTTCAATTTATAGAAGCATTCAGTGACAGGTTTTGTTATCCTATAGCCAAGACTCTGCAATGGCTGTAACTTTATACTTCCTTCAATCTGATGTCAATTCATCTGTTTTGTTTTAAATGTTAGATGCAAGTCTTTCAGTTTATGTTTTCAGCGCTTTTTTTTGGTGATTCTTAGCCTTATCTGATGATTTACTGTTAGATTTGAATTCTCTATCCCTTCCTGTCATATCTTTCTCCACTCCCTTTTCACTGCAGTTTGATTTATCATATCTTTCCAAATTTCATCCAATGCCCCCATTGCTTCATTGAAACTCCTCTCCACTTCCCTAGTTATGCTGCTCACTTGGACACCAGTCCCAATATGGTTCAGGTGGAGAGCACCCCAACAGGACAGCACTTCCCAAATTCCTCAATACTGGTGCCATGCTCTGTGAGTTAAAGCTCACCTCTCCTGTCACTGCTGTCTTTGAGTTTATTTGTTTAATCTTATTTGCCTTTTGCCAATTGACATGTAACTGAAATAATATTGTAGAAATTACCCAGCCTTGAAATCCTGCTCCTTAAATTTGCTGGATAGCTCCTCCTCCATTGTTCTGCCTGTGTTGTTGCTATCAAAATTGGACCTTCCACTTCCCACTGTTCTTCAAATTCCCCAATTTCATACATTTCTTCCTCCAATAACTTCCTGCACTGAGTTGGCAGGGGGCAACCTGCCCAGGATTAGTTCGGGATGCTGCCCATTTTGCAGGAGGGACGTGCACGAAGGTAGCCAAGAGAAACCGGCACAACAAATTTCCGTCCTTTGCTCTGGGACAGCAGAGCTCCTCCTCACCCATATAACAGAGGTTGGAAATTTCTTACGCAGCACTGCGGTTGTGTTATGTAAGTAAACCTTTCCACAGTATCAGAATAGTATCCTTCTTGAGATTTTTATGAGCCAGCCGTCCCAACCTCCATGGTGATGGAAGTTGCAGCTTTTCAGGTTGCTGCTGAAAAACATTTGATGAGTTGCAGCAGTGCATCCAGTCAATGTTGGTTTCGTTGTGCAAAGCTGTTATCTCACCGAGTTACACATTTCTGTAAAAAACACCACCGCTTTTAAGAAGATGCCAGCAATTTGTAGGAGATTGCAAGGAAGGTCGATTTTGATGTCAAAACTTACTGCATAGAGTAAAATTCCTACAATGTGGAAGCAGGCCATTTGGCCCATTAAGTCCACACTGCCCCATCTGAATGGCATTGGACCCAGACTAGCACTCTACCCGAATCCTATTACTCTGCACTTCCCATGGTAATCGTCATCTCCTGCACATTCCTGGAAACTGTGGGCAATTTGGCACGGCCAACGCACTTAACCTGCACTCCTTTGGATTGTCGGATGAAATCGGGTCACACAGATGAAACCCATGCAGACACGGGGAGAATGTGCAACCTCCACATGGACAGCCACCCTCGTGTTGAATTGAACCTGGGTCCCTGGCACTGTAAGGTGGCACTGCTCACCACTGAGTCACCAATATCTCACCCCCGGTATTCATTTTTGTAGCTTATCAAGCAGATTTTAAGAATATGCCAGCATTGAGGAGATTGCATGAGGAATGGTTAGTAAGTTCGCAGATGACGCCAAAATTAATGGTAGAGTGGACAGTGAAGAAGGTAATCTTGGAGTACAATGGCCTCTTGGTCAACTGGCCAGTCGACCAAAGAATAGCTGATGAAGTTTAATTTTGATAAACGCGCGGTGTTGCATTTTGGTCAGACAAGCCATGGTGCAGCTACCTGGTGTCATCACAGGTAGACAGGATGGTGAAGATGGCATTTGTCATACTCTCTTTCTGCATTCAGAGCATCGAGTACAGGAATGGTTGCAGCTGTACTAAACATTGGTAAGCCCATGTCTGGAGTACAGCATCTAATTCTGGTTGTCCTGCTTTACCAATGGTGTTCCTGAACTGGAAAGGGTCCAGAAAGGGACAGACAAGAATGTTACCAAGACTGGAGGCTTTGAGTTATAAGGAGACACAGCATAAGTTGGAGCATAGGAGGCTGAGGGATGACAGGTCGAGGTTTATAAAATCATGACTGGTATAGACAAAGTGAATAACCAAGGCTTTTTCCCCAGGGTAAGGATTCCAAATCTAGAGGACATAGGTCTGAGTTGAGAACAGAAAGATTTTAAAGTGACCCATGGGGCAACTTTTTGACACATGAGGTGGTGCGTGTTATGGAATGAGTTGCCAAAGGATATGGTCGAGGTGAGTACAATTACAACATTTAAAGGACATTTGGACAGGTACGTGGATAGGAGACATTTAGAGCCCACACACAGCTAAATGGGACGAGTTCAGTTGAGGAATTGTGAATGGCATGGATGAGTTGGTCCAAAGGGTCTGCTTCTGTCCTGTATGATTCTATGACAGTCCCACATGGCTACAATAATCTGATTGTGGAAACACTGGATGAAATACCAATTATGTCGATTGTTTTGTCCTCAAAGGCATTGAGCCAGATCATTTATGAAACAATAGACATGCACTCAGGTACAGTGTATTCCATTACACTCCTGACTTGCGACTTCATAGATAAGCTAAAACAATGTGTTGATAGGTTCTCTCCACAGGATCGTCAAAGCCCATTTACTCATTCCGGGTAATCCAAGATGAAGTGCAGGAAAATATTACAGCTAAAAGGGCTGCTCCTTTTTTAATGGGTTTTCCGTGTTGAAGCCAATTTCCTCAAATTTTTGGGACAGTAATGACTATTTTATACGCTGTTACAATGTTTTGGAAATTTGGGGGAAAAAATGATGAGAACAACAACACCCTTCCAAAAAGGAGGAACAGAGAGAGAGGGAGAGACAGCAGGTACCATGTGGGTGGTGAAACAAATAGAGAAGTAAACGTGCACAGCTAACCACCTCTGCTGTTCGCAACAAGTATCTCTGGACATCAGAGTTCATTCCTGGAAAAATAAACAATCAGTGAGATTCACAGCTGACCTTGGAGAAACCTTTGTGGGAGATCTCACAGCAAGGGAACAGCTGAAGGTGCAAACCTATTGATTCTTTTTGTAAATCCACATTAGTGAGTAGAATAGGAGTTGTGCACATCCCCAGTTCTCACAGCTGCACGACTGATGGCAGATTATGACCTGAATAGCTGTAAATTGGGATTGGGGTCTGTGCTGCAGGACCTGGGTGTCCTTGTGCACCAACTGCTGAAGGTAAGCATGCAGGTGCAGCAGGCGGTAAAGAAGGCAAGTGGTCTGTTGGCCTTCATTGCCTGATATTTTGAGAACAGGACCAGGGATGTGTTGCTGCAGTTATGCACGACCTTGGTGAAGCCGGACCTAGAATATTGCATGCAGCTTTGCTCTCCTTTTCTGACGAAGGATGCTCTTGCTCTCGACGGAGTGCAGCGACGGTTGACCAGGCTGATGCCATGTTGGCAGGACAGATGTATGAGGAGCTGTTGACTAGGTTGGGATTGTTTTTGCTGAAGTTCAGACAAATGAGGGGGTATCTTAGAGACTTATAAAATTCTAATGTCTCTCCTTTCAGACATTCCTTAAAACATTATCTCTTTAACAATCTGGTCATGATTCCAATTATCTCCAGCTGTGGAGTCCATGCCAAATTTTCATTGTTAACGCTATGGCTAATGCTATGCACCTTACAAACTGAGGTATCACTTAATTGGGAGCAAAAGTGTACATCAGTGAGTTACATCAGTAATGGACGGAACTCGGCTGAAGGTCATCAGCAGCACAGTTCTGGACCATCTCACTAAATTATAGAGGCTTGCTAAGACTGCATTAGCACAAGCAAGTCTAAAACATAATAAAAGCATGGATGGAGCTTTCAGCAGTTGAAAAGGGGAGGCAGAAACTTCTGTACTCTTCTTCACAAACCATTTAAATCTAAAAAAGGCTTGTCCAGTCTCAGTAGCAGCGATGTCATTTTTTATAGCAGAACCTGTATTTATACTTGTGGCTGGAATTGACAGCAGTATTGCACTCCTGCCTGCGAAGCATTGTGGATTCTGGCAATGTGGAAATCAACATCCTTAACAGCTTCTTTAAATGTCAAGCCTGCGGATAAAAGCATGGACTGGCAAGGCCAAATGTTTTCTGTGTCAACAATCTCATTTAAAAGTCAGAAACTCTGTCAGTTAGATATAAAGATGAGATCATTGTTGAAAAAGAATCTTAAAACATTAAGTTTAAAATTATTTTATTTTCCACCTCTGTGCAATTATCATGCAGCTGAACTGAAACTCAAGCGGTGCAACGGCACATCACCTAAATTCGTCTGAAAACGTTTGCAATCCACTTAGATAAGCAGTACCAAATGGAATTAATCACCGTTTACCATGCAGTATTGCAAAACTAAACATTAAGAATTGAAAACTAAGCACACGAGGGGATAAAGTAAGGATGTTTTAAACGCCTGGATAAGAAAATGACATATACTTGAAGGATATGTGTAATATTAAACTTCTCATCTCTTTTTAAAGACCTCCATCACTTTTTCTAAACTCCATGAAGCCTATAACCTTTCATGGTATCTAAACTCCGAAATCTACTCGCTTGCGCACAGGAAAAGTCCCACCATTTACAGGGGATGTGTTCCTCAAAAACCACGTCAATGGCGATTTTTTTGCAGTGAACAAAGCAGACGATGCATACTCAGAGTAAGCAGCCCACAAAGCTTCAGGAAGTTTTAAAGCATATAACAAAACTAAGTGAACATTGGACTCGCAATGGTGAAAAGGTGTTCAATAGGTTTAGCGTGGAAAAGCAAAAGGCAGGCACACAAAGACATCAGGACTTGACAGTATCCGAAATTTTCATTCGTCCACTACTGTAGTGCCACCCGAAGTTCCAACTTCTGGAATTCCCCTCCGCCCAGTCACTGGCTCGCTTGGCCCTTGGAAACTTAGTCTTTGATTAAACCTTTGATCACATGTGCTGTACTGCATGTAACTCAGCGCCAACACTTCTGTAAAGTACTTTTGCTGCATTAAATACAAACAGGGCAGAAACAAACAGACCCCATCCCCGAAAACCATTGACCTGAGCACAGGGAGCCGCGCTCTTAGCGCATCTCGTTGACCCCCCAGCCTTCCGGATTTACAGCTCTGAGTATGAATGGAAAAGAATTGACGAAAGAGAGCCCGAATTGTACATCCACTGCCTTCCCGATCTACATGTTGCACCGGAAAATATTCAATGCTTGTTTTAGCTTAGCTGAGATATTCAGCGAAAAATTGAATCGATTTTAATTTTTCTATCGCCCAAATCGTCTTTTGCATTTGCGACAATTTAACTGTTTCAACAACTGCAATGCATTCACCAAAATGCGGGGCCTTGCAGAGGTGAAGTCCCGAGTGGGAAAGAATTATCGTTGAGAATGCTGCCGGGCTGTGACGGTAGTTTTATATTGAGAGATATACACAGCTCGGGGAAATTTCGTTGGGGACGAGGTGCAGCCGCCGCTCGCTTGATCTTTTTCGGTTTGCCAGGGATTACATTTCTTTTAAAATAGAGAGAAAGGGGCTTCTGCCCACTAAACCATCTTGAGAATTCAATTCACAGCCCTCCAGCCTCACTTCAGCACAAATCCCTCTGCAGCCCAGCAGCTGAGGTTTAAGCAAACACATCCCAAAATATGTACTCCACAACATTAGAGTCCTCCATCACCCTGACACACACACACACTCTCCTCAACCCTTTTCGTTTCAGAATAGATTGTCCCTCCGCCTCCCGCTCTGGAAATGTGTGTATTTTAAGCCATTTTCCCATTTTATTTTGCTAAAATCCCATTCCAAAAAAACTCTCGTATCTTCCTTTGATGGAATGTAAAAGAAAACTTTCAGCTGAAAATGGGAAAAATGTCTTCATCCCTCGGTTCCAGAAAGAAATTGCAACGTCAAAGTTAGTTGCAATAATTGTCTGAAAGTGCAGGGAACCCTGGTACAAAATGAGAAAAAAAAAACTGCCTCAAAGCCCTGCCTGCGCAATAAAACGGAGCCACAGGAATTCAGCTTTATTTTGTCGCCCTACATTTACAGGGAACGCGCCTTCCTTTCTTCCCAATAGTTGTGAAGTGCGGCTGAGAGCAGCGCACCTTCTCCGCAGGTGGGAACAAGCTCCTGGCAAAACTTGTTGCAGAATTCGCCAAAGTTTTCCCGGCGCAAGAAAACCCTCAATCACTGCGCCGCCGCCTTCTGCTTCATTATTGTTATCACTGTCTAATCACAGGCAGATTCTCAATCCGACCCTATTTCCCTCGCAGAGTTTTCCTGATTCCTTTCAAATCATTTCGACCTGCTCTCACCGACCCGCGAGACGCCCGTCATTGCAAACTTTTTCTGTTCTTTTATTTGCAGAAAGCTATGTCTGGGTTTCTATTTTGTTTTCTCGCGTGTGATATTGTACATTCCCGCAGGAGATGCTGTTTCACAGCGAGAGTGAGTGCCGCGCTGCGGGAAATAGGGGCTTTTGAGTTTTGGCCACCTTTTAAATGTGTCACTGTTAATTTCCTTGCCCCGCGAGTTGTTGCCAAATGGACCACACTGATTTACACGCACACGCCTTTCAGTGGCAATGGACGTATGTAATTTGTTCTGCGAATAAAACTGCGTGGAAGGCGGGGTCAGTTCAGAAGAACCAAAAGATCTACATCACCACAAGAGCAAAGATACCAACTTGTGGAGCTGGATGAGCACAGCATGTTAAGCAGCATCTTAGGAGAACAAAGGTTTACGTTTCGGGCCTAGACCCTTCATCAGAGAGAGGGATGGGGTGAGGGTTCTGGAATAAATAGGGAGAGAGGGGGAGGCCGACCGAAGATGGATAGAGGAGAAGATAGGTGGAGAGTACAGGTAGAGAGGTAGGGAGGGGATAGGTCAGTCCGGGGAGGACAGACAGGTCAAGGGGACGGGATGAGGTTAGTAGGGAGGCAATAGAGGTGCAGCTTGGGGTGGGAGGAGGGGATAGGTGAGAGGAAGATGAGGTAAGGGAGGCAGGTCGAGCTGGTCTGGTTTTGGGATGCAGTGGGAGGAGGGGAGATTTTGAAGCCTGTGAAGTCCACATTGATACCGTTGGGCTGCAGGGTTCCCAAGCGGAATATAAGTTGCTGTTCCGCCAACCTTCAGGTGGCATAAATATGGCACTGCATGAGGCCCAGGATGGACATGTCGTCTAAGGAATGGGAGGGGGAGCTAAAATGGTTCGCGACTTGGAGGTGCAGTTGTTTATTGCGAACCGAGCATACGTGTTCTGCAAAGTGGTCCCCAAGGCTCCGCTTGTTTTCCCCAATGTAGAGGAAGCCACAATGGGTCCCGTGGATACAGTACACCACAATGGCAGATGTGCAGGTGAACATCTGTTTGATGTGGAAAGTCATCTTGGGGCCTGGAATGGGGGAGGCCAATTGAAACCGTTAGAGCAGGTTAGTCTTGGCAGTTTCCAGCCATCAGAGCTGGAAAGAAGTCTTATGTTGTTCAGCTGTTTGAGTAGCCATGGGTGGAATAAAGAAATCGAAGCATATCTTCGAATTCAGTGAGGAAGAGTCCATGACTTAGTGTGTCCATGTGTCTCTGGACCAGACAAGGAGAAGCACATCTTCTGAACATAATGAAAGTCACAAAAGGGTCCTGATACCAACCCCTGGAAAACTCCGTTACAAATTTCCTCCAGCCAGAAAAATATTAATGAACAATTTCTATGTTTTACGTAACTCGGCCAATTTTGTACCCATGTCATAAGTGACCCTTTTAATCCATGAGCTGTAACTATTCTCAAAAGTCTATTATGTAGTACAGCACTGAATGCCTTTCATATGTCCATTTGTGCTGCATCAATGGCAAATAGGCTCTTCCCCAGCACCTGTCAGAATCACAGAATACAGCAGCTACTGCTGTGAAAAAGGGGTTAGCTTTAAACTCCCCCAGCTCCCCTCCAGCATAGGGAACATGACTGCATTAGGGTATGTTGGATATTTCTGGTGGAGCTGTGATCAACATCTCTGGCCAGAAGTGCCAAGCTCCTTCTTATACAATGTAGAAGGAGCAGAGTGGCAGTCTGACTGAGCAATCAGAAAAGTGGCTCAATGTTTCAGGATGCTTCTCCTTCAATCGAGGTTTAGCTGAATGGTTTATAATTCATGGGTTTATTCTTAGAAATGTTTTGAAGAATAGGGTAATGTTTGTATTTCTTCAGTCTTCTAACACCACCTATGAACCTAGAGAATTCAATAATTATATGCACTCCCTCTGCAATTTCCATTCTCACTTCCTTCAATAGCCATGGAAGCATCTCATCTAGCTCCAGTGCCTTGTCAATTCCAAATACAGTCAGTTTATCCAATAGCTTTTCCTCTTCTATTCGGCAAATCCTCTACTGTCACCATGGCCTGGGTAGCGTCTACTTCCTTGGTAAAGATCACTTAATACCCGAGCCATGTCCCCTACCTCCACATGCAAGTCTCTTTTATGGTCCCTCATCACCTTCCAACTCTTTTCACGAAATATGTTCCCAGAGGAGACTTTGAGATTGATCTGATGACACATGCCACCTTTCTTTCAGAATCTTTGCTTCAGTTCTTTGCCATTTCAACTCCCTTCAGAATGTTGCATATTCAGTTTCAATTCCCTAATGTACACGAGAGCTGACATGTGCCGAATGCATACTTTTTCTTCTCTATTTTAATTTCTATCTTTTTCCTTTCAGGGATTTTTGTATTTGTGCCGAGTTTTCCTTCTGGGGGAATAGGCCTTGACTGTGTATGATCCATCTTCTCTTTGAATGTATCCCATTGTTGAGATCCAGATTTTCCCACCAATAATTGGTTGAAGTCTAACTGGCCCAACACCACTGAAGTGAGCACACGAATAGTGAATGATTCTGACCGTGGGTTGTAAACTGTATCAGAGATAATGGGAACTGCAGATGCTGGAGAATTCCAAGATAACAAAATGTGAGGCTGGATGAACACAGCAGGCCAAGCAGCATCTCAGGAGCACAAAAGCTGACGTTTCGGGCCTAGACCCTTCATCAGAGAGGGGGATGGGGTGATGGTTCTGGAATAAATAGGGAGAGGGGGGAGGCGGACTGAAGACGGAGAGAAAAGAAGATAGGTGGAGAGGAGAGTACAGGTGGGGAGGTAGGGAGGGGATTGGTCAGCCCAGGGAAGACGGACAGGTCAAGAAGGTGGGATGAGGTTAGTAGGTAGGAAATGGAGGTGCGGCTTGGGGTGGGAGGAAGGGATGGGTGAGAGGAAGAACAGGTTAGGGAGGCAGAGACAGGCTGGGCTGGTTTTGGGATGCAGTGGGGGGAGCGGACGAGCTGGGCTGGTTTTCGGATGCAGTGGGGGAAGGAGAGATTTTGAAGCTGGTGAAGTCCACATTGATACCATTGGGCTGCAGGGTTCCCAAGTGGAATATGAGTTGCTGTTCCTGCAACATGCGGGTGGCATCATTGTGGCACTGCAGGAGGCCCATGATGGACATGTCGTCTGAAGAATGGGAGGGGGTGTTAAAATGGTTCACGACTGGGAGGTGCAGTTGTTTATAGCGAACCGAGTGGAGGTGTTCTGCAAAGCGGTCCCCAAGCCTCCGCTTGGTTTCCCCAATGTAGAGGAAGCCACACCGGGTACAATGCATACAGTATACTACATTGGCAGATGTGCAGGTGAACGTCTGCTTAATGTGGAAAGTCATCTTGGGGCCTGGAATGGGGGTGAGGGAGGAGGTGTGGGGGCAAGTGTAGCACTTCCTGCGGTTGCAGGGGAAGGTGCCGGGTGTGGTGGGGTTGGAGGGGAGTGTGGAGCAAACAAGGGAGTCACGGAGAGAGTGGTCTCTCCGGAAGGCAGACAAGGGTGGGGATGGAAAAATGTCTTGTGTGGTGGAGTGGGATTGTAGATGGCGGAAGTGTCGGAGGATGATGCGTTGTATCCGGAGGTTGGTGGGGTGGTGTGTGAGAACGAGGGGGATCCTCTGGGGGCGGTTGTGGCGGGAGTGGGGTGTGAGGGATGTGTTGCGGGAAATGTGGGAGACTCGGTCAAGGGCGTTCTCAACCACTGTGGGGGGAAAGTTGCGGTCCTGGAAGAACGTGGACACCTGGGATGTGCGGGAGTGGAATACCTCATCCTGTGAGCGGATGCGGCGGAGGCGGAGGCATTGGGAATAGGGGATGGAATTTTTGCAAGCGGGTGGGTGGGAAGAGGTGTATTCTAGGTAGCTGTGGGAGTCAGTGGGCTTGAAATGGACATCAGTTTCTAGCTGATTACCTGAGATGGAGACTGAGAGGTCCAGGAAGGTGAGGGATGTGTTGTAGATGGCCCAGGTGAAATTGAGGTTGGGGTGGAAGGTGTTGGTGAAGTGGATGAACTGTTTGAGTTCCTCTTGGGAGCAAGATGTGGTGCCGATACAATCATCAATGTAACGGAGGAAGAGGTGGGGTTTGGGGCCTGTGTAGGTGCGGAAGTGTGACTTCCACGTAACCTACAAAGAGGCAGGCATAGCTGGGGCCCATGCGGGTTCCCATTGCCACCCCCTTTGTCTGTAGGAAGTGGGAGGAATCGAAAGAGAAGTTGTTGAGGGTGATGACGAGTTTGGCTAGGCGGATGAGGGTGTCGGTGGAGGGGGACTGGTCAGGCCTGTGGGACAGGTAGGAGCAGAGAGCCTTGATGCCATCTGCATGAGGAATACAGGTGTATAGGGACTGGTGAAAATGAGGTGTTGGGGGCCAGGGAATTGGAAGTTCTGGAGGAGGTGGAGGGTGTGGGTCGTGTCACGGACATAGGGAGTTCCTGGACAAAGGGGAGTAAAGGAACAGCAACTCATATTCTGCTTGGGAACCCTGAAACCCAATGGTACCAATTTGGACATCACAAGCTTGAAAATCTCCCCTTCCCCCACTCCATCCCAAAACCAGCCCGGTTCGTCCCTCACCCCACTGCATCCCAAAACCAGCCCAGCCTGTCCCCGCCTCCCTAACCTGTTCTTCCTCTCACCCATCCCTTCCTCCCACTTCAAGCTGCACCTCCATCTCCTACCTACTAACCTCATCCCGCCTCCTTGACCTGTCCGTCTTCCCTGGACTGACCCATCCCCTCCCTACCTCCCCGCCTATCCTCTCCTCCCCACTTATTTTCTTTTCTCCCCATCTTCGGTCCGCCTCCCCCTCTCTCCCTCTTTATTCCAGAACCCTCTCCTCGTCCCCCTCTCTGATGAAGTGTCTAGGCCCAAAACGTCAACTTGTGTGCTCCTGAGATGCTGCTTGGCCTGCTGTGTTCATCCAGCTTCACACTTTGTTAACTTGGATTCTCCAGCATCTGCAGTTCACATTATTACTCATCACATGCTGGATAAATATGTTTCTCTCCATTTCTGCTGTTGTTCGTTTACCAACTACAACAAGTTGATGTGTTGGCTAATAGGCACAGTACTACCCTGTATACTTTGTCCAGAACATCCAGGCTATTGAATATCTGTACAAAACTCCTCTCGGGCTTTTCAAAGGAGTGTAGCCCGAACTTGGCCAATGTATCGGCAGAAATGAAGGCTCTCATCAACATGGGCTTTCTTATTAATCTTGTCTCCAGTATCTACATTGTGGTGCCCAAAACTGGGTGCAACCCCAAGTTGAAATGGAAGCTGCGTTTTACAAAGATTCCCCCTGTCCTGGTTGTTTTCATACTCAATGTCCCCATTTTAAAGCACAAAATCCCACACTCGTTTTTGACTGTTTTCAAAACATGGCCAACCATTTTCAATGATTTCTCTACTTTGTGTGGGTCGCCAGCTTATCCTGCACATGTGAAACCGCATGAGCATTGTGACTTTCATGTCATTCCTTATCTTCCCAGGCAAAACAAATTGTTTCTCAATCTCTGAATTCAAGTTCACCAGCCATATTGCTGCCCATTCTACGAGCCTTTCTTTGTTCTTTTCAGGTTCCTCACTATTTTACTCACTGTTCAGAAAATCTTCCACGTTTTGCATCATGTGCAAATTTCGAAATCGCACTGGGCAGATCCAAATCTCGATCATTATATACAGATTGGGGTGGGGTACCTTCACTTCACTTCCCCTCCATACCCTCTGCCTACTCACTCACTTTGGGACACTTCACCATCTTTCTCCTTTGTCGACCAGCACTAACAGCTGTGCCATCTTCTTTCGTCTCATCGAACATAGAACAGTAGAGCACAGCGCAGGCCTTTCAGCGCACAACGTTATGCCAACCTATTACCCTCAGTCAATCCCTCCCTGTGTCTCACTCCAGGAGAAAGCAATTGCCGCATTATAGGAAAGATGTGGAAGCTTTCGAGAGGGTGCAGATGACCTTGTGATCTTTCAGGGGCCTATTCTCTCCCTAGTTTCTCTTTTTGACCTTAATATATTTACTTTGTCTCTTTGGATCATCCTTAACCCAATTTGTCAAAGCCATCTCAC
The DNA here is from genome assembly GCF_030684315.1 of Stegostoma tigrinum. NCBI lineage: Eukaryota > Metazoa > Chordata > Chondrichthyes > Orectolobiformes > Stegostomatidae > Stegostoma > Stegostoma tigrinum. The sequence goes on along the minus strand of NC_081377.1, from coordinate 38,300,430 downwards.
GTCCTCTTTTACCCGCCAAATTTCCCTCTTGAGTATGTTCCTATTGCCCTTATACTCATCTCAGGATTCACTCGATCCCTGCTGCTTATTGCTGCCAGAAGCCATCGTCTTTTTCTTGACCAATTTCATTCATCTGCTGCACTTTGCTTTCATATGATGTGTACACTGTACAGCATTTGAATTCAACACTTTCTGCTATTGGTGAATTCTCACACATACTTTATATATTTTCTTTCAGACGCGTATTAAATTAAATGAGTGGTTTAATCCAAACGATGTTGTTCTTGGATGCCAAAGATAAACCAGCCTATTGGTTTTGGTAATCACAGTAGAGGTTGCTGATTCATTTCGAATACATTGCTGGATACAATTAGCCAGATAGGATTGCTGTTGCGTTTCGTGAACAGAGCATAGCTCTGTAGTCTATTTTCCACGTCGCTGCCAAATGATTCAAAATGTAATTTCATGCCTTTAGCTAATGAAACTGACAAATGAAATGAAGGTGAGCGTTATTCAACAAAACAACCCTCATTTATATTGCACCCTGTATGTATTATCACATTCACAGGAATCGTATCAAACAAAATTTAACGCCAAGCCCCCAGGAAAACGTTAGGCATGTGACTGCAGCTTGAACAGACAGACTTTGAACACACCTTCATGGAGGGAACAGAGGTCAAGGGAGAGTCTAATGCATTAACATCTCAATATACTTCAGTAAAAAGAATGGATGTTGCATTTGTATTTGAGTAGCAATAAAAATATCTGAAACTGTGGGCTGTATTACTGCATTACTTATATGAGGATTTCAAACATGTCGCGATGTCATTAACAACTATTTTGTCTTTTGAACATTCAAAGCTAAAGAACTTAAGCCGGCAAACATATGAAGTTCTAGTTGCAATGACTTAATGACAACTTTGCATTTCAATCAAACAAATACCTGATTTTCACACGAGTCTTTTTTCTTATTTGCTGAACTTACCTTTAAACACGCAGGTACCTGCCTGTGAAGACGGTTTTCTAACTTCCCAGGTGCCATTGCTGCTCACGTTCCAGCAGCAGAACCAGCAATGACAGAACAACTGCACTCCAAATAAAAAGAGAAAGTGCTGTGAAAGCTCAACAGATCTGCCGGCATCTGTGGAGAGAGAAAACCAGAGTTAATGTTTCCAATCCAGCTGAACTCTTCTTCAGAACTGAAAGGAGCTGGAAAGTGATGGCTATTGTGCATTGATAGATGAGTCTGAGACAAATGTGTTGATTGTTTGGTCAGTGACTCTGATTGGTGCAGATGTTACTGCAGAGAATGCACCAGCTACTAATGTGTGACAATTACCACGAGTCACCATGATCAAGAATACTCCAATCATCATCATTACCTGATGCCTTCTCCGTGGTAACACTTCCACAAAACAGAGTGCACATGCCACCAGGTGAAGTTTTAGATTCTTGAGGTGGAATCTGAATGACATGAGCTGAAGCCAGATTTGTGACAGACTGGATGTGAAGTCCAGCAAGGCCTTTCTCGCTGACAGGAGCATCTTGCTGCATCTTATATGTTTTTGCTGAATGGCACCGCATGTTTCTCACCAGGCAGCTGTGAGCTGCTCAGTAATTTTGCTCAGCAAAGAGCTCAGCAGGTCTGTCAGTTTTGAAGAAAGATCACCAGACCCGAAAAGGTAACTCTGTTTTTCCCTTCACAGATGCTGCCAGGCCTGCTGAGCTTTTTCAGACACTTTGTTCTTGTTCCTGATTTACAGCATTTGCAGTTCTTTTGGTTTTTATTCAGCCTCAGTGTGTCACCAAACAGGTTGGCCATCAAGAAATGGAACATGGAAATCAGAGCCACTTCAGGTCACTGCTTGCTCCAAAGGACCTCCACACGGGATACTGACCAGCAACATCTCAGGGCACGCTCCATGGCCCCCAACAAAATGCAGCCAAATTCACAAACGGTGGCATTTGATATGTGCCAGCCCCTAAGAATCCTCATGGCACATCTTCAGTTCATTTCTACACTCAAATGCTGCACCACCAAATGTCCTTGTGTAGTTGCAGCAAGGGGCACATTCACCCAGTTCATGGACTCGGTCGGGCTGCAGCTCCGGGCTCTACATTTGCTTTAAAGCACTCAAATAGCCTGAGCCAACCTGGATAAACTCAGCATCCTTGTCTCGCCTTGCCTTTGCGCACTTTGCTCCCTTTGGCTACAATGCGGGGCTCATTACCTCTGTCTTGCATGACTGTTTAGTGCAGACACAAAGGCAGGAACCCTGTTATGTTGTCAACAGGGATAGACTTCACCCATGGAGTCCCATCACAGTAACACGAGGATGGTATTCAGTACCAGTTCAGGGTCTTGGTAAATCTCAGTCAGCTGCTTAGGGTGGTTAGAGTCAGGATCCTATCCATGTGAGGGGTGAGGAGTCGACTGTTGAGCAGCCCACCACTCATCTTGAGTCTTTCTGCCCGAATGTCAGCATTTTTCCTCCTGGAATGAGAGACATGCAGGAGATGAAAGTGTGTGGCACATCAGGTAGGGAGGGGTTCAGGCAAGTGAGTAGGCAGCACAGAGACCATGCAGGGTTAGTATTGTTGGGTGTAGGAGTGGATGAGGGTGTGCGAAGGAAGATGCTGTTAACAACGGTACAGCATGATCCTCGGAGGGAGTTGGTTATAGTTGCGGCAATCCTGAGGTGGCAGAGGGAAGTTGATGACACTACGCTGGGAGGTGGAAAAGGGCATTTACCTTCTTCCTGCAGTGCTGGGTAATCCTCCAGATGACTCAGATTGTCCTAACTCATGGTGCAACTTTGGAGCAGGCTGATGAGGGCAGGGCCCCAGGCCATTACTGTTACTGCTGGGGCTGGGGGCAAAGAAGGAGAGAGGAGTAAATCCTGTGTCAGCTCCACCCTGTGCAGGAAAATTATCCCTCTTGCCAAGGTCAGAGCAAATGTCAGGTAATGGATAGGGAAGCTCCAGAAAACAGTGTTGGTCCAGGAGCACAATGGGCTGTGGTATCGAGGTGGCTAATAGTTGTTCTTAAACTGTGAACTTCACAGCCTACTCGACAAATCTAGTCCACAGCAACCCAATATTAACATGGGACAAGTATTCACATTCTCACTCAGCCATTTTTTAAAGTGTTTCTCGAAGATGAAACCACAAAGATATCTGCAAGTTGTGAACCTCTGCCAAGAAAGGATGGGGAGTGGGCAGCCCTGTCATTTTCACCCAAATTTCTCTATTTTTGAAGTGTCTTTGACACTTCCTGCTGTTACATTCCATCAGTCTCACACAGGACCTTGATATTCGGTCATTTTATCTCTGTAGCAGTCCTTTTTGAAAGGAACAGACTTGGAAAATAGGAGTTTAAAACTCCAGTAGTATTCTATTATTATGAGGCATTGCGACATGCCCTTCCACATCACTGCCATTTTTTCCACAAGCCTGAATTCCATTGCCCTTCAAAAACCCATCAATCTCAGATTTGACATGGACCTTCCCACTCAACCATCGTAATATCAATACGTTACTGGGGACAGACTACCAAACCTTTACTAACTTTCATGTGCATGATGGTTTCTCATATCATCCCTTAAATAGCTCAATGCATATTTCAATTCTCGAGTTCTGCTGCTGAGGAAATCCTTCCCTACCATCTCAGAATGCCAACAATGTTTAAAATCTAAAAGAACTGCAGGTGGTGAAATCAAATGAAAACTGAAATTGCTGGAAAAAGCCCAGCAAATGGGTAATGCACCGATGCGATTGAGGCATTTGTCTGTGTGGACTTCAAAGGGTCAGTGGAGACTTGTTGGTCAAATAGGCTGTTTCCACTGTGGGGATTTTACAAATCTATAACCCTGGTAGCATGTGTTGAGAAAAATCAAATTTAATGTTTTGGCTTGGGCTGTGAGAAAGGGTCACTGTACCTGAAACATTGACTCTGACTTCTCTCCACAGATGCTGCCAGACTTGCTGAGCTTTACCAGCAATTCTCATTAGAATATTGTCATGAATTTGCCCTAAATGCTCCATATTCACTCAAATTATTCATAAGGAAGGAAATTGATGGTCATGTCATCAATATAAACTATTTGCATAATTTCATCTTTTGACTGTGAACTGTTTTTCTGGAAAATCTTGCTCAATGACCCAAGGAAGTTTGCATTTTTATTGCTCTGTATTTTCACTTAAATTCCTGGTAAATCTGCCAATAGCCAACTTGATACATAATTTACCTCTCAAAAAAGGCGACAGAATACTGTGTTCCCATGTTAGAGAACTGTGCCTTCATCATTGGCAAAAGAGAAAGGGAAGATTAGGGATATTGGTAACTCCTGGGTTAGTTAACATTCAGAATCTTTTACAATGGGAGTAGTGTTTCCTAATAAACATTTCAAAAGATTATCCTGAGTAATACATCATTTCTGTCGAGAATGAGATGTTGGACGTCAAAAACAATAATAATTTAGTGCCTTCAACTATTGGTCAGTTGGCTCCACTGCTTGCCTTCCATTTCTTGTGTCCACCAAGACAAACCAGCCCGCGTCCAGTTTTCATTCATCTCTGAATTTTGCTAAAATCCATTCTGAGTTTGTCTTCCACACAACTGCCTCTGAAATAGCCAATCCCAATGCGCCATTCTGTTCTCATCATTTTTTTTTCTTCTATAGATCTGACTTATTTTGTTTAATATACAAGGAAAAGGAATGGAGTTTGGGCGATTTGGACAGTAACTCCAGATGATGGTAAGAGTAAGCTGCCCCCAAAGGTCATTGATTCAATCTCCAGAAAAAAAAAACAATGAATTTGCTTTTCTTGGCTTCATTAGAAAACATCTACTGATGACATAAAAATCTGATACGCACTGTTTATCATAAACTTTATCTAATTTACATATGAAACCAGTTAATTCATTAGATGTCCCTGATACAGTAAAGATGTGCACTGAGCCTAATGTTGTAGTTTGTAGGGGAGGTGATGGCCTAGTGGTGATATTGTTGCACTGTTAATCCAGCGACTCTGATCATGTTCTGGGGACCTCGGTTCTTCGGGTAAGTAACTGAAAAGCTCAATTCTATACCGAAGATTACTCCAAAAATTACCTATATTTCAAACTGGGCTTCTATTATTTTCTCTTATACTTCCTTAAGGTCGAGTACACATTTAAATTTCCTTCTGACAATGCCTGTGTAATAGTGATAATGATGTTCCATTCTCTAACATGCAGTTCTTACAAGCATTGATTATCATCATTTTCTGCTTGCTTTTCAGAGACTCATATGAAAGAACCGTCTCTGCACCTGTCTTTATCCTCGTTGAAAAAGATTTTGAAGTTTACAATTTAATTGGCATCTTTATGTTAAATTGTAATTTAAACTCCACCCACTGTTCATTTTCCTGGTTCACCAATTGCCATGTTATCTGCACCTTAATAAAGCCTGATGAATGGGACCTGCTCAATGCAACTGAACCTCTGATACTCCATTATTAAATCTCCAGATTCACTTTACATTTCTGGTGAAGTATTACACTGCATTAACACTTGCTTCAATTTATAGAAGCATTCAGTGACAGGTTTTGTTATCCTATAGCCAAGACTCTGCAATGGCTGTAACTTTATACTTCCTTCAATCTGATGTCAATTCATCTGTTTTGTTTTAAATGTTAGATGCAAGTCTTTCAGTTTATATTTTCAGCGCTTTTTTTTGGTGATTCTTAGCCTTATCTGATGATTTACTGTTAGATTTGAATTCTCTATCCCTTCCTGTCATATCTTTCTCCACTCCCTTTTCACTGCAGTTTGATTTATCATATCTTTCCAAATTTCATCCAATGCCCCCATTGCTTCATTGAAACTCCTCTCCACTTCCCTAGTTATGCTGCTCACTTGGACACCAGTCCCAATATGGTTCAGGTGGAGAGCACCCCAACAGGACAGCACTTCCCAAATTCCTCAATACTGGTGCCATGCTCTGTGAGTTAAAGCTCACCTCTCCTGTCACTGCTGTCTTTGAGTTTATTTGTTTAATCTTATTTGCCTTTTGCCAATTGACATGTAACTGAAATAATATTGTAGAAATTACCCAGCCTTGAAATCCTGCTCCTTAAATTTGCTGGATAGCTCCTCCTCCATTGTTCTGCCTGTGTTGTTGCTATCAAAATTGGACCTTCCACTTCCCACTGTTCTTCAAATTCCCCAATTTCATACATTTCTTCCTCCAATAACTTCCTGCACTGAGTTGGCAGGGGGCAACCTGCCCAGGATTAGTTCGGGATGCTGCCCATTTTGCAGGAGGGACGTGCACGAAGGTAGCCAAGAGAAACCGGCACAACAAATTTCCGTCCTTTGCTCTGGGACAGCAGAGCTCCTCCTCACCCATATAACAGAGGTTGGAAATTTCTTACGCAGCACTGCGGTTGTGTTATGTACGTAAACCTTTCCACAGTATCAGAATAGTATCCTTCTTGAGATTTTTATGAGCCAGCCGTCCCAACCTCCATGGTGATGGAAGTTGCAGCTTTTCAGGTTGCTGCTGAAAAACATTTGATGAGTTGCAGCAGTGCATCCAGTCAATGTTGGTTTCGTTGTGCAAAGCTGTTATCTCACCGAGTTACACATTTCTGTAAAAAACACCACCGCTTTTAAGAAGATGCCAGCAATTTGTAGGAGATTGCAAGGAAGGTCGATTTTGATGTCAAAACTTACTGCATAGAGTAAAATTCCTACAATGTGGAAGCAGGCCATTTGGCCCATTAAGTCCACACTGCCCCATCTGAATGGCATTGGACCCAGACTAGCACTCTACCCGAATCCTATTACTCTGCACTTCCCATGGTAATCGTCATCTCCTGCACATTCCTGGAAACTGTGGGCAATTTGGCACGGCCAACGCACTTAACCTGCACTCCTTTGGATTGTCGGATGAAATCGGGTCACACAGATGAAACCCATGCAGACACGGGGAGAATGTGCAACCTCCACATGGACAGCCACCCTCGTGTTGAATTGAACCTGGGTCCCTGGCACTGTAAGGTGGCACTGCTCACCACTGAGTCACCAATATCTCACCCCCGGTATTCATTTTTGTAGCTTATCAAGCAGATTTTAAGAATATGCCAGCATTGAGGAGATTGCATGAGGAATGGTTAGTAAGTTCGCAGATGACGCCAAAATTAATGGTAGAGTGGACAGTGAAGAAGGTAATCTTGGAGTACAATGGCCTCTTGGTCAACTGGCCAGTCGACCAAAGAATAGCTGATGAAGTTTAATTTTGATAAACGCGCGGTGTTGCATTTTGGTCAGACAAGCCATGGTGCAGCTACCTGGTGTCATCACAGGTAGACAGGATGGTGAAGATGGCATTTGTCATACTCTCTTTCTGCATTCAGAGCATCGAGTACAGGAATGGTTGCAGCTGTACTAAACATTGGTAAGCCCATGTCTGGAGTACAGCATCTAATTCTGGTTGTCCTGCTTTACCAATGGTGTTCCTGAACTGGAAAGGGTCCAGAAAGGGACAGACAAGAATGTTACCAAGACTGGAGGCTTTGAGTTATAAGGAGACGCAGCATAAGTTGGAGCATAGGAGGCTGAGGGATGACAGGTCGAGGTTTATAAAATCATGACTGGTATAGACAAAGTGAATAACCAAGGCTTTTTCCCCAGGGTAAGGATTCCAAATCTAGAGGACATAGGTCTGAGTTGAGAACAGAAAGATTTTAAAGTGACCCATGGGGCAACTTTTTGACACATGAGGTGGTGCGTGTTATGGAATGAGTTGCCAAAGGATATGGTCGAGGTGAGTACAATTACAACATTTAAAGGACATTTGGACAGGTACGTGGATAGGAGACATTTAGAGCCCACACACAGCTAAATGGGACGAGTTCAGTTGAGGAATTGTGAATGGCATGGATGAGTTGGTCCAAAGGGTCTGCTTCTGTCCTGTATGATTCTATGACAGTCCCACATGGCTACAATAATCTGATTGTGGAAACACTGGATGAAATACCAATTATGTCGATTGTTTTGTCCTCAAAGGCATTGAGCCAGATCATTTATGAAACAATAGACATGCACTCAGGTACAGTGTATTCCATTACACTCCTGACTTGCGACTTCATAGATAAGCTAAAACAATGTGTTGATAGGTTCTCTCCACAGGATCGTCAAAGCCCATTTACTCATTCCGGGTAATCCAAGATGAAGTGCAGGAAAATATTACAGCTAAAAGGGCTGCTCCTTTTTTAATGGGTTTTCCGTGTTGAAGCCAATTTCCTCAAATTTTTGGGACAGTAATGACTATTTTATACGCTGTTACAATGTTTTGGAAATTTGGGGGAAAAAATGATGAGAACAACAACACCCTTCCAAAAAGGAGGAACAGAGAGAGAGGGAGAGACAGCAGGTACCATGTGGGTGGTGAAACAAATAGAGAAGTAAACGTGCACAGCTAACCACCTCTGCTGTTCGCAACAAGTATCTCTGGACATCAGAGTTCATTCCTGGAAAAATAAACAATCAGTGAGATTCACAGCTGACCTTGGAGAAACCTTTGTGGGAGATCTCACAGCAAGGGAACAGCTGAAGGTGCAAACCTATTGATTCTTTTTGTAAATCCACATTAGTGAGTAGAATAGGAGTTGTGCACATCCCCAGTTCTCACAGCTGCACGACTGATGGCAGATTATGACCTGAATAGCTGTAAATTGGGATTGGGGTCTGTGCTGCAGGACCTGGGTGTCCTTGTGCACCAACTGCTGAAGGTAAGCATGCAGGTGCAGCAGGCGGTAAAGAAGGCAAGTGGTCTGTTGGCCTTCATTGCCTGATATTTTGAGAACAGGACCAGGGATGTGTTGCTGCAGTTATGCACGACCTTGGTGAAGCCGGACCTAGAATATTGCATGCAGCTTTGCTCTCCTTTTCTGACGAAGGATGCTCTTGCTCTCGACGGAGTGCAGCGACGGTTGACCAGGCTGATGCCATGTTGGCAGGACAGATGTATGAGGAGCTGTTGACTAGGTTGGGATTGTTTTTGCTGAAGTTCAGACAAATGAGGGGGTATCTTAGAGACTTATAAAATTCTAATGTCTCTCCTTTCAGGCATTCCTTAAAACATTATCTCTTTAACAATCTGGTCATGATTCCAATTATCTCCAGCTGTGGAGTCCATGCCAAATTTTCATTGTTAACGCTATGGCTAATGCTATGCACCTTACAAACTGAGGTATCACTTAATTGGGAGCAAAAGTGTACATCAGTGAGTTACATCAGTAATGGATGGAACTCGGCTGAAGGTCATCAGCAGCACAGTTCTGGACCATCTCACTAAATTATAGAGGCTTGCTAAGACTGCATTAGCACAAGCAAGTCTAAAACATAATAAAAGCATGGATGGAGCTTTCAGCAGTTGAAAAGGGGAGGCAGAAACTTCTGTACTCTTCTTCACAAACCATTTAAATCTAAAAAAGGCTTGTCCAGTCTCAGTAGCAGCGATGTCATTTTTTATAGCAGAACCTGTATTTATACTTGTGGCTGGAATTGACAGCAGTATTGCACTCCTGCCTGCGAAGCATTGTGGACTCTGGCAATGTGGAAATCAACGTCCTTAACAGCTTCTTTAAATGTCAAGCCTGCGGATAAAAGCATGGACTGGCAAGGCCAAATGTTTTCTGTGTCAACAATCTCATTTAAAAGTCAGAAACTCTGTCAGTTAGATATAAAGATGAGATAATTGTTGAAAAAGAATCTTAAAACATTAAGTTTAAAATTATTTTATTTTCCACCTCTGTGCAATTATCATGCAGCTGAACTGAAACTCAAGCGGTGCAACGGCACATCACCTAAATTCGTCTGAAAACATTTGCAATCCACTTAGATAAGCAGTACCAAATGGAATTAATCACCGTTTACCATGCAGTATTGCAAAACTAAACATTAAGAATTGAAAACTAAGCACACGAGGGGATAAAGTAAGGATGTTTTAAACGCCTGGATAAGAAAATGACATATACTTGAAGGATATGTGTAATATTAAACTTCTCATCTCTTTTTAAAGACCTCCATCACTTTTTCTAAACTCCATGAAGCCTATAACCTTTCATGGTATCTAAACTCCGAAATCTACTCGCTTGCGCACAGGAAAAGTCCCACCATTTACAGGGGATGTGTTCCTCAAAAACCACGTCAATGGCGATTTTTTTGCAGTGAACAAAGCAGACGATGCATACTCAGAGTAAGCAGCCCACAAAGCTTCAGGAAGTTTTAAAGCATATAACAAAACTAAGTGAACATTGGACTCGCAATGGTGAAAAGGTGTTCAATAGGTTTAGCGTGGAAAAGCAAAAGGCAGGCACACAAAGACATCAGGACTTGACAGTATCCGAAATTTTCATTCGTCCACTACTGTAGTGCCACCCGAAGTTCCAACTTCTGGAATTCCCCTCCGCCCAGTCACTGGCTCGCTTGGCCCTTGGAAACTTAGTCTTTGATTAAACCTTTGATCACATGTGCTGTACTGCATGTAACTCAGCGCCAACACTTCTGTAAAGTACTTTTGCTGCATTAAATACAAACAGGGCAGAAACAAACAGACCCCATCCCCGAAAACCATTGACCTGAGCACAGGGAGCCGCGCTCTTAGCGCATCTCGTTGACCCCCCAGCCTTCCGGATTTACAGCTCTGAGTATGAATGGAAAAGAATTGACGAAAGAGAGCCCGAATTGTACATCCACTGCCTTCCCGATCTACATGTTGCACCGGAAAATATTCAATGCTTGTTTTAGCTTAGCTGAGATATTCAGCGAAAAATTGAATCGATTTTAATTTTTCTATCGCCCAAATCGTCTTTTGCATTTGCGACAATTTAACTGTTTCAACAACTGCAATGCATTCACCAAAATGCGGGGCCTTGCAGAGGTGAAGTCCCGAGTGGGAAAGAATTATCGTTGAGAATGCTGCCGGGCTGTGACGGTAGTTTTATATTGAGAGATATACACAGCTCGGGGAAATTTCGTTGGGGACGAGGTGCAGCCGCCGCTCGCTTGATCTTTTTCGGTTTGCCAGGGATTACATTTCTTTTAAAATAGAGAGAAAGGGGCTTCTGCCCACTAAACCATCTTGAGAATTCAATTCACAGCCCTCCAGCCTCACTTCAGCACAAATCCCTCTGCAGCCCAGCAGCTGAGGTTTAAGCAAACACATCCCAAAATATGTACTCCACAACATTAGAGTCCTCCATCACCCTGACACACACACACACTCTCCTCAACCCTTTTCGTTTCAGAATAGATTGTCCCTCCGCCTCCCGCTCTGGAAATGTGTGTATTTTAAGCCATTTTCCCATTTTATTTTGCTAAAATCCCATTCCAAAAAAACTCTCGTATCTTCCTTTGATGGAATGTAAAAGAAAACTTTCAGCTGAAAATGGGAAAAATGTCTTCATCCCTCGGTTCCAGAAAGAAATTGCAACGTCAAAGTTAGTTGCAATAATTGTCTGAAAGTGCAGGGAACCCTGGTACAAAATGAGAAAAAAAAAACTGCCTCAAAGCCCTGCCTGCGCAATAAAACGGAGCCACAGGAATTCAGCTTTATTTTGTCGCCCTACATTTACAGGGAACGCGCCTTCCTTTCTTCCCAATAGTTGTGAAGTGCGGCTGAGAGCAGCGCACCTTCTCCGCAGGTGGGAACAAGCTCCTGGCAAAACTTGTTGCAGAATTCGCCAAAGTTTTCCCGGCGCAAGAAAACCCTCAATCACTGCGCCGCCGCCTTCTGCTTCATTATTGTTATCACTGTCTAATCACAGGCAGATTCTCAATCCGACCCTATTTCCCTCGCAGAGTTTTCCTGATTCCTTTCAAATCATTTCGACCTGCTCTCACCGACCCGCGAGACGCCCGTCATTGCAAACTTTTTCTGTTCTTTTATTTGCAGAAAGCTATGTCTGGGTTTCTATTTTGTTTTCTCGCGTGTGATATTGTACATTCCCGCAGGAGATGCTGTTTCACAGCGAGAGTGAGTGCCGCGCTGCGGGAAATAGGGGCTTTTGAGTTTTGGCCACCTTTTAAATGTGTCACTGTTAATTTCCTTGCCCCGCGAGTTGTTGCCAAATGGACCACACTGATTTACACGCACACGCCTTTCAGTGGCAATGGACGTATGTAATTTGTTCTGCGAATAAAACTGCGTGGAAGGCGGGGTCAGTTCAGAAGAACCAAAAGATCTACATCACCACAAGAGCAAAGATACCAACTTGTGGAGCTGGATGAGCACAGCATGTTAAGCAGCATCTTAGGAGAACAAAGGTTTACGTTTCGGGCCTAGACCCTTCATCAGAGAGAGGGATGGGGTGAGGGTTCTGGAATAAATAGGGAGAGAGGGGGAGGCCGACCGAAGATGGATAGAGGAGAAGATAGGTGGAGAGTACAGGTAGAGAGGTAGGGAGGGGATAGGTCAGCCCGGGGAGGACAGACAGGTCAAGGGGACGGGATGAGGTTAGTAGGGAGGCAATAGAGGTGCAGCTTGGGGTGGGAGGAGGGGATAGGTGAGAGGAAGATGAGGTAAGGGAGGCAGGTCGAGCTGGTCTGGTTTTGGGATGCAGTGGGAGGAGGGGAGATTTTGAAGCCTGTGAAGTCCACATTGATAACGTTGGGCTGCAGGGTTCCCAAGCGGAATATAAGTTGCTGTTCCGCCAACCTTCAGGTGGCATAAATATGGCACTGCATGAGGCCCAGGATGGACATGTCGTCTAAGGAATGGGAGGGGGAGCTAAAATGGTTCGCGACTTGGAGGTGCAGTTGTTTATTGCGAACCGAGCATACGTGTTCTGCAAAGTGGTCCCCAAGGCTCCGCTTGTTTTCCCCAATGTAGAGGAAGCCACAATGGGTACCGTGGATACAGTACACCACAATGGCAGATGTGCAGGTGAACATCTGTTTGATGTGGAATGTCATCTTGGGGCCTGGAATGGGGGAGGCCAATTGAAACCGTTAGAGCAGGTTAGTCTTGGCAGTTTCCAGCCATCAGAGCTGGAAAGATGTCTTATGTTGTTCAGCTGTTTGAGTAGCCATGGGTGGAATAAAGAAATCGAAGCATATCTTCGAATTCAGTGAGGAAGAGTCCATGACTTAGTGTGTCCATGTGTCTCTGGACCAGACAAGGAGAAGCACATCTTCTGAACATAATGAAAGTCACAAAAGGGTCCTGATACCAACCCCTGGAAAACTCCGTTACAAATTTCCTCCAGCCAGAAAAATATTAATGAACAATTTCTATGTTTTACGTAACTCGGCCAATTTTGTACCCATGTCATAAGTGACCCTTTTAATCCATGAGCTGTAACTATTCTCAAAAGTCTATTATGTAGTACAGCACTGAATGCCTTTCATATGTCCATTTGTGCTGCATCAATGGCAAATAGGCTCTTCCCCAGCACCTGTCAGAATCACAGAATACAGCAGCTACTGCTGTGAAAAAGGGGTTAGCTTTAAACTCCCCCAGCTCCCCTCCAGCATAGGGAACATGACTGCATTAGGGTATGTTGGATATTTCTGGTGGAGCTGTGATCAACATCTCTGGCCAGAAGTGCCAAGCTCCTTCTTATACAATGTAGAAGGAGCAGAGTGGCAGTCTGACTGAGCAATCAGAAAAGTGGCTCAATGTTTCAGGATGCTTCTCCTTCAATCGAGGTTTAGCTGAATGGTTTATAATTCATGGGTTTATTCTTAGAAATGTTTTGAAGAATAGGGTAATGTTTGTATTTCTTCAGTCTTCTAACACCACCTATGAACCTAGAGAATTCAATAATTATATGCACTCCCTCTGCAATTTCCATTCTCACTTCCTTCAATAGCCATGGAAGCATCTCATCTAGCTCCAGTGCCTTGTCAATTCCAAATACAGTCAGTTTACCCAATAGCTTTTCCTCTTCTATTCGGCAAATCCTCTACTGTCACCATGGCCTGGGTAGCGTCTACTTCCTTGGTAAAGATCACTTAATACCCGAGCCATGTCCCCTACCTCCACATGCAAGTCTCTTTTATGGTCCCTCATCACCTTCCAACTCTTTTCACGAAATATGTTCCCAGAGGAGACTTTGAGATTGATCTGATGACACATGCCACCTTTCTTTCAGAATCTTTGCTTCAGTTCTTTGCCATTTCAACTCCCTTCAGAATGTTGCATATTCAGTTTCAATTCCCTAATGTACACGAGAGCTGACATGTGCCGAATGCATACTTTTTCTTCTCTATTTTAATTTCTATCTTTTTCCTTTCAGGGATTTTTGTATTTGTGCCGAGTTTTCCTTCTGGGGGAATAGGCCTTGACTGTGTATGATCCATCTTCTCTTTGAATGTATCCCATTGTTGAGATCCAGATTTTCCCACCAATAATTGGTTGAAGTCTAACTGGCCCAACACCACTGAAGTGAGCACACGAATAGTGAATGATTCTGACCGTGGGTTGTAAACTGTATCAGAGATAATGGGAACTGCAGATGCTGGAGAATTCCAAGATAACAAAATGTGAGGCTGGATGAACACAGCAGGCCAAGCAGCATCTCAGGAGCACAAAAGCTGACGTTTCGGGCCTAGACCCTTCATCAGAGAGGGGGATGGGGTGATGGTTCTGGAATAAATAGGGAGAGGGGGGAGGCGGACTGAAGACGGAGAGAAAAGAAGATAGGTGGAGAGGAGAGTACAGGTGGGGAGGTAGGGAGGGGATTGGTCAGCCCAGGGAAGACGGACAGGTCAAGAAGGTGGGATGAGGTTAGTAGGTAGGAAATGGAGGTGCGGCTTGAGGTGGGAGGACGGGATGGGTGAGAGGAAGAACAGGTTAGGGAGGCAGAGACAGGCTGGGCTGGTTTTGGGATGCAGTGGGGGGAGCGGACGAGCTGGGCTGGTTTTCGGATGCAGTGGGGGAAGGAGAGATTTTGAAGCTGGTGAAGTCCACATTGATACCATTGGGCTGCAGGGTTCCCAAGTGGAATATGAGTTGCTGTTCCTGCAACATGCGGGTGGCATCATTGTGGCACTGCAGGAGGCCCATGATGGACATGTCGTCTGAAGAATGGGAGGGGGTGTTAAAATGGTTCACGACTGGGAGGTGCAGTTGTTTATAGCGAACCGAGTGGAGGTGTTCTGCAAAGCGGTCCCCAAGCCTCCGCTTGGTTTCCCCAATGTAGAGGAAGCCACACCGGGTACAATGCATACAGTATACTACATTGGCAGATGTGCAGGTGAACGTCTGCTTAATGTGGAAAGTCATCTTGGGGCCTGGAATGGGGGTGAGGGAGGAGGTGTGGGGGCAAGTGTAGCACTTCCTGCGGTTGCAGGGGAAGGTGCCGGGTGTGGTGGGGTTGGAGGGGAGTGTGGAGCAAACAAGGGAGTCACGGAGAGAGTGGTCTCTCCGGAAGGCAGACAAGGGTGGTGATGGAAAAATGTCTTGTGTGGTGGAGTGGGATTGTAGATGGCGGAAGTGTCGGAGGATGATGCGTTGTATCCGGAGGTTGGTGGGGTGGTGTGTGAGAACGAGGGGGATCCTCTGGGGGCGGTTGTGGCGGGAGTGGGGTGTGAGGGATGTGTTGCGGGAAATGTGGGAGACTCGGTCAAGGGCGTTCTCAACCACTGTGGGGGGAAAGTTGCGGTCCTGGAAGAACGTGGACACCTGGGATGTGCGGGAGTGGAATACCTCATCCTGTGAGCAGATGCGGCGGAGGCGGAGGCATTGGGAATAGGGGATGGAATTTTTGCAAGCGGGTGGGTGGGAAGAGGTGTATTCTAGGTAGCTGTGGGAGTCAGTGGGCTTGAAATGGACATCAGTTTCTAGCTGATTACCTGAGATGGAGACTGAGAGGTCCAGGAAGGTGAGGGATGTGTTGTAGATGGCCCAGGTGAAATTGAGGTTGGGGTGGAAGGTGTTGGTGAAGTGGATGAACTGTTTGTGTTCCTCTTGGGAGCAAGATGTGGTGCCGATACAATCATCAATGTAACGGAGGAAGAGGTGGGGTTTGGGGCCTGTGTAGGTGCGGAAGTGTGACTTCCACGTAACCTACAAAGAGGCAGGCATAGCTGGGGCCCATGCGGGTTCCCATTGCCACCCCCTTTGTCTGTAGGAAGTGGGAGGAATCGAAAGAGAAGTTGTTGAGGGTGAAGACGAGTTTGGCTAGGCGGATGAGGGTGTCGGTGGAGGGGGACTGGTCAGGCCTGTGGGACAGGTAGGAGCAGAGAGCCTTGATGCCATCTGCATGAGGAATACAGGTGTATAGGGACTGGTGAAAATGAGGTGTTGGGGGCCAGGGAATTGGAAGTTCTGGAGGAGGTGGAGGGTGTGGGTCGTGTCACGGACATAGGGAGTTCCTGGACAAAGGGGAGTAAAGGAACAGCAACTCATATTCTGCTTGGGAACCCTGAAACCCAATGGTACCAATTTGGACATCACAAGCTTGAAAATCTCCCCTTCCCCCACTCCATCCCAAAACCTACCCGGTTCGTCCCTCACCCCACTGCATCCCAAAACCAGCCCAGCCTGTCCCCGCCTCCCTAACCTGTTCTTCCTCTCACCCATCCCTTCCTCCCACTTCAAGCTGCACCTCCATCTCCTACCTACTAACCTCATCCCGCCTCCTTGACCTGTCCGTCTTCCCTGGACTGACCCATCCCCTCCCTACCTCCCCGCCTATCCTCTCCTCCCCACTTATTTTCTTTTCTCCCCATCTTCGGTCCACCTCCCCCTCTCTCCCTCTTTATTCCAGAACCCTCTCCTCGTCCCCCTCTCTGATGAAGTGTCTAGGCCCAAAACGTCAACTTGTGTGCTCCTGAGATGCTGCTTGGCCTGCTGTGTTCATCCAGCTTCACACTTTGTTAACTTGGATTCTCCAGCATCTGCAGTTCACATTATTACTCATCACATGCTGGATAAATATGTTTCTCTCCATTTCTGCTGTTGTTCGTTTACCAACTACAACAAGTTGATGTGTTGGCTAATAGGCACAGTACTACCCTGTATACTTTGTCCAGAACATCCAGGCTATTGAATATCTGTACAAAACTCCTCTCGGGCTTTTCAAAGGAGTGTAGCCCGAACTTGGCCAATGTATCGGCAGAAATGAAGGCTCTCATCAACATGGGCTTTCTTATTAATCTTGTCTCCAGTATCTACATTGTGGTGCCCAAAACTGGGTGCAACCCCAAGTTGAAATGGAAGCTGCGTTTTACAAAGATTCCCCCTGTCCTGGTTGTTTTCATACTCAATGTCCCCATTTTAAAGCACAAAATCCCACACTCGTTTTTGACTGTTTTCAAAACATGGCCAACCATTTTCAATGATTTCTCTACTTTGTGTGGGTCGCCAGCTTATCCTGCACATGTGAAACCGCATGAGCATTGTGACTTTCATGTCATTCCTTATCTTCCCAGGCAAAACAAATTGTTTCTCAATCTCTGAATTCAAGTTCACCAGCCATATTGCTGCCCATTCTACGAGCCTTTCTTTGTTCTTTTCAGGTTCCTCACTATTTTACTCACTGTTCAGAAAATCTTCCACGTTTTGCATCATGTGCAAATTTCGAAATCGCACTGGGCAGATCCAAATCTCGATCATTATATACAGATTGGGGTGGGGTACCTTCACTTCACTTCCCCTCCATACCCTCTGCCTACTCACTCACTTTGGGACACTTCACCATCTTTCTCCTTTGTCGACCAGCACTAACAGCTGTGCCATCTTCTTTCGTCTCATCGAACATAGAACAGTAGAGCACAGCGCAGGCCTTTCAGCGCACAACGTTATGCCAACCTATTACCCTCAGTCAATCCCTCCCTGTGTCTCACTCCAGGAGAAAGCAATTGCCGCATTATAGGAAAGATGTGGAAGCTTTCGAGAGGGTGCAGATGACCTTGTGATCTTTCAGGGGCCTATTCTCTCCCTAGTTTCTCTTTTTGACCTTAATATATTTACTTTGTCTCTTTGGATCATCCTTAACCCAATTTGTCAAAGCCATCTCACGTCCTCTTTTACCCGCCAAATTTCCCTCTTGAGTATGTTCCTATTGCCCTTATACTCATCTCAGGATTCACTCGATCCCTGCTGCTTATTGCTGCCAGAAGCCATCGTCTTTTTCTTGACCAATTTCATTCATCTGCTGCACTTTGCTTTCATATGATGTGTACACTGTACAGCATTTGAATTCAACACTTTCTGCTATTGGTGAATTCTCACACATACTTTATATATTTTCTTTCAGACGCGTATTAAATTAAATGAGTGGTTTAATCCAAACGATGTTGTTCTTGGATGCCAAAGATAAACCAGCCTATTGGTTTTGGTAATCACAGTAGAGGTTGCTGATTCATTTCGAATACATTGCTGGATACAATTAGCCAGATAGGATTGCTGTTGCGTTTCGTGAACAGAGCATAGCTCTGTAGTCTATTTTCCATGTCGCTGCCAAATGATTCAAAATGTAATTTCATGCCTTTAGCTAATGAAACTGACAAATGAAATGAAGGTGAGCGTTATTCAACAAAACAACCCTCATTTATATTGCACCCTGTATGTATTATCACATTCACAGGAATCGTATCAAACAAAATTTAACGCCAAGCCCCCAGGAAAACGTTAGGCATGTGACTGCAGCTTGAACAGACAGACTTTGAACACACCTTCATGGAGGGAACAGAGGTCAAGGGAGAGTCTAATGCATTAACATCTCAATATACTTCAGTAAAAAGAATGGATGTTGCATTTGTATTTGAGTAGCAATAAAAATATCTGAAACTGTGGGCTGTATTACTGCATTACTTATATGAGGATTTCAAACATGTCGCGATGTCATTAACAACTATTTTGTCTTTTGAACATTCAAAGCTAAAGAACTTAAGCCGGCAAACATATGAAGTTCTAGTTGCAATGACTTAATGACAACTTTGCATTTCAATCAAACAAATACCTGATTTTCACACGAGTCTTTTTTCTTATTTGCTGAACTTACCTTTAAACACGCAGGTACCTGCCTGTGAAGACGGTTTTCTAACTTCCCAGGTGCCATTGCTGCTCACGTTCCAGCAGCAGAACCAGCAATGACAGAACAACTGCACTCCAAATAAAAAGAGAAAGTGCTGTGAAAGCTCAACAGATCTGCCGGCATCTGTGGAGAGAGAAAACCAGAGTTAATGTTTCCAATCCAGCTGAACTCTTCTTCAGAACTGAAAGGAGCTGGAAAGTGATGGCTATTGTGCATTGATAGATGAGTCTGAGACAAATGTGTTGATTGTTTGGTCAGTGACTCTGATTGGTGCAGATGTTACTGCAGAGAATGCACCAGCTACTAATGTGTGACAATTACCACGAGTCACCATGATCAAGAATACTCCAATCATCATCATTACCTGATGCCTTCTCCGTGGTAACACTTCCACAAAACAGAGTGCACATGCCACCAGGTGAAGTTTTAGATTCTTGAGGTGGAATCTGAATGACATGAGCTGAAGCCAGATTTGTGACAGACTGGATGTGAAGTCCAGCAAGGCCTTTCTCGCTGACAGGAGCATCTTGCTGCATCTTATATGTTTTTGCTGAATGGCACCGCATGTTTCTCACCAGGCAGCTGTGAGCTGCTCAGTAATTTTGCTCAGCAAAGAGCTCAGCAGGTCTGTCAGTTTTGAAGAAAGATCACCAGACCCGAAAAGGTAACTCTGTTTTTCCCTTCACAGATGCTGCCAGGCCTGCTGAGCTTTTTCAGACACTTTGTTCTTGTTCCTGATTTACAGCATTTGCAGTTCTTTTGGTTTTTATTCAGCCTCAGTGTGTCACCAAACAGGTTGGCCATCAAGAAATGGAACATGGAAATCAGAGCCACTTCAGGTCACTGCTTGCTCCAAAGGACCTCCACACGGGATACTGACCAGCAACATCTCAGGGCACGCTCCATGGCCCCCAACAAAATGCAGCCAAATTCACAAACGGTGGCATTTGATATGTGCCAGCCCCTAAGAATCCTCATGGCACATCTTCAGTTCATTTCTACACTCAAATGCTGCACCACCAAATGTCCTTGTGTAGTTGCAGCAAGGGGCACATTCACCCAGTTCATGGACTCGGTCGGGCTGCAGCTCCGGGCTCTACATTTGCTTTAAAGCACTCAAATAGCCTGAGCCAACCTGGATAAACTCAGCATCCTTGTCTCGCCTTGCCTTTGCGCACTTTGCTCCCTTTGGCTACAATGCGGGGCTCATTACCTCTGTCTTGCATGACTGTTTAGTGCAGACACAAAGGCAGGAACCCTGTTATGTTGTCAACAGGGATAGACTTCACCCATGGAGTCCCATCACAGTAACACGAGGATGGTATTCAGTACCAGTTCAGGGTCTTGGTAAATCTCAGTCAGCTGCTTAGGGTGGTTAGAGTCAGGATCCTATCCATGTGAGGGGTGAGGAGTCGACTGTTGAGCAGCCCACCACTCATCTTGAGTCTTTCTGCCCGAATGTCAGCATTTTTCCTCCTGGAATGAGAGACATGCAGGAGATGAAAGTGTGTGGCACATCAGGTAGGGAGGGGTTCAGGCAAGTGAGTAGGCAGCACAGAGACCATGCAGGGTTAGTATTGTTGGGTGTAGGAGTGGATGAGGGTGTGCGAAGGAAGATGCTGTTAACAACGGTACAGCATGATCCTCGGAGGGAGTTGGTTATAGTTGCGGCAATCCTGAGGTGGCAGAGGGAAGTTGATGACACTACGCTGGGAGGTGGAAAAGGGCATTTACCTTCTTCCTGCAGTGCTGGGTAATCCTCCAGATGACTCAGATTGTCCTAACTCATGGTGCAACTTTGGAGCAGGCTGATGAGGGCAGGGCCCCAGGCCATTACTGTTACTGCTGGGGCTGGGGGCAAAGAAGGAGAGAGGAGTAAATCCTGTGTCAGCTCCACCCTGTGCAGGAAAATTATCCCTCTTGCCAAGGTCAGAGCAAATGTCAGGTAATGGATAGGGAAGCTCCAGAAAACAGTGTTGGTCCAGGAGCACAATGGGCTGTGGTATCGAGGTGGCTAATAGTTGTTCTTAAACTGTGAACTTCACAGCCTACTCGACAAATCTAGTCCACAGCAACCCAATATTAACATGGGACAAGTATTCACATTCTCACTCAGCCATTTTTTAAAGTGTTTCTCGAAGATGAAACCACAAAGATATCTGCAAGTTGTGAACCTCTGCCAAGAAAGGATGGGGAGTGGGCAGCCCTGTCATTTTCACCCAAATTTCTCTATTTTTGAAGTGTCTTTGACACTTCCTGCTGTTACATTCCATCAGTCTCACACAGGACCTTGATATTCGGTCATTTTATCTCTGTAGCAGTCCTTTTTGAAAGGAACAGACTTGGAAAATAGGAGTTTAAAACTCCAGTAGTATTCTATTATTATGAGGCATTGCGACATGCCCTTCCACATCACTGCCATTTTTTCCACAAGCCTGAATTCCATTGCCCTTCAAAAACCCATCAATCTCAGATTTGACATGGACCTTCCCACTCAACCATCGTAATATCAATACGTTACTGGGGACAGACTACCAAACCTTTACTAACTTTCATGTGCATGATGGTTTCTCATATCATCCCTTAAATAGCTCAATGCATATTTCAATTCTCGAGTTCTGCTGCTGAGGAAATCCTTCCCTACCATCTCAGAATGCCAACAATGTTTAAAATCTAAAAGAACTGCAGGTGGTGAAATCAAATGAAAACTGAAATTGCTGGAAAAAGCCCAGCAAATGGGTAATGCACCGATGCGATTGAGGCATTTGTCTGTGTGGACTTCAAAGGGTCAGTGGAGACTTGTTGGTCAAATAGGCTGTTTCCACTGTGGGGATTTTACAAATCTATAACCCTGGTAGCATGTGTTGAGAAAAATCAAATTTAATGTTTTGGCTTGGGCTGTGAGAAAGGGTCACTGTACCTGAAACATTGACTCTGACTTCTCTCCACAGATGCTGCCAGACTTGCTGAGCTTTACCAGCAATTCTCATTAGAATATTGTCATGAATTTGCCCTAAATGCTCCATATTCACTCAAATTATTCATAAGGAAGGAAATTGATGGTCATGTCATCAATATAAACTATTTGCATAATTTCATCTTTTGACTGTGAACTGTTTTTCTGGAAAATCTTGCTCAATGACCCAAGGAAGTTTGCATTTTTATTGCTCTGTATTTTCACTTAAATTCCTGGTAAATCTGCCAATAGCCAACTTGATACATAATTTACCTCTCAAAAAAGGCGACAGAATACTGTGTTCCCATGTTAGAGAACTGTGCCTTCATCATTGGCAAAAGAGAAAGGGAAGATTAGGGATATTGGTAACTCCTGGGTTAGTTAACATTCAGAATCTTTTACAATGGGAGTAGTGTTTCCTAATAAACATTTCAAAAGATTATCCTGAGTAATACATCATTTCTGTCGAGAATGAGATGTTGGACGTCAAAAACAATAATAATTTAGTGCCTTCAACTATTGGTCAGTTGGCTCCACTGCTTGCCTTCCATTTCTTGTGTCCACCAAGACAAACCAGCCCGCGTCCAGTTTTCATTCATCTCTGAATTTTGCTAAAATCCATTCTGAGTTTGTCTTCCACACAACTGCCTCTGAAATAGCCAATCCCAATGCGCCATTCTGTTCTCATCATTTTTTTTTCTTCTATAGATCTGACTTATTTTGTTTAATATACAAGGAAAAGGAATGGAGTTTGGGCGATTTGGACAGTAACTCCAGATGATGGTAAGAGTAAGCTGCCCCCAAAGGTCATTGATTCAATCTCCAGAAAAAAAAAACAATGAATTTGCTTTTCTTGGCTTCATTAGAAAACATCTACTGATGACATAAAAATCTGATACGCACTGTTTATCATAAACTTTATCTAATTTACATATGAAACCAGTTAATTCATTAGATGTCCCTGATACAGTAAAGATGTGCACTGAGCCTAATGTTGTAGTTTGTAGGGGAGGTGATGGCCTAGTGGTGATATTGTTGCACTGTTAATCCAGCGACTCTGATCATGTTCTGGGGACCTCGGTTCTTCGGGTAAGTAACTGAAAAGCTCAATTCTATACCGAAGATTACTCCAAAAATTACCTATATTTCAAACTGGGCTTCTATTATTTTCTCTTATACTTCCTTAAGGTCGAGTACACATTTAAATTTCCTTCTGACAATGCCTGTGTAATAGTGATAATGATGTTCCATTCTCTAACATGCAGTTCTTACAAGCATTGATTATCATCATTTTCTGCTTGCTTTTCAGAGACTCATATGAAAGAACCGTCTCTGCACCTGTCTTTATCCTCGTTGAAAAAGATTTTGAAGTTTACAATTTAATTGGCATCTTTATGTTAAATTGTAATTTAAACTCCACCCACTGTTCATTTTCCTGGTTCACCAATTGCCATGTTATCTGCACCTTAATAAAGCCTGATGAATGGGACCTGCTCAATGCAACTGAACCTCTGATACTCCATTATTAAATCTCCAGATTCACTTTACATTTCTGGTGAAGTATTACACTGCATTAACACTTGCTTCAATTTATAGAAGCATTCAGTGACAGGTTTTGTTATCCTATAGCCAAGACTCTGCAATGGCTGTAACTTTATACTTCCTTCAATCTGATGTCAATTCATCTGTTTTGTTTTAAATGTTAGATGCAAGTCTTTCAGTTTATATTTTCAGCGCTTTTTTTTGGTGATTCTTAGCCTTATCTGATGATTTACTGTTAGATTTGAATTCTCTATCCCTTCCTGTCATATCTTTCTCCACTCCCTTTTCACTGCAGTTTGATTTATCATATCTTTCCAAATTTCATCCAATGCCCCCATTGCTTCATTGAAACTCCTCTCCACTTCCCTAGTTATGCTGCTCACTTGGACACCAGTCCCAATATGGTTCAGGTGGAGAGCACCCCAACAGGACAGCACTTCCCAAATTCCTCAATACTGGTGCCATGCTCTGTGAGTTAAAGCTCACCTCTCCTGTCACTGCTGTCTTTGAGTTTATTTGTTTAATCTTATTTGCCTTTTGCCAATTGACATGTAACTGAAATAATATTGTAGAAATTACCCAGCCTTGAAATCCTGCTCCTTAAATTTGCTGGATAGCTCCTCCTCCATTGTTCTGCCTGTGTTGTTGCTATCAAAATTGGACCTTCCACTTCCCACTGTTCTTCAAATT